>NC_092347.1:68379292-68696010 GCF_963676685.1 Mytilus edulis
AAAATAAAAGTTCATACCAAACTTACATAGGCCAGAGGCCCCAGATTTGGAACAGATACTAAAATGCCAAGGGGTTAAACAAGTTTTTAAAATCTCAACCAAATGAAGAAGAAACAAACGCACAGCAATACGCACAGTAAAAATCACACAGTTTAAAGAAGTCCAGTGGCGGATCCAGAACTTTTCCTAAGGGGGGGGCCCGCTCCAGTCATGCTTCAATGATTCCCTATATAATCAACCAAATTTTTCCCACAAGAGGGGGGGCCCAGCCCCCCCCCCCCCCCCCTGGAATCGCCTATGAAGTCAGAGTCAAATATCAGAATAGGTAACAAATCAAACAAAACAAAAATTGAAAATGACGATATTACATAAATCAACAACGGACTACTAACAGTTACCGACATGCCAGCTCCAGACCTCAATTTAACTGTTCGAAAAACTATGTCTTCAATATACGAAATATCTAGCACCATCCCGTCAGGGGGGTTTAATATCATATCATCATAAAATATATTAGAGAAACATAACTCTTATCATACCTGCAACTGGTTTAAAAATAAAAGAGTTTAGTCCGATGCAAAGATGTGCAAGTGAATCAATATTGAAGCCAAAATAAGCCGTATATATGCAGGCAACAGTATCCCTACTTTATATAAGTTTGCTTTTATGTTTCGTTAGTTTTTGAGGTAAATGCTGACATTTGTCCGTTGTAAAGTGTAATACCATAAAAGATTGGATGGTCAATACCTGAATGTGTAAGATGTCTATGTAGAGGTGAAATTCTTATAATGTAAACGCCCATAAATACAAAGCAAGAATAAATGGATCAACTCAGGCAAACGGAAATTAAAAGAATGACTATGAGAACCCTATACTAGAGTCTAAATCCATGTACATGTAAGCAGAAACAAACATTTAGTATAACCACAGCAACCACTCTTTCTCTCTCTCGTCTTGGGTTTGAACCAGGTTGCCCAAAAAAAACCACTTATTTCCATTAAAGGACTAGGTGATTTGAACTTGAATATCACAAGAAGGCCTAGATTATGCAAAGTAAACACAAAAAAAAAAAAAAAAAAAAAAAACAAACAAGTGCTTAACAACATCTAGATACCCTCATAATTAAAAGCATAACATTTCAAATAGTCCCAGCGTTCATGAAAATTCTGAAATTCAACCTGTACTATAATTTTCATTAATAAATAACAACCATAATTTAGAATCAACTGTTGCCAAGCAACCAGTAGGGCCAATGATTTTATGCAAATGAAAAGTTCCTCATAATGCTTCCAGCCTAAAATAACAAACTGACACCTAAACATACAGCGTACGATACTCATAAATTGCGCAACTCCTAGAATCTCCCAGGATGAAGATTACAATACATTCTAGTATATATATAAATTAAAGCTGAACATTGTCGACACCTAAATACTAACGATTTTTAACGGTGGAGCAGACTGCAAGACAAGCTGTAAATAATTACTTAGTTTGTACTAGATTTGCTAATATTACATGTACATACATGTATATATCCGTTTAACTGCGACGACAAATTTAAATTACACAAAACTTGTAAGTCTCATTTTAAAAGTTGGTTACAAGATAAAGCCATTTGGCTCCTTTTTTCCCTTAATATATATATATAAAAAAATAATCAATAATAATGAAAAGTTCCCTCACACCTAAGACTGGTTGGTAGGGTTTGTGGCAAACAGAAATATTTGCAGTCTGTCCTAAAATGGTGATCAATAAATATAGACTTCTATAAATTTTGTGCTTTAAATTGTGGTACTTTATGCAGTACATGCATATCTGATTTTTAATATTCAGATTATTAAACAAGATAAATATTATAATGTTATATAAATCGGTAGCGTCCTCCATTCAAAATGTGATAATATATACCAAACAACATTTAAAAGTTTCACATGTAATATATTTATATAACAATTATATATAATTGTAACCTCATATTTACGAATGTTTTTTATTTCAAACACATGATGCGGCATCCCATCATGTTATGGCCATATAAATTTGTAAAAGTAACACATTCAGCAATATGTTATGGATTTTAAGTTTAGAAACTGAGATATAAACGTTGCACAAATCTTTTCAATCTAACCCATAAGATTAGAAAAAGTTGTCTTAATCTTTATAAATATGTTGTTATATGTTGGAATCACATGTACATTTTATACATGAGGGGTTTAACTTAAAAGTAAATACTGCTTTTAACTAGTAAATCTGACGATTACCTGATAAATTCTCAACTGGATCATACTAATGCAGAGCTCTAGGGGTTTGCATAAATAACGTCTGATGATGATCCAATGTACAAATGTATGTGACCAAAGGAGTTGAGTTAGTGGCGTGATGAGTCGTGAATCCAGTCCAGTCTGGTGACCCATCTGTAAAAACTGGTGTGTCCTTGTTGTCTAAGTCTCTGGTCCAACTGTTACAACCCTTGGCCGTGTTCTGTGGCCGAGCAATAACTGATCTACCCAACATTGTGCTACAACTCAACAAAAAGTAAATATTAGTTCCACCATGCTACATAGCATTGACATAACAAAACCAAATGACTGTACAAAGAAACAATAACAATAAAAAATTATGTATACTCATACATGTAGTTGTGTCGATAATAGTTACAATAATTTAAAAAAATAATAATTCAAAATTAGTATATTACAGATTTATATATTTATTAAACTTAAATCCATAGTCAGTTGATAGTAACATAGTGTAATATTTGTATATATTTATTATAATTGAGTTATTACAATAATTCAAGCTGTGGCCTGTTGACATACATTGTATGGCTAAATTCTTGATTTAACGGAACTATTCATACCACATCGACCTAGTCTAGGCTAGAGAGTAGTAGCAACTAAAAAAATGTATACATGTCACTGTGATGAACGACTCTTGACAGTTTTTAGTACACAAATGTGTAGGTACCGTACACGCAAAATTTATAGCCGGATATATACAGATGATAATGTTTGCTTAAATCCACCAGCAAGCTAACATTTAGCAATGATTTCTTTTGGCTACTGCTTCTTAACTCCGGGTATGGTCTCTGTTCAAGATTTCCAAGATTTTTGTTTATTTGTATCGAAAGTTGAACTTCCGGTTGCGAACCTGGGTCCTTCGCCCCAAAGAGTACGTACCTTTTACGTTCATATCCTTTCATGGAATATTTGCTGTATATGTGCTATGAAAGATCTAGATACACAATTCCCGATGTATTACTTTTAATTCGGAAGTTTTCGGGAATTCATTAGATAACACCTGCCCCACAACACATAATCATTAAAGACACGTTACTAACCTGCATGATCTGTTACAGCGCAAAATACAATTAGTTAGGCTTACCCATAGGCATAGGCACTAGACGATCTGTCAATACTCAATTTCAATAGTATACGATATGGGGAAAAAGTAATATATAAAAAATCTAAAATAAAAACAAATTAAACTCGTCGTCACGATATAAATATATCATGATAATTATACACACGAATACGCATCTAATTCTATGTAGAAATATACAATGACGCATGGTATTAACATTATTATAATCAGCAAATCTTAGGACAATGTTGCATCTAATTACTCACACTTGTAAAAATAAATAATTATAAGAATGAAAACGACATTCATGGGACCAATTTCTCATTCAGTCTTTGCATGTGCTTTCCACGTGGCGATGAAATAATAAATCAAATATGGTTAAAAAATGACGATCGATAAAACGAATTCTTTCTAAGATTACTTCTAATAAACATTAGAAGCATGAGGCAGGTTATAACCTTACAAATTCTAACACTAGTCTACTTTACAATTTCAATTTTCAATTTTCAAGTTTACCGCTTACGAAATTTAAACAGCTTGCTTGCTGCGATGAAATTCTAAAAAGGACTAAATGACGTCACAGAATAAAACGTCACTCATGTTGGGTAAATCTAAAACATGAAACACAATCTGTGAGTGGCCCCGGCGATAACTGAATTTAAGTCTATTAACTTAAATTCCATTAATTAGAACGTGCATGAATGTGTACGGTAACTAAAATGACCTTCAAACTGGATACTGGACGAGTCAATATTATGTTTTATCAATGAAAGTTAAGGTATGAAAGGTAAGAATTGCCACTTATTCGATTTTCACAAAATTTTCGGAATATACAGTTGAAAGGTTATTTTTTAAAAGTCTATTGTGAAGAGTAAAGAGAAAGTTTACAAATAATACGTTTTGTTCCATTAAACAAGTCATTTTCGTAAGAGAAATACCGAAATATATTTTACGCACGACTACGGCAGGTAAAATTATTATTTATCATAATAAAAAAAAGCATTTTTCAGTCTCATTGGAATATGTTGATTACAATTAATCCCAAACTTAAGAAGTAAGTAACTAAAGTCAAAATATGTCCGATCTGCCTATTTCTGCACATCAAAAGTTAATACGATCGTTTTAAAGTCAATTTCGTCTACCTCACAAAATCTTGTTAGGCACTATAACCTTGTATCTATATCACTCTTAGATCCAGTGGACATGTATATTGTATGGTTTGTCACTTGTTTAGACTTGTTTGTAAAATATACTTATTTCTAGTGACTGTATAATGAAATGAATCATGATCCTATATGATATATAAAAATTGTTGAGTTAGATTGCTGACAAATAATAAATACATTGTGTATGAAAATAATAATATAACATCTACACACGCTTAAAAAACACGTGTCTCATGTTTATCTCTAGATTCACCTTCCGTGACAAGGTAACACTACGACTATTGAAGTTATATTTTAATATAGCGGATGTGGTCGAGTGGTCTAGAGCGCTGGACATGAGGCTAAGCGATTGGTGCTGTAGTGTATCAAAGGTGTGAGTTCGAATCCCGCTGAGGGACGGACAAAAATTTGTCAGTATAAAATCTAACTCTAACACTGTTTGGTGTAATTTTCAGACTTATATATATATATATATATATAAATTACCTGAAGATCTGCGGAAGCAGTGAAAGTACTAGTAAAAAAGTGATACATTGAAACCGTTTTTATCTTTTAATAATTTTCTTATATGTTACCAGCATACGGACTTTACTTAACTTTTTCTTATATATATATATATATATATATATATATATACAAGTACACACCCGTGATATCGCTGGTCCGTGACTGAATTAAAGTATATAACTATGCCTAAGCCTTATTTTAGTAATTGGTATTGTCATCTGATAAAGTCATGTCGATTATAAGATACACAGTTTTCTCTGCTTTCAAATCTTTCTGTTTGAACCCGTCGACCTGGAACTTATCAATTATTGGAAATATTTTAAATTATTTGGAAAACAAAAGGTCCAGGCTATCCAGGAATGGGGTATTTTTTATTCAACAGCATTGTCATATATTAGTTATCTTAGAAAGTCTTGCTGATTGCTGAATAAAGCTACAATAGGGAACAATTTGACAATGATTGAATTTAGTAGTGTCAGCCCTTTGATAATGACCCGTGTATATAGAAAAATCCTAAATACACCGTTTGGTGGTGCGCCTGTCAAATGCGGAACGTACAGATAAGGTAATAGCTAACAGGTGAATATGCTATTGGTATCGGTATCGGATTAGACCCGGAACTTGTTAATTATTGGCAATATTAATTATGTGGAAAACAAAAGGGTCTGGAGTGGTGTAATTTTTAATCTACACCATTGTCCTATATTAGTTATATATAGAGTTGAATTCTTTGATTTGTCGTTTTTACCCGATGACGGCTGACAAATTGGACCTCGTAATTTTAGTATTATAGATATATACAGGATCAACCTCATCGTACAAAACCAACAAAAACTGTCCTCTCACAAGACATCTTCGTTCAACGAAACATCCTTTTGATAATGTTACTTTCCAAATTATAGAAGACAACACCAAGTGGGACACCACGGCGAGAAGGAGAAGAGAAAACTTTTGGATCCACCAACTCCACACTTTAGAACCTGATGGTGTTAACGAAAAAGACGAGAAAAGAAACAGGAAAGATAAAGAATAGTTTAAAACAAAGCATTGTCCTTTTTATCCTGTAATATTGGCCAATGGACGTTGCTAACTTCAACTACCAATTATGTATTTTCAAGGCAGCTAAATCCAAGTGCAACATATAATACATTAAGCTGCAAAATTTTCTTATTTTCAAGGCAGCTAAATTCAAGTGCAACATAGACATTGAGCTGCAAAATTTTCTTATTTTCAAGGCAGCTAATTTAGTGCAACATATACATTGAGCTGCAAAAGTTTCTTATCATCTACATCCGATTTCACCTGGATAGATGCACGCTTGATAAAGCTAGTTGGTCTAGCGAAATATTGCGTTTATTTTCATCATTTTGTAAATATTTTAAACATTCTTATATTTACATACTAAATAGTGTGTTAAAATTACATTGTTAGGCAATCTATCTATATATATATAGAGTCTATACGAATCGAACAGGATTGTACATGGCAACATAGGCAAAGAGAAAATCGGGAGAGGTTTTGGATAAAAACACTGGGTGTCCTCCATCCAGATGGAATCAATAGAAAGAAATAATTAAATTTACAGTCTAGTGTTTATATTATTAAATTCAGGATTTTGGATTAAAATCAATCGACCAAAACTTACCTGTATTATTAGTGATCTATGTTTACACCTTATACATTATATCTCATTATTGTTAAAACTTTTGTCACCGAAGAAGGCCATTTGTTGAGCCGAAATATTTGCAATTATTGTATAATTTATATCATCTGTTCAGTTTTTCCATCTTTGTGCAATGATATTCAACACTTTTTAGTGTTTTGTTTTCCATCTATTTATCGGTATTGTTACACAATCTTTCAGACTCATATATATATATATATATATATATATATATATATATATATATATATATATATATATATATATATATATATATATATATATATATATATATACAACTCGTCTAAACATCAACCCAACAATGTTAGATCTGTAAATTTGCTTTCGCAAATTTTTGGTTCTTCCCTTGCCGGGATTCGAACCCATGCTACTGTGATATCGTGACACCAAATCGCCTGCACTGCAGCCGTCCCGCTAGACCACACGACCACCTGGGCTATATATATATATATATATATATATAAGTGCCTATAAATAGCAGCACATGACATACAAATCTAAGGGAGTGTGGATTAATCAGTACAGAGATTAATTCAATTACACAAATAAATTATAGATTGCCTAACAATGTAATTATAACACACTATTTAGTATTCTCAGATCCGGACATCCTGGCATTTACATTTGTCAGGAGGTGATGTCATCCGGAATCCTCTAGATTTTTCATCTATTTGAAGGGGATTACTGATTATTTATATTGCCGATTATTTTTTAACCAGAGGTTATTGTATGTTAAAAATCAAAATAGAGATATTATATAGTGTCTTTAACAGTATTAAAAGAGTAAAATTACTATATTCAACTGGTTACGATATATATCAATTAAATTAATTTGCAATAAGTCTATGGAAAATCTAGAGGAATCTTATCCGCATCACCTCTCAACATTGTTTACATAACAAAAATGCTAATCATTGATTGGTCAGTTACATGTTGTGATGTCACTGCAGATCTGAGAATGTAAATATAAGGATGTTTAAAATATTTACAAAAGGATGAAAATAAACGCAATATGTCGCTAGACCAACTAGCTTTATCACGCGTGCATCTATCCAGGTGAAACGTAGATGATAAGAAACTTTTGCAGCTCAACGTCTATGTTGCACTTAACTGCATTTAAAATAAGAAAATTTTGCAGCTCAATGTCTATGAGCAATTGAATTTAGCTGCTTTGAAAATAAGAAAATTTTGCAGCTCAATGTATATGTTGTATTGGATTTAGCTACCTTAAAAATACATAATTGGTAGTTGAAGTTAGCAACGTCCATTGGCCAATATTACGGAATAAAAAGGACGATGCTATGTTTTAAATTATTCTTTATCTTTCCTGTATCTTTTTTCGTCTTTTTCGTTAAGACCATCAGGTTCTAAAGTGTGGAGTTGGTTACATATAAACAGTAAAGGTTAAACTATACAAATAAAAATAACACTATCATCAACTAATTCACATTGCATAATAGCAAGTCTAAGATATGAAACTGTTAATTCAGTAATTTCTTTTTGGCTATTGTGTTAAGTTGTAAACCAATTTATTTTCATATTTACAATATAAAAATATAAATACATTACCAAAATAATTTAAAAAAATAGATACAGAAAACAATGTTAAAAAATAGATACAGAAAACAATGTTAAAAAATATAGTTTTATGTATTTCACAGCTTAACATTCAAAGTGTAGCGGATTCTAGATTCTTATCATTTGCAATGAGTAGTATCCAATTTTGGCTAGTTTAAAAAAAATATATGGATGGAGAAATAATTTTGGCTAGTTTTAAAAAATATATGGATGGATAAATAATACATTCCAGTGGCGGATCCAGAACTTTTCATAAGGAGGGGCCCGCTGACTGACCTAAAGGGGGGGCCTCTCCAGTCATGCTTCAGTGATTCCCTATATGATCAACCAAATTTTTCCCACGAAAGGGGGGGCGGGCCCCCAGCCCCCCCCCCCCCCTGGATCCGCCTATGCTGATTCAAATAGGTTTTTTATGAATAGCTATATCATTTGTGTCATGTGACCACACATCTAGTCAATTATATACGTAACAAGGAGGTTTTTTTTACATTTGAGGGGACTTAGAGAGCGACACTTTCTCGAAACATGGCATTGCATTATTCAAAGGATCCTAGTTTGTGGAGCAAAAAAACACAAACATCAAACAGCAAGCGAAATCATGATAAAAATAAACAGTAAAACTTAAAGCATCTTCAAAAAATACTTTCCAATTGGTACATACACAATTATGTATAAATATATACAGCAATGTATATTGCATTTTACCTGCGTTCGGCGATTATGTCGTTCTTAATTTTATACTGCAACTAGTTATGTGTATTTCCTAAATATAGTAACACAGCTATATTTTGTGCAATGTCAATTTCATCATGGATCACTTTTTCAACAATCAGAGGTTCATTAAGGGATGATAATAAGTTTGAAATTAGATTTACATTTTAAATAGCTATCAATGTATTAATTTAAGTTGCAGTATAAAAACAATATTAGGTCAATGTCGGAAAAATATAAACTTTTTTGTATTCGACGCAAAACTAGGGAAGGGCTCGGTAAAACCTCGCCCTTATCCAGTTTCTCAGCCTCACACAAAAAAGTTTATATTTTTCTGACATTGACCTAAATTAAATATTGTTTTTATACTGCAACTATTTATTTAAGTAATCACGTCGAAGCATTGCATCCCTAATGAAATCCCTAATTTTTGTATATCCCACCTACGAAAGTGGTAAGCTAGTTCCATGCTGACTTCTACACTTTATTCATAGATGTTTCAGTTTAGCGTAAAGCAAGCGGATTCCAGTTTACGAAAGTGTGTAATCATGATATTTTTCGGTCAGCTTATCCCTAACAGACAATTTTACTATTTTGTTTTGAGCGTCACTGATGAGTGTTATGTAGACGAAACGCACGTCTGGCGTACTAAATTACAATCCTGGTACCTCTCTCTGAAATTGCAGTCAAAATGTCATTTATAAAATACGAATGTACTTTTCTGAAAATTTCAGAACAAAACTTTTAATTTTGCTTTTGCAAATCTCACTATCTCGCTCTGTGTGAGATTGTTGTCTTCAAAAATATCAAATATAAAATACGGATGTACTTTTCTGAAAAATTCTTAACAAAATACTAATTCTTATTTTGCAAATCTCTCAAAATGTTACATTATGTCTTCATTGGTTCATAATCGAAATGAAGGTTATTTAAAAATGAAAACATATTTCAAATCTGTTTTCTTTCTGTTTTCTATTTTTCTTGCTCTACTAATCCAGTGATCCTCTTATTCACCTCGTGAAACGTGGTCTGTCGTCTGGGTCAAATTCCCAACATTTCATCATTATATCATATCTAATAAAATCAAAAACAAAAAATCAGAACGCATTAAAGTATACAAATGTCGATTATGACTAGATATTTAATATAAAAGATATTTCATTTTATTCGTTTTAACTCCACTCAATTAACATAAAAAAAGCAGTTGTCAATAAAAAAAAAAAACAGTTTGGATGGACATCTTGCTCGAATATCAAAACGGTTCAATCTTAATAATACTGTGAAGACAAGTTTTGTTTCATAACACTACTTCAATCTGTTATTGAAAAATGTCTCGTGTGCTATCAAACCCATATCATGTATTTTTTACTACAAGTTTGAACTCAAAGTCGTCAAAGTCATTTATCTGCCTTCAACATCAATGGTACTGTTTCATGATGGCTGTTATGTCTAAAACAACTGTGAATTTTATGTAATTTCATAATTAACACGACGGGTACCAAATGTGGTGCATAATCTGCATACCCTTCCGGAGCACCTGAGATCAACCCCCAGATTTTGGTGGGGTTCGTGTTGCTTAGTCTTTAGTTTTCTATGTTTTGTCTTCTGTAGTATTATTTGTCTGCTTGTCCATATGTTTAGCAATCGCGTTGTCAGTTTAATTTCTATGAGTTCGACTATCCCTCTGGTATCTTTCGTCCCTTTTTTTTTATGTTCAGTGAACATAACGAAGACGGTACATTCTTTAATTTGATTTTCATTTTGGTCTTCTTTTACTTTAAGGGTCCCCATATTTTAGAGTAAGAGTTCATTCATGGCTATGGTTGGTTTAGGAGATGTTTTAGGTTAGGGTTAGGTTTAAGGGTTAGAGCTAATGTTAGGTTTAGGTATGGCTTAGGATAAGGTAACGGGTTGAGAATAGCTTAGTATAGCTCTATATGGGTTTGGACCACTAAAGTAAAAGAAGGCCCTAATTTTTCAGTTTATAACTTGTTCTCAATATCAAGTTTAAGGTACAAATTCACTCCGATGGCTGATTGCCTAGATTATAGATACCCGATACTTTTAAACGCTTTAAGTATTTGGCTTTCAAAAAAAATCTGCCTCGAGTGAATCTAATGACGGTTAGGGGGCGATAACTTGATATTCTTGGGAAAAAAGGGGACAAAAGGATGTTTCAGTATTGATCACTTGCCACTCATGTTTACGTAGGCTCGACCTAGTTATTCCACTTCAAATGCCTCCTCCCCACCCAAGCTTATTAAATGTCCGTCCGCTTACTGTAAAAAGCATGCTGTGTTGTGCGAATATAATCAACGGCGACATGTGTGTTTTCAAAGCTTGCATGCATTGTTTATTTTTGTTTGATATGTTTATATCTGTTAGTGATGAATACACCTATGAACTTACAATCTAGTTGGACAGAATTCAGTTCTTTTAAGTTGTCTGCCAGAGAACAAATACTTATGCATATCCCAATTGTTGACATCGCAATACGGCACAGCACCTCTTGTTATTAATTCCCACATAACCCCACCGAAAGACCACTACAATAAAAAAATCAAATAAAATTGTTACATAAATTTTCGAAAAATTAAATTATATATATCACGGTGGGTATGGTTGTCCTGCGAGAGAACGTTCTGTGCTGGTGATTTGGTCCTGTCAGGTGCTGGTGGGTTCTGATTCTGTGCTGGTGGGTTTGTTTACATTGTATCAGAACGGCAATAAAACGACTGTTTTGTTGATTAATTTTTCTCTGATGCGTCATAAGTACCATGCAAAGTATATTACAACAATATTATATTGCAAAAGTCGTGCAAGTTCGTTAAAGGGAATTGTCCTGACGCTGGGCTGGTAATAAGAAAAACGGTCCTGGTTCTGTGCTCCTATGTCCTGGTTCTGTGCCTTTATATTTTAGTTAAAAGTGGCATATATTCAAGACCATTGATGCTGTACTGTTATTGACTAATTAACTGTTGTCTGCTATCTTGAAATTGACATTGTTGTGAATCTGTTTACTGTTATTATGAGAGAAAAATACCCCTATTTTTTTTTCTTTTAAATTAACTGTAATCTTATTTATTGATTTATTGGCCTGTTAATGGAACCCTTCTTGCCCCCTTTTAAGATAAGAAAATATGTTTACGATTTTCGGGATTACGATCATTTTGCAAGATCACCAAAATACGTTGTTACAGTAATTTATACAATACTATATAAAGTAGATGATGTGGTATGTTTGTTGTCAATGGACAAATTTCCATAAGAAACCAAAAGAAGTATGTGTCAACAACCATACGTCATCGTACGACCTTCAACAATAACCCATAAAATAAAAATGTAAAAGGTTTTGCATAAAAATGGAGAGCAAAAATATAGAACAAAGGACTTTCTGAGCGTTTGAATCATATGTCTTTAGCAGCCTAAAACACATTTGTTTGTGAACAATTTAGTGCTGACTATAAGAATGACAATAGTATTGCGGGTTTGTTTGTTTGTTTTTTGTTGTTTTTGTTGGGGGGGGGGGGGGGATGGGGGATAAGTTAGAGCGAGGTTACAGTGAAAGTTTTAAGCTTGGAATAGTTTCCCGTTAGATTTAAAAGTTGTATTTTAAAAGAAAAATATATCTTATAGCTATTAAGAATCACTTGCTGTATCTGTAAGATTTTTTCAACATAAGTTTTGAGACTTTTTTAATCGACACATTGGGATTTTTGTATATGAGAACATGGTTTATCTATTAGTTGAAAATGCGGCTTTGAACTAGCTTTCAGTACCTGCGAGCATTCGTTGTCAGTCAATAATGTATGTCTTTGTGTTATTATTTTATGTGATAAATTGTTGTGTTGGTACACCACTGTAACAATGAAGGAGGAAATGAGGAGGGTTGGTTGGGTGGAAGTGGGGAGGGGTATGAGGAGCGCTAAAAAACATGTCTATGCGGCATGGGCTTTGATCATTGTTGAAGCATCAATGTAAGGGGCATTTAATATCTTAATAAAACTATTCTTATTTTAGATACTATATATTGTTATCTGATATTGGACGAAAGATGTTGCCCTTTTATGTAATTATGTAATACAAGTTACGATCATTTGAAAAGACATATTCAACAGCCAAATGGATGCACAAGAGCTAAAATAGGAGTCATAGATCCTATTGACAACAATTATCTGCCCTATTTTATTGATTTTGTAACATTTGTTTCAAATATGACCAAATTCTTATTCAAAATCACCAGCACCGTATCAGGACCCACCAGCACAATGCGGGACCCACCAGCACAGTATCAGGACTTGAATAAATTGAGAAAATGCTAAATTTTAATAAATTGCAATGTTTTTTCACAAAATAGTTTTGTCGTGTAGATTGCGGTATAAAAAGCGGACTCTATGAGCATTTTTGTTTTATTTTTTCAGTTCTAGATTTTCTGAAAATGAGCATTTTTGTGTTACGCTTACTGAAACAGTTTAGAGGGTCAACTTTTTAATGGTTTACATATGAACCCATAAGAAACAAAATTGAAAAATCTGAACTGATTTCTTCCATTTTTTATGAGAGAAAACGTCAAAAATCATCATTTTCGTCTTTGTTTACATTTTTTCATTGATCACCAGCATCCGTCAGGACCAAATCACCAGCACAGAACGTTATCTCGCAGGACAACCATACCCACCGTGTATATGGTCTTATTTTGAATTTATGTCAATATATATTGGATTAGTCTGTATATTTACATTGAAAGGTTTTCAATATTCGAAATGGTTTAAATATCAAAGACGTTTCATAAAACTTGAAATGGCAGGACGTAAACAGCGATGCATTCCCTTCTATGCGGGCATCTTAGAATCCTATGGTGAGCAACGTTGCTTTGTCAAATGCTGACAATATTGGGTTTTTCGATGTTGAGATATATATTTAGTTATTTTGTTTAAGAATAGACCACAGAAGCATTTTTAGTTTAAATATTTTTATTTTGTGTGACATACACCACCGATGTGATGAATATAGGTATGCATTTTTAAAGCAAGTTTTGCAGCATATTATACCTTTTTTATGTTTTGAACATATATCTTTTTGTTATTTAACAGTCCTTTGCGCAATGTCAGAAACGATTTCACAACTTCGCAAAAGAGGAAAACATGCTAATGTCGTGTAACATTTACTATGATGCAAACTAAATATGCAAATGTTTTGAAATAAGTTTTTATACCAACTTGTGCCTTATACATGTAAACAAATATAAATAACATGGATATAACAATTAATTTACATACAACATCTGATTTTGTACTATAGGTTCCATTTTCTAAACTCTCAGGAGCCATCCATTTCACTGGTAACATTTCCTTATTATCACTGCTGTAGTAGTTTTTGGTATAAATATCTCTGGCGAAGCCAAATCTGCTACTTTCACTTTTAAGTTTTCATCCATCCTGTTGGATAAATGAATAGTCTAGATGTGCGAATAGAAAAGTGTTCTCACATTAAGAAGTTGTAAGTGCGAAATGTTTTTCTTTGATACCGATTACAAAGTGTCCGAAATTTTTATAATCGGAATAATTTTATCCATCATCTGCTTAAAGTATAATTGTATTTGCTTGCCCTGTCACTTTTTTACAAGCTGCATAATTTATTTATTCGTATATTCATTATTCGTGTACTCATTTACTCATAAGATCTTTCTGACCTGAACGCAGTATTTTTTTTATTATGTCTAACATATTAAACTTCGAAAACAAAACTCCAAACAACGAATTGAAATCACCCTTATTGCTTGCAATAACAAATTTCAAACTTGGAGTAGCTTTTTAGATAGTTCGAAAATCCCGCATACTCAAGCTAGTTCGGGACACGTAAATATTGTATTTACTAATCTAACTGCCAAAGTACCTGATTCAAACAAATATGTAAAGATTACACATGTTACAGTGAATCATTCCAAGCGTACTTAAGTTATTGTACGACATATGTAAAATTTCTACAACCTAACAGTTCTAGTTCATTTACTTAGGAATGACAAACCAGACAATTTATAATATGATAAAAACCAAAAGTGTAGTTTAAGGAATCCATGCAAGCCTTATTGAGTCATATCTGCGTAATTTCGAAACACTGCATTACATCTGAAGTTTAAGGGAATTGAACTATCATGGAACAAAACTAATACAAAAATGAAAATAATGTTTTTCGTCTATCCAAATGTTGTCAATGAGATAAATTCGAGTTGATTAAAGAAAACTTTAGTTAGAGAACGAAATGTTGACGGACTGACAGAGTAAGACGATGGTATACCATAATTCGTTTATAATTTATATGAATTTTTAGCTATTTCCAATCTGAATCAAACTAACATAGTGATAATATACTTATATTAGACAATTTCACTGTTGCAACCATCATATGTAATATATGAAAAAAAACCCAGTTTTAGTGCGTTTTAAAAGAAATATGAAAATTTAAGTTTGTTTTAGACTTCTTACATGCAATTTCTGTTTTTAACATCAACCGTGATGTTTTGTTCGACGTCACGTGGGATAGTTTCAACCAATCAAATGTTGATTTTGCTATCAAAATCAATATGGCAGGCTGGAAAATTGCTATTTGTTCAAATTTATATGTGGTTGACATGAGAAGTTTTTAATTCGGTTTGATGTTTTTGTCAAACCAAGCGCAGACATTTGCATTTGTTGTATATTTTCTCGTGTTTCTTTTCAGGTGGAAAAAGATATCGGTAAATGTACACAGTTTAACACACATTTGTATTGTTAAAACAGCAAGTTTGTTTTATTTTATGCAATCAAAATGTAAATGTTATTCATTTTCTGTATATAAAACACGCATGCAAGTACACTGATATGATTTTAAAGCTTTCATCTCTTTTTCACAGAAAAATTTCAAAACACTTTGTATGACTTTGCTGTATGAACCTACATTAAGTGCAGGACAACATTGTTTAAAACCACAAAATAAACTACTAGTATTTCAATCGATCTTTTAGTAGCTGTTAATATTCTTTATATGTTATAGTTTTTTACTACATGCAAACAACGATTGATGTATAAGTATGTTAGAACTTCATATACAACTATGGGATGCTTGCTTGCTAATTAGACATCTTTTCATCTACAGCACATGATCTATAATCAGTTTGAAATTGCTAACCAGATTGGCACGAAACATTATTTGTATAGTTTTACATTGAAAAATTCTTCGAAATACATGACGAATCTTTATAATGAACTTGGATCTACCAATCACAACGCTTTTATTCATATATATCCTTGGATTCCAGCAGCTTATATATAACTAACAAAAGGAAAAGACACAACAAAAATAATCACAACATATTTAGTATAACTTACATTGCTAGCACTTCGAATATAAGACAGTAGATCTCCATTTGACATGAATGGAATAATTACTAATGGGAATTCACCAGGAGCGATGGAAATACCAATCAGTGACATCACATTTGGATGATTGAAATCTTTCATGATCATAGCTTCATCAATGATTGCATTTATGTCTTGCACCTCTGTTTCTGTAATTTGTTTTAGCAAGAAATTAGACTGAATATATAAAATTTGGTAGCCAAGTGGTCTAAGAAGTCGAATAACTGTATCACTAGCCATTTAAACCTGAGGTAGTTAGATCGAATCTCACATATGTTAGGTGCACTCAACACTTATCTTAATTGGCTAGGATTGTTAGTTTTTCAACCGAAGGTCAGTAGTTCTCTTCGGGCACTCCGGCTACTTCTTCCACCAATAAAAAATAACCACCAAGAAATAGCGCGATATTGTTGAAAGTGGCGGTTAACACCAATCAATCAATCAAAATATAATGAGAATGTTGTATCAATTTACATGTTTAAAATAACAGATCAAACATTGTTGAGATGATTTTAAGTTGTAAAAAAAAATACAATGAAAGCCTGTCCTCGGGTTACCAATAAGAAAGAAATGAAGAAAGGATATCTTGAGATAAACTGTCATACCCTTGTTTAGAAGGGGAAAATTTTTATTTTTCGAAATATACAGGCGTCAGGTCTTCGATCACTTTTTTTTCTCAAAGGAAACCACTCATCCTAGCAAATGTGGTTGATTCAATTTAATGTTTTTTGAGACTAAATACGTGTATTCAAAATACAAAAAAAATGTACTGAAATTTACTACCTTATAATCTATGCCATGTGAAAAAAATTACTTTTTTCATAAAACATAAAACAATTTTAACATTTACAACACTTTATTATCTTTTCATGGCCATAACGCTCAACTGAAATAACCTTGATCTTGAATACTCACAACCAAAGCAATGTCTACAAACTAACACTTGAGAAGATCATCTGTGCTTTTGAGAAGCTATTTTTCTTTGTATCAAAATAATTGGCTATCTTTACATAGATCTTATAAATGGTCGATGACATGACTGTTGTTTTCAAATTCATTATCGTTCCTGTTTTGTGTTTAAGTTAAAAAGTAACCTAAGAGAATATACCAGTTCCCTTTATACAAATGGAAAAAAAAGTATATCAAATTATCACTACATACAGTCATAAATCGAAATAAACAGGCAAGACATTTAGCTTTTCCCCTCTGTTACTTACAAAGAACAGTTTTGACGGCAACAAGTTGTTCATCCTTCTCGTCCATTGATCGCAGATAACCCTGGTAAACACATCCAAAATTTCCTGTGAAAAAAATGTGCCTTTACTTTCATAATTGATAAGATAGAAATTAAATATAACTATTTTATGATTTAAAAAATGCCGTTCCATAATATATTTTATTTCTTTACTGAGAAAGGAGAATAAACATATGCCACTCATAATATTAGCGTAAATCATGACCATGGACATATTTCGGAATAGATGGTTATCCGGATCGAACAATGCGCATAAACAGCACAAGCACCAATGTCCTACTAAAAATAGGCATGCATGACCGTTATATTGATTACTGAGTAATCTAAACATTATTAAATCATTAATAACCAGCGATGGACAAGAGCGGTCAAAAGGAATTTTCAACTTTAACAGAAAACCTAACTTTTATGTGACAGTGTATAAATGAACACCTTTGACCATAAAACATGTGAATAATCTACATCAGTTAGTTTTCCTTATAACCTTATTGCAATATATTTTCAATGAAAGTACATGCATAAGAAATATATATTAGTTCACAAGGTAATATCACACTAGGGTAACGAATATTCAGTGTAAGAACGCCATTTATATATCTGGAAATGAATTTAAAAGATAAAGATCCATTTGTTATTTTTGTAAATTCATTGCATCATATCATACAGAATATTATAACAAATCATCTTGCAACGTTGTATTTGTACATCATAGTTTTTCTTCACTCGCCCTGTCGATTATGATTTTGTTTGTTCAAACTTATTTTCATTGTCTAGATTATTCTAGGAGAGTGAAATTTTTGAAATAACATGCTCACCTTGGCCAATATCTTTTCCAAGTCTAACCAAATCGCGTTCGATAAAGATATTCTGCTCCTTCAGCATGTCAACAATTCCAATAGCGTCAAATTTTGGTTGAGAATTCCCTGTAGCCCCTTTAACAATCAGCTCTTCACCGACCTGTCCTTTCTGTTTGACATATCTAGGTGTTCTTTGCTCAGCAGTTGCATTACCTTATGCATAAATCAAATCAGAATTAATTGACAAAAATGTGTGTTTACAACAATAAAACGCGAGGCTGCATATTAAACAGCAGATCCAAATTTTCTATCTCTTTCAAGGGCATTAAATTGTAAACCTTTAGTATGTCTTACGTAGCCCGTTAGCAATTTAAACGGGTCTACCAAATCAGCGACAACAACCAAACAACATGCATTTTAACATCATTACTACTCTCTGTCCACGAAATTTGGTCGCACATACATAATAGTTATAAATCAAATTCAAGCGTTAACTGATGCAAAGTTTGATTGAGTTCGTACTTGAAACCCCAAATCAGTAGGATTTAACTTAGTCAATGGTTTAAGTTGCTTTCTGTTTTAATTTTAGCATTAATTGTTTTAAATTGTTTGATAGATGATTTCGATTTAAATTTCCTGATTTTTAATTAATACATTTGGTAATTTCTGCTTGATAAAACTTCAATCTTCAATGAAAATAAACAATTGCAAATGCATGTGTATTCTCTGAATGCATTGTGTGGTTTAATATAAATTGAATTAGTATTATGTCCTACATCGATAATGTATAGGAATGATTTTATAAGAAAACACATGGCGTTCATATCAGGTGTTGTTTAATGTGCATATTCTGTTTAATTGGATATAAATTATAAAGTCGATTCTAGTTTTTTTAGAAACAAATTTCCAGAATTCATTTTATCAATTCGTTCTTATTGGAAAGTGCCGTGAATACTGGAAATTCAGCATGCATTTATTATGACTTTTGTATAATAATGGATGAAATGGTTCCATTCTATACCTCGCTAACAGGACATGTTGTATACAGATATTGATATTGAAACTTCACATGCTGAACGCGAGTATATATTTCTTCGATACGTTATCTGTTTGAATTTCCAGAATAATGAAATATCACAAAAATACAAAACGGGAGAGTGATAAATAGTAAATTTTAATGTTTGAAATGTAAAAAAAAACAAACGTCAAAATAACCAAAAATATTGAGCTCCAAGGAAAAATCATAACGGACAAATGACAAATGTATTTATCGATTTTATTTCCAATCTTGTTAATTTTGAAATTTCTCCACAATGTAATGTTTCATTTTTTTTTATTTTATTTATACATTATATTATTCATGCTCATTCTTATTATCTGACGCAGTGAACACAAAACGAAATTTTTCTTGAAAAATTTGCTATGTATTCTAACCAATTTTTTTTTCAAAAAATGCATTTGTGTTGAACCCATCAGATAATGAAAACGAACCTCACGTAAATTATGACCAAACAAACAATACAACTTTAGACAAATCTACATCTTATGGTATCTATTTTATAAAAATCGCTCAAACAGTTACTTGGTAATACTTTAAAAAAAAAATCGATTTTAGTTGAAATGATTGGACTTTTTTAGAGTGAGAACGAACTTTTGTCCTATGAGTCACTGTCAGTGACAAATGACTAATACATATACGGTCAACGAAATGAGACTGTTGTAAAAGTGAGAGGTTTATTGCTATAAAACCAGGTTCAATCCACCATTTTCTATATTTGAAAATGCATGTACCAAGTCAGGAATATGACAGTTGTTGTCCATTCGTTTGATGTGTTTTGTCATATGATTTTGCCATGTGATTAGGAACTTTCCGATTGAATTTTCCTCGTAGTTCAGTATTTTTGTGATTTTACTTTTGACTGCGTAAATAACACAGCTACCGTACATTTGAAATAATGCAGGTAATATGTTTTGAATTAATTACATAATTACAGGACTTTTTGAATTTTCAATTACCTGTATCACTTGGCGGATCCATGAGACCTCTTGTTTCTGGGCTATTGAAATACACAACAGAAATCTCGTCTGTAGCTTTTTTTCGAAACACTCCTAGGTGCTTTTTGCGCACGACAAGTATAAGACATAAAATCAAAATACCAAACGTCCCCAAACAAATCGCAGCAAGTTGGACATGTATTTGGTTCTGACGAATTTCTATATGAGAAAACTGCATATACCCCAAATTCGTCTTCTAGTTCAGACCTACAGATACCTTTTCAGTAAAAATAAATAAACGTTAACTTACAAAATATAACGATAGTGTTGAAATGTTAACAAGATAAATGTTAAGTATTTTAAATTTACGCTGATATAGAACACCACATCCTCTTGTATTCATATAAGAAGAAAACATTGGTTTCCTTTGCGTTTTTTATTCTTTAGGTTCTTTAATTTTTAAATGAAATGTATTGCAATGTTAAATTCACTTTAACTTATTTTATTTTTTAAAGTTTTTGGCTAGAAACTTTTGAATGATTTCATAACGATTAGATATACCTAATCTATTTACATATATCTAACCATTTTACACCTAGTTTATTCTATCAATTAACAGAAACATTCTCAATTCTCCAAAAAGATATAAATTATCTGTAATACTGATACTGCGCTTAATGAACAGTACATACTACTGGTACAACGCAGACTTTTAAGTTCATTCTATAGCATAACAGTTGCCTGTCATGTGAACAAAACAAATCAAGGTTATACTACCATGAGACCGTCTTTCAAAAAGTTTGTTTTGTTATTATTTTAGCCGTTAGCTTTCACAATTGAAGTATCCATGTTTATCATATCGGGACCTATTAAATGTTTTGTTCACATATAATTGTCAATATAATGATTTTTTTGTTGCGATTTTTATATACAAGGAAGAGGTTAAGAAAATTTTACTTTTTATAGCCGACCACAGAGTATGGTTTGTTTTATTTACAAAATTCTGTCATCCATCTAATTGTTGAAGTTCACACGGTTGCCTATAACCGCTTACATCCACTTTATTTGATTTTTGGTGGATAGTTGTATCATTAGCATTCATACCATATCTCTTTATTCTTATAATAAAATTAACGGTACTAATTTTCTTGCACCAGATGCGCATTTCGACAATACATGTCTCTTCAGTGATGCTCGTGGCCAAAATATTTGAAATCCAAAGCTTATATAAAAGATGAAGAGCTATAATCCAAAAGGTCCAAAAAGTATAGCCAAATCCCTGAGAGGAATTAGAGCTTTGCCTTAGGGAGATACATTCCTTAATTTATAATAATTTCTATCATTTTGTAACAGCAAATTTTAATAACACAACAAATCCGTATACATGCATAAGGAGGTTTCTGGGTTTTTTTTGTAAACAAGTCTGTTCCGATATACTTGCTATATGCCATCACCTCTTTTATTCTGGTCAGGCATTATGATCATGTATATTATAAAACTATTGATAAATCGTTAAGTTTAGAATTGCTATGGACTTATAACTACATTGCATGTATGTTTTATTATGAAACGTTTTTTTTTTTAAGCATTTTCGCGTCCTTCCCAAATTATCATTGATTACACAATAAAATATAACATTCATAATGACACGAGTTCCCACAAAAAAGGGCACAGATAAATTTAAGAAAAACTTGATAGATATCGTGTTTTCATGATCCTAGTTAAAAATGTAATTATATGTATTGAATGCTTCTTATTGTAATTTCATAGGGTTGCGCACATTTTTAGAATGAACCTTGTCAACGCTTTTACACCCAATAAATTTATAAAAAGAAGCATTGAATTCTTAAAAAAACCATGAGAAAATTATGAATTGAGAAAAAAAATATAAGGAAGATTTGTTATCTTTGGGAGATGAGCTTCGAAACAATATCAATGAATTTTGAGGATTGTTTTAAGTGTTCTTCCGATTAAACCATTCCTCAAAATAAGTAAAATATCCCTAAGTGGTTTCCGGGTGAGCTTTACCGTATATCAAACATAGAATCACTGATCAAAGATAATCGTGAATTTAACAATTAATAATTACGATTGAATAACAGAAACGTTTGAAAGATCTAAAAAGAAAACTACGAAAAACATTATTACGCTAAACGCGTATTACCAATGTTATTTCAACTGATCGGATAGAGCTTACACGTTTTAATTTGCATAAGGACAGTATATGTGTGTGATAAGGATAATTGCCGTTATAATTATTGTTGATTTCTAATCACCTATAAGTGTCACCAAAGGAATTTACAAAAGAATGACTTGACACATCATCGATTAATTTATCCGAAAACACCTATCTATAGATGGACTGGTTTCATATTATCGAATCGGTTAAACCCCGTCCAGTCAAGTGAAATAAATCAATAAATAAAACAAAACAAAACTTAAATATAAATGACCTCAGTTAAACTAAGAAGCATACGGAATAAAGACCGGGTGGACAATAAAAAATAGCAAGACATCCTGCAAATAAATACAATGATGAAACACAAATTGCATAAAATTATAATAAGGTCAACTTAAATTTGTTCCTTGCGATCGACCTGAAAATCCGACAGTAATATCAATTTTGAAGATCTACTCCATGTTTATCTTAAAGGAAGTTATAAAAACCACATCCGGTCAGAATCGCGCTGCCCTATATTCCTTGTTTTTCTTTGATACTTATATAACCAAACCCTCGTGTAGTGAGGAAGAAAGGCCCTTGTACAGTCCAACATATTGCTTTATTTCCTCCTGTCGTAGAAAAGGTCCCAACTTGCTGAAAAATGTTTTGAATTTTATAGTAATTTTGTCATCTACTTATTTTCAAAATATATAAACATGCATTCATTTTCTTCAATATAATTTATTTTTGGTATTACCCTCATTCATAATTGTCAGTTTAGAATTTGCATATAATCTATACAATTACAAAATTTCAAGATGTTAAAAAAAAACTTTATTTGCTTGTCCCTATATGTACAACTTTAACATCTTAAAGTGTATTTGTGCTAAACAAAAGACGTTACGAAGTAGAGCCTATTTCTGTTCTTTACTGTACCTCTAATTTCATTTGCTTGAAATGGCTTCTCACAGAACATGTAACATGACGGCTTCTAAAGTTCTTTAACAGATGTCAGTTTATTAAACAGTGATACTAATGAATATCTTCAATTTGCAAGACAATCTGTTGCAACATTGTAAAATCAAATTAAAAGTTATACAGCGTGACCTTAATAATCTGCGTATAAATCTTGCTCCTTACTTATTATATAAAACACGTCTCTGTCCAATCCATACCCTGATGATTTCGCATTAGACACCATTCAGCTCAAGCATCCATCCAACATGATTGATTCACATCGATGAAAACCACCTTCGTGATCTCTTCTAAAATTTGAACCGATTGAAGCCGTATAATATAATATTGTGTATTTATTACAACTACTGCATCAAGGAGTACTTTTAATTGTACAGGAAGTATCATATACTCGTCTCTTTAGTATATTTATAGGATACTGTCCTAATTTAAGAAACACACAATCGCTACATGTATGTATTTATAATGAAATATGTCTATATATAACTATGTGTAGTAACAACTTATATAAATACGGATTATATAAGTATTTATACGTAGTGCCTTTACAAACAGAACACGTCATGATGTTAAATCATTGATAAAAGATGTTTCTCATATGATTGTATAAGGCATTCAACATTGATACGAGATTGATACACAACAGTATATTAAACTTTTTCTGATAGATATAAAAATATTTTGCTTGATTTTTTTTTATGTCAAATATCATTAGTACTTTACATAATCAGACTCATAAACCTGTAATGTTTTTGTGTTTGTGAATGCATTGTTATTATTTAAGATAATTGTCATTTAATTTCGAGTTGAAATAAGCTTCTTTAGAGCATTAATAAAAGGAAATATCAGATAAAAACTGATTCGAGACATACCTATGAAAAAAACACCACCTAACACATTTAAGGTTCATCATACGGATTTCAACATTAAACTAATGTGAGCACAATATATGTTAAGGTGTTTGCCGCTCGAGCGTTTACAGATTGTGGTACAATTTAACAGAGTATATCATCTGCAATCAATGAGTTTTGTATATCGATATCTTCATGTTTTCTGGTATTTTGTGTCGCTGTATATCTGTCTCATTGTCGTAAATCATACAAACATTATGTCTGATTTGAAATATACTTTTTGTTAATAAATATGATACACATTGAACGGGTTTTTCATCATAGTATGTATAAAAGCTATTGTAATTTAAACATATATTAGTCAAAACGTAGTCTTTTCCAATGCCCCCTTTATTTTGAATATTGAATTGTTCATATTTCTTTTTTGTCTGTTAACTTTGTTTAAATACTTGTCAATGCGTTTGAAGAAAATCGTACATGATGATAGTAAAAGAAGAAACACGTGACATGCACAGTAAACGTATCCGAATAAATGAACAAAAAAAATAAAAAAATGTATAACTTTATTTACAAATCTATAATTAAAAAACAGGCATGCAAATAAATCAAAGAAAAATTGAGCATATATAAAAAAAAAAGTTAATCAGTTAAAACTATAATTTTTAGCACACCTTCAAATAGGTTTACAAATAATGGTTAATTAGAAAATCATCATTTTTAACAAATATCATAGTAAAACTTTAATAAAGTGATATATAATGTAGTAAAAAGCACATACAATAGTATAGGTAACTTGACAGCAACCAATAAATGAAAAAAACCACAGCAAATGTTCATATAAAGTATATAGTATGAAATTCAAAACAGTGTAGCTGTGGCAATTGATTGACACATTAAAATCATTCATTGACTGGGACAATTTAGGTGAACGTTTGTATGTAACGACCAATGCTCACTATGTACTTTTTAAAGAAACTTAAACTATGGGGTCACCAAAGGTTTTCAAAACCTAAATAAAGTAATTCGAAAAATTAATCAGAAATAACACGATATTTTGATTTATATCAATTATATAAATCAAAACACAAAGTTTATTCCTGATTAATTTTTCGAATTATTTTATAATTAAAGGCGTTAAGAAACCTTTGGTGACCCCACAGTTTAAATGTCTATCGTAGGTACGTCATGAACAGTGGTTGTTACAGACAAACGTTCACGTAAATTGTCCCAGTCAATGGATGATTTTGATGGGTCAATCAATGGCCACAGCTACACTGTTTTGAATTTCATACTATGTTCGTATGTTCTTCTCATATATGTTATGATGGTATGATACTAAACCCCTAACGGGAAGGATTGTGCCTGATGTTCATATGATGAAATCATAATCTTTCAGTCAGTTTAATTGAAGTCTGGAGCTGGCATGTCAGTTAACTGCTAGTAGTCTGTTGTTATTTATGTATTATTGTCATTTTGTTTATTTTCTTTGGTTACATCTTCTGACATCAGACTCGGACTTCTCTTGAACATTTTAATGTGCGTATTGTTATGCGTTTACTTTTCTACATTGGCTAGAGGTATAGGGGGAGGGTTGAGATCTCACAAACATGTTTAACCCCGCCGCATTTTTGCGCCGGTCCCAAGTCAGGAGCCTCTGGCCTTTGTTAGTCTTGTATTATTTTAATTCTAGTTTCTTGTGTACAATTTGGAAATTAGTTTGGCGTTCATTATCACTTAACTAGTATATATTGTTTAGGGGCCAGCTGAAGGACGCCTCCGGGTGCGGGAATTTTTCGCTACATTGAAGACCTGTTGGTGACCTTCTGCTGTTGTTTTTTTCTATGGTCGGGTTGTTGTCTCTTTGGCACATTCCCCATTTCCATTCTCAATTTTATATAATACATAAATATAGGAAGATGTGGTATGACTGCCAATGAGACAACTCTCCATCCACATCACAATTCATAAAACTTAACCATTATAAGTCAAGTTACGTGCGTCAACATTGGAGCCTTGGCTCACACCGAATAGCAAGGTACATATTATTTATGAAACAGCAAAAATTTATATTTTCATTTGTAATCAAAATACACACATGCAAATAAATCAAAGAAAACATTGAGTATATATAAAATAGTTATAAATATAAGCAGTTAAACATATGAGCAATGATGAGCACACATTCAAAAAGGTTTAAAAACATTAGTAAATTATATATAAAAAAAAAAAAAATAATACAAAATTAATCAAGTGAAATTTAATGTAATAAAAATAAAATAAAATAATTAATGTAACTTTAGAGTAAATAATAAATGACTAGTAGACATGTTTATTTGGAAGATAGTTGTATAACTCATGTCTATCACCAATTTTGCATTCAACAAAAAACAAGAAATTTTTCATATTAAATTATATATATAAAGATCTATATCCGAATGTACTTTTCTGAACAATTTGTAATATAATACGATTCTGATTTAGTTCCAAATGTATTTATCAAACAGATTTATCCCATTTTTAAAACACCAACCATTCATTTGTCATGTGTATTGCTGGATGGGTGGGCATATTCTCTCTCTCTCTCTCATTTGGTCTTATAAATGAAAAGAGTTTGAAATAAATACTGGTCTATGAATAAAATGAAGTACTTATAACTGTCAACATAATATCAAACCAAATTTCTTGCTTCTATTTTTCCTGTTCTACTAATCCAGTGATCCTCAGATTTACATACTGAAACGTTGGTCTGTCGTCTGGGTCGAATTCCCAACATGTCATCATTATGTCATATCTAATTAAATGAGAACAAAAAATCGGAGCAAATGAAGTATTTAAATGTAAATTAGGACGAAACGATTTATATATCAAATAAGTATATTTCGTTTTATTTGTGTCAACTTCACTCAAAGAAACGAATAAAAAGCTCTTAGTAGTTGTACCCCTCTCGAATATCAAAACTGTTTAATCTTATGGACATTTTAAAGACAAGTTTTGTATTATACAACTTGTTTAATTGATTTCATTCTTTTTTCTGCTTTCATTTGACAAAAAACCACTGACTGGGCTGGTATAAATGATATATTCCGCTTGATAGTTAGACGCTACTGTTTATATGTCTTAAACAGGAAAACAACTGATTATGTTATGTCAAATGAATATGATGTGGACATTTCGAGAAAGGTAAATTATTCATATGGATTCAATTTTTTTGTCAGTTGATAAATTTTACTAATGTTTTGTAAGTTCACTAACATAGCCGACTGTATATCTCATAGTTAAATTCTTCAGAAAGAAATATATGACCATTGATATTCTTAAGGATGGGGAGCAGGAGGGTCTTCCCTTGTTAATTTTCATTAGTTGCTACGCATGCTTATATTTTTTCGCTTCTAAGCAATTTGTTTTCAAATATCTTCGCTATCTCCGCCTTTTTGTGTTATGCATATTTATATTCTTTAGAAATACATACATACATATATACGTATCTACTTACAATGATGGTGGGCAGAAATCAGTTCTTTTAAGGCGCCTGCCAGACTGTAAATATTTATGCATATCCCAGTTGTTCACGTCGCAATACGGTGCAGAACCTCTGGTTATTAGTTCCCACATAACTACCCCGAACGACCACTACAATATACAAAAAATGGGTTGAACAGTAATGTAATGTATCTATTAATGCATGTGCTTAATCTGCGTATTTGTATTTGTAATGAAAGGTTGTACATATTCAAAATATTTAAATGATTAAATTCACATAAACAATGTCTTTTAAATTATTATGTTGGGGAAAAAAGTAAAATCACAAAAATACTGAACTCAGAGGAAAATCCAATTGGAAAGTTCATAATCACATGGCAAATTCAAATGACAAAACACATCAAAAACGAATTATTTAACCAAAGCATGTATATATAAAGTTTTACTATTACAAATGGTGACTTGGATTGAGAGGTGTCTCATTGACACTCATACCACATCTTCTCAGTCTTCTTATATTTATATATATTAAACTAAGTGCTCTGCGCACGTTTTAAAATATTTTTCTACATTGATTACAAATCCATATAGTTCGAACGAAAAATGTTTATCCTGTTACTGCTGATCAAAACATTTATTAACAATTCAACTTTCGGGTTATGGTGTCGTAGTAAACCGATTGTTGACTATTAAAAAACAATCAAAACAAACATGAACACGTTGATCATAAATGACACCATGGATCGATGTATACATGTTGTGGTGTTGTGTGTGTTTATTTATAATGCGTTCCCATACCATTTTTTTATTTAAACATTGTCATAGTTGTCCGACTGACTCGTAAAAATAATGTTTAGTAAATTAACTTCTTTAAATTTCAAAATCGGTTATTATTATCTTCTTTCAACATTTGTTTGAATTTATCTTTTATGTGTAACCTATCAATACATTGAGCAAGGTCAACTGCTATTTCACAACTTTGAAAGAGGTAACAATGCTAATGCTGTGCAAAGTTTCATATGATGCAGACTAGAGTATGACAAAAATATGCAAAAGCTTCGAATTAATATATACATGATATAGGAAAACGTGTGCTTATCAAAACATCATTTTAACGTCATTGTAAACAAATATTATAAACATGACGTTACAGCTAATTTACATACAACATCTGATTTTGTACTATAGGTCCCATTTTCTAAACTCTCCGGAGCCATCCATTTTACTGGTAACATTTTCTTATTATCACTGCTATAGTAGTTTTTGGTATAAATATCTCTAGCCAATCCAAAGTCGGCCACTTTCACTCTAAGGTTTTCATCCATCCTGTGAGATAAATCAAAAGTGATTGTGTTTGATAGGCCACGCTCTTAAATATCTTACTTTAGTATGGATAACAAGAATATTTTCAAAAATCAAAGCAAGTTTACATTCAACACTCCAAATAACAGTGTGTAAAGTGTGTAACGTGTGTTATTAATTGATTCAAGAATACTGGACCTAGTGCATGATAAGACATCCTTGCTTATTTATTAATATAACAGTCAAAGTACCAAATTAAAACATAAGTTTACTTTTTCTTTTGTAAAGTTTAAAGTTATATATACACAACATGTGACTAACTGCACTAAACTTGAAAGTCAAGGACATGTAACTCCGGAATTACAAAATACGTAACAAATCAAAAAGATGATTCGTCTGTTAATCTAAACATGCTAAATGTTGAGTTGGAATTTCATTAGAGTTCCTTAAAACTTTGAGTGAGTGTACGAAAAAAAAAAAATAAAACACATACCAGAAAAAACTCCGAAGGAAATTCAAAACGAAGTGTTGACGAGCGGACCAAAGTACTTTGGTATTCCACAAATCATACAGTCAAGCATACCCTGTTTTAAGAAAGTAGACCTAGGTTAAGGGAAATAAGTCTTAAAATCATCAGAACGTTTGTGTCAACCATTTTCAAAAATATATTCTAAGCTTCTAGGTTACATGGATTATTTTCAATCTATTTCAGGTAAATGCTTAAAATACATTGATGAACTCGACTTTTACAAACGCTTAACTGATTTAAAGAGTTATCTCCTTGAACCAAGGTCTACCTCCTTAAGTTGACTAACATATGTGTTTTGTAATTTATATGACCTTTTACTGTTGCAAACAAAACAGTCAGAATATCTAATTCTAAACAATTTGTTGAACATTCAGACTTGTGGCAAGTTCAGATTGTTTTGTACTTCTTACATGCAGTTTCTGGCTGCTAAATCTCTGTGAACAAATCTGATAATGCCAAGATATTCCATGCCCTTAGCAACATCAAGTCCAAATTTTACCAAATCTTTAATTGTTGGCTTCTGTAAATAATATATTTCAAATTAAAAATTATTTGTCAAAAAAACAATAAAGAAAATTAAGAAAAAATTTATAAAACAAATAGATAGCAGCTCATTTTCCATTCTATATTTCGAATTTTGTATTGAAATTCTTAAACATAAAATTTACTGAACTGTGCATAGAGATAAGAAAATTTTCACGAAATCGGTTTCATATTTTTGCCAAAAAAAACCTCGACCGATGTATTTATTTAAGATGTACATATATTTCTTGTTGAACTTAAAAAGATAATGTACCCAACTTATCAGATCTCTGTTGTCCTACAACACAACTGTTCTAAATATTTTTTTAATAATATCCATCCGTAGGTTTTCATTTTTATAAAACACACATAAAAGTACAATTTTAAATTATTATACTAGAATCAAACTTGTATGATTTAATAGCTTTCTCTTCTCTTTTACTTGACATTTGTAAACCCTTTGTATCATTTTACTGTAGCTGCTCGTAGTTTTTATATGGTCTGGTTTGTTTTATTTTATTTTTTTTTTAATTTTGTAGTACTATAGTAGTTGCTATGTTTTTTAATGAACTGAGGCTTTTAATTAAAGTCCCCATGTGGCCAAGTATTTATAATTCAAATAAATCAAAACGGAAGTACTATAAGCAAAAAAAATATTTGATGGATGGGACAAGTCCAGAGAATACCAGATTTATTTACCATAAACAATGTTTATAGTCTAAGTACTCTAGTACCTCACTTAAAGTAAGAAGATGTGGTATGAATGCTGATAAGACAATTTTTCAAGATAGTTCTTACCTCGTCGATTATAGAAAATATATGTTATCATATGGTCTTCAACACAAATCAATGCCAATACCCTTACAGTAAGTTATAAAAAGGTCCGACCTAACAAAATTCGAAACAACTCAAGCGAAAAATCGGCTCATTGATTTATGTCAAAATAGTGTACAACATTTATATATCAGACAGAAACCAATGCAAACGTTTACATTACAAACGACATGACTGTGAGAACTCAACCCCCCTCCTCTAAACCATATCAGAATATGCCTTCATTGAAAAGTTTAACATACAATAGGGTTTTTTTTCAAATCATGAATCTTCATAAAATATTTCGATCTACCAATCACAATGCAATTATTTATATATTTTCTTGGATTCTTGTAGCTTTTATCAATCAAAAGGACATAGACACAACACCAATAATTTCAACATATATACTATAACTTACATTATCAGCGCTACGAATATAAGACAGTAGATCCCCGTTTGACATGAACGGAATGATAACCAACGGGAATTCACCAGGGGCAACAGAAATACCAATCAGTGACAGCACATTTGCATGATCGAAATCTTTCATAATCATAGCTTCATCAACGATTGCGTTTATGTCCTGTACTTCTGTTTCTGCAACAGCATTGCAACAAATTAGATTGAATATACATGAAATTAAATTTGGAATACATTTGTACTAGTATGATACCTTACATGTGTGAAAATTCAGATCTAACATTGTTAGGTTAAATAATAGGTGCAATTTGTTTTTTTAAAGTTAAAGCCTTGCCTCTGCTATTAAAAAAATATAGTAGGGATATATCAAATGACATTGATGATACTAAAAATCTCATCCTTGTTGAGAATGGTTGGTCTTTTTTGTTCGATATATAGGAAGTACAAATACTTATACAAGTATATACTTCTTATTAACTATACCATTTGCAAATGGTGGATAAATATAATACAAGTACACTGTGCCCTTGAGGGTCAAGTAAAAGTGTAGATGCACATGCCTTCCTACCACTTGAATCACAAGTGAAAAATTGAATTGATAATCTATCATTCTAAAATAATTATGTTGTGACGTAATCCGTTTATTCAGACACTTTATCAATGAATCAATAACAAATTAACATTACTAGTTGTGATTTATTTTTATGGTTGGCAATTTGCAGATGGTAAAATGTAATCAACTTGTGTTGTAACGGACTATATATGAACAGAAAAAGATAAATTGACATTAAGAATATTTTAATTCGCGGTTCATTTTACTTTTTAATTATTTTTGTCAAAACTAGTTCCCTTATTTTAATGTGGAAATATACATTTTTCGACGAAGAGCTTAAAATGTTCGATGAAGTTGTATTTCTATAACAATTACATCTTTATACAACGTCAGACACACAAATCAATGAATGTGTTTGTAGATAGATGTTTTTGTGTTCTGTTAAATTGTCCTTTTTAAAATTGTTATACGATGATGACTGATGTACCCATATTTTGACTATTTATTTATTGTGTCTGTTTAGTTAATGCATCAATGTAAATATAACGGAATTTGATGAGACTGTAATCAAAGTGAGAGGGTTAGCGCTATAAAACCAGGTTTAATCCACCATTTTCTGCATTTGAAAATCAGGAATATGACGGTTCTTGTCCATTCGTTTTTGGTGCATTTTGTTATTTGAAATTGCCATGTGATTATGGAATTTTCAAATTGATTTTCCTCTTAGTTCAGTATTTTTGTGATTTTATTTTTTTGTACTATAAATGAAAAAATAGCATATTAAACTTTGAAATGAATAGACTTTTAGTTTTACCAAAAAGAGAAAGAAGTGGTATGGTTGCCAATGAGAAAACTCTCAACAAGAGAACACAAGACACACTCAGACATAAACAGCTTTCGATCACCGAACGGAATTAAAAAATGAGCAAAGCCTATACCACATACATTGTCAACTATACAACCTCCAGAATTCACAAATGTAAAACATTTCAAACGAGAAAACTAACGGTCGAATTAATGTACAAAAAAATGACTTGTCATAATTGTTTTTACTTACTAAGAACAGTTTTGACGGCAACAAGTTGTTCATCCCTTTCTTCCATTGATCTCAGATACCCCTGGTAAACACATCCAAAATTTCCTGCATAAAAAAGTATTTCATAACTCATTAGATCGAAATATTGGCTTATAAATATCTTTATAACAACCAAAAGCATTTTTTCATATAATGTTTTACCCGATGTCACTCACTTATCAAATGCGAATGCATTTTTTTTATTTGGCCTTTTTTATTGTTTGGTATACGTATCTATGACGAGTATATTCATAATACCATAAAAAGGACAAGGAGAAATGTTGGGGTAGAGGGAGCTCTGTATCGAGCAAAGTGCATCAACAGCGTGCATTGCCTACTACATATGAGCATGTATGACCATTGCGATTAATGCATGAATTATTTGAAATATGATTAACATGATTGATAAATAGCGATGGACGAGAGTGATTAAAAGGAATTTTAGACGTTAATTGTAAAAACCTTTTACTTTTGTTAACCAATGCACCATATAACGTGTGAAGAAACGACTTCAGTTGTTTTTTAAACAACCTTGTTGGGGTATGTTTTCAAAGCACACGAGGAATTTTTGATTTTCCATTCTTAAAACAAATCATTCAGTATCGTATAAACTTGCGTTGATTTAGACCTGTAGTCTTTGTAGATGTTTTTTTTCTTCAAAAATCATTAATTTGAATATTATTATATACTCACCATGGCCAATATCTTGCCCAAGTCTAACCAAATCGCGTTCAATGAAGATATTTTGCTGCTTCAGCATGTCAACAATTTCAATAGCGTCAAATCCTGGCTTAGGATCCCAGGTAGCTCCTTCAACAACCAGCTCTGAAAGGCTTTGTTTTTTATTCTGTTTGACAAACAAATGTGATTGTACGACATCTACCTTACATGTTCCACGAAAATAAACAATTGCAAGTTTTCTCTGAATTCTTATAATGAGTTAATATAAATTCAGTTGTTTTTGTTTTCAACATTTATCGATTAAAAACGCAATATTACAAATATCAAATGTATCTTCCAGTGTACCTGAATTAGGATTAGAAGATATTCATTCTAGGGGGCTCGAAACGAATTTGAGAAAATCATTTTTTGAGTTCGTTTTTGTTTGAAAATATGGTAAATCCCGAAAATTATGCGTGAATTGTTTTATACTGTTGCTAAAAAATGAAAATACTTTATTTACTATCTAAAAAGCAATAAACATAATGATTTTAAATTTGAATATTTTAAATGCGAGTTTAACTTTTCAGTGATACACTCCAGTTGCAATTTCCGAATATAATAACAATATCACAAATATGCTGATTCTGCAGAAAACTAGTGTCCGCATTAAACCACAGAAGCCTCAACAAAAGGGTATAAACAAAACATCCAACTACCTGTATCAGTTGGTGGATCCATAAGGCCTCTTGTTTCTGTGCTATTGAGGTACACAACAGAAAACTCTTCAGTTGCTTTCTTTCTAAACACTCCTAAGTGTTTCTTCTGCATGACAAATACAAGACATAAAATCAAAACAGCAAAAGTCCCCAAACACATTGCTGCAAGTCGGACATGTATTTGGTTCTTGCGATATTCTACATGGAAAAACCTCATGTTCCCTAAAACCGTCTTCCAGTTATGACCAACAGATACCTTTACAGTAAAACAAATAAAAGTTCAATAACAAAATATTAACATAATGATTGAAGGTTTAACTTGATGTATAAGTAAATATAACACTGAGGTAGACTTAACACCAAATCTGTTTTTATTCATTTCAGTAAAATACATTGTTTTATTTGCATTTTTATTATCAAAGTTTCATCATTTATAATGAAATGTTGTGGGTTTTTTTTAAACCATAAACATCGCGTTCATTCTATCAAGTAAAAGACATATCCTCAATTCGCCTTAAAAAAGTATTAATTTTCTGAAAAAGTTAAAATAACCTTTCGCTCAATTTACAATACTACAGTACACATACTTGCTATACGACTTTGAACTAAAGAAATACATGTCAACAAACTATTTTGGTTTGTTGCATATCATAACAGGTGTCTCTCATTCATGTTATCAAAGCAGTTGCAGGTTTTCTGTTGATTATGTTAAATACATTTATGGAAGCAAAAAAGGAAATCTTTCGAGATAGATGTTTAGCAAATGTCCAGTTTTTATGAAATCACAACTTTGAACTACACTCAAGAATAGGATGGTGGAGCGCTCTTAATTATCTCAACTTCTTTCACGTATATGTGTATCTGTAATTCATGGATATGCCCGAGTATTTTTTTTCTTGCTCAACATTTTTTTATAATTGGACATTGCAAACCTCACTTTAAACAAAAAGTTTTACTCAGCGTTGAAGGTCTTACGCTATCAGTTGTTGCTCTAACTCACGTTAGTATTGTGTATATGATATAAAAAAAGATTTGGTATGATTGCCAATAAGACAACTCTCCACTAGAAACCGAATGACATAAAAATTACCACCTATAGGTCACCGTCTTTAACAAAGTCTAAACGGCATGGCAATTACACATCACCTTATTAATTATTTAATTTTCTACCGCCTATTCACGAACCTTCGTATAGGAGGATATGCGTTTAATTTTTTTTTTTAGGAAATCAACAGTAATTTTTATTCAGGAAATTATGTTTGAAAAACTATTTACCTCGACAAGTAAAGGTACATCTTTGATATGAACTGTGTTAGAAAGGTTACATATCAGATAACTTTGATGGAGATCCATAACAGGACAACTTGATCCGTTTATTTTTATTTTATAATCTTCCCCTCTTGCTGCAGAATTCAGATATCGTCCCTGCAAACAAATATGTTATGATATACATATACTCAAACTTAAGAACCTGTTTCTTGTATTACTGTTTTTATCCGACTAGGCGTTGATGGCCTTACTGTGACTGTCATGAATGAATACATCATATCCTTTGTTTTTTAATTTTGTGTTTCAGTCACATTCAAAAACGATATTTTCCTATAAAGAAGTATTGTGTGATATGAAAACTATAGCAAACCGAACAGATAAAAGAGGGACGACAGATACCAAAGGGAGAGTCAAACAGGAGTGATAATAAATGCATAGTAGTCATCTAATCTGTCTGCAACAAAAAGAAAGAACATGCGAACAAGCCTTTACAATGAACATTGATATATTTCCAATGTTTCCACATCAAAACGTTTCTGATTATTTCCTTTTTTAATGTATAAGAGAGAAGCGAACGATATCAAAGGAACATACAAACTTATCAGTCTAATAAAAACTGACAATTTTATAACTGAAACGAAAAAGACAAGCAAAATAAAGGACAGGTCACAAAAAACAACTTAAAAAAATAAAGACTTATCAACATAAAACCCACAAAAACACTGGGAGTGACAAATAACACCTGTTGCTATAAGATGAGTTTATTCTTTATCACTGGGTCGATGTAAATGAGGTATGACTAGCATAGTAGTTAACATTTCTATGTTTACATGAATGATCATTGATATATTCATAAATATAAATTTTACAAAAAGAAACTCTACCCTACAAACAAATTTACTAAGCTGTTCACGTGATCCTCTTAACGTGCATTTTCTTCAGATGTACCCAATTTACCTCTTTAGAATCTAAAGGACTAGATGGATAATCTGCTAGTTCATACAACAGAATGAACATAAAGTAACGTCATTGGTTGACATGACATATAACTCATCGGTCATGCGTTTTACAGATTTACTTCTGTTCACTAAATGTTGGCAAACGTTACAGTTTCCATATTGTATGCATATATTACTTTTGCCATATATTGCTAATTTTTCGGTATTTTAAATTTCAGTGTTATTGATTTGGACGCCACTAATCATTTATTATAAAGACGAAACGCACGTCTATAGCATAACAATTTATATAAACTTCATGAGTTTTATTTACCTTTAGTTGTAAAAGTGTGTCCTTCAATTCAATATCTTTCAGTTGAGTGTCTATATCCAGGTAGTCTAATTCTGGGTCAGGATAAATCATGAGTTTGGTTGGTTTGACTGGATTGTTATCTAACATTACACTCATTCGTCCCTCGATAACCTCTGAAGATTTGTTCAATTCGGATTTCAAATCTGGAGTAGAACACACTAACAGTGATCCGGAATGTTTCATTGTACAAGACTGGAATGAATATTTATCAAATATAGTTATTTCCCCTTTGTTGCGAGACAATCAGAATTAAGACAACCAACACCAACCATTATATTTAAAGACTCCTGATTATGGTCTCTCACAAAAATGGTGGTTTAAACACGTTTTAGTGTTATTCTAACACATGTATACCAAACAGTGATGTCAAATCACAATACAAATTGTAATTACACACCATTAAAGTCAGTGTTAGCTGACTTTACTCTTTCGATTGAAATGAAGCATACATAAAAATACCAAAAGACAAAATGAAATCATATGATATAGATCTAAGAATACTTGTAGGAAAATAAACCTAGTTGTATACTCTTTCAGTTCATAAATACATAAATGTTCAGTTACTAAAATTTGAAGACCCAGTGGAATATAGTGAAATGACTTTATATACAGTAAACAAAAATATCATTTGTTATGCTAAGAAATTCTATATATGTTCAAAACTGTAAATATATAACAAATCATATTGTTTATTTTCAATATAGGTGTTACCTAGGAAGCCAATATTCAAATATTTACAACAATTCACACGATTTGTAAATCAGCTTCCATTGAGTAATGTTCGAAGGTTGTGAATTTTATTTGCATAAGGATCGATCATGATTGATTAAGTTTGGATAAATTTTACGGACGTTTGGGATTCTCTCCGCATTCCACAATAAATCAAAAGTGGCCCCATATGAGAAACGAGTGTGTTGAAAATGTTGTTAAATACGATAAGTTTATGTAAATAACAAAAATCTTACAGCACGAAATGACCAGATTTTTCAAATTAAAGCCATAAAATCAGTGACTTGCTGCTCTAGATAGAAATAAAGAGAAGTTTTCTTTAAGTACTTAATAATTATCGTCCATCACAAGATATGTGAGTTACGAATGGCAAATGCTCTACAAATCATACTATCTTAACAAAACTGTTACAATTGGAATAGATGTAAGGAAGATGTGGTATGAGTGCCAATGAGACAACTCCCCGTCCAAGTCACAATCTATACAAGTAAAATATAATAGATCAAAGTACGGAACGAAACATTGGCCCACACCGAACGGCAAACTATAAAAGGTCCAAAAAATGATAAGTGTAAAACCATTCAAACGGGGAAACCAACGAGAAACACTTATGAACTGCATCACAAACGACTACTGAACATCAGATTACATTTGTGATTAGACCTTTTACTTGTCATTGGTTGAAATCTTTGTAATTATTTTTTTTTTATTATGATATTTTGCTCCATCTTAACAATTGAAAGTAATTAAACTTGTATGATTGAACAAAATGTGCTTACAAGAGTAGCGCTTTGCAAACATTCATGCTACATACAAGAGGCAGTAAAATCAGTTTTCTCTCCAAAACATTTATGAGGATTATAAGAAAATGTTTAGAAATGTACATTTGAATCCAACCAAAAATATTTACGCATAAATGACTTTTGTCGAATAACACAATAACTTTACATGCTAAATACCCAACTTTCCATCACGGCCTTTATTATTTTTTATTTAGAGAGAATATGAATTTATTAATGTTTTAATTAAACTTACTGAACCAATACGAACATCACCCACACTTATCATAATACCGTGGTTGGTAACAGAATCAAACCAGTTTCCAAAAAATTCAATGTTTAAACCTCCACTGAAAGAAATGTTGTTTGACACCTTAAAGCATAATTTTACAACGGAAAACAATCTTCTTCTTTTTATTTATATATTTAACGTCAATGGGAAATTAGAAATATAATTTAAAGTTTCTTTTTGTCGTCGAATGCAGCATTTGTCTTTTTCGCTGGATTTCTTTTGATATATGTATTTCACCAATAACAAACGATAGATTGTCGATGCTTATGTTTTTCTTAGAATGCAAATGCATTTTGTAATGTTTAAAATTTCATCTCTGACTCTAAACTCATGTCGCTTAACCTTGCCAGGCACCTTAACATAACTTTCAAGACCTCAAAAGGAATGAAATTGAAAACACGTGTTTCTTATTGTCTCTGCCATCAAATGCTTTATACATATCGTTTGTTGTATTTCGTTTAAAATTGTAGCATTGTACCATCCGGTCTTTAAGTTTCATTGACAACATATTTTTTTATTTCAGGTTCTGACGACTACGAGGTTCCCTTTTATTTCCTTGTCAGTCATTTTAAACATAATCTTGATTAAAAAAATACCTTATAATAGTACTATTTCGTGACGGTTGCTGAATAATCTTTGGGTTTGGCATATAACAAAATGTATTGTTTTCTAACGGCTGGTATGATGTGCCATCAATAGCCACCACAATATCTCCACTGTATTTACAATGAGTCATTTCAAGATTGTCTCCTTCAAACGCTTGTATACATCTTCCACAAGACTGTGTGAGGCACACAATTTCTGTGTTGTTTTTCCTAAAATATAAAATGCCTTTAATGATTACTCTTGTTGCTAGATATTCAACTTTAAATTGTCATATAACAATTACATGATATCTCATTGAGATGCCATAATAAATGTTATTTAAACTCAAATCAAAAATAAAAAGGTTTCTTAAATTCAATTCGTAATTTTTGTTGTTAAAAATTAAAACGATAATAAACTAACCAGTATTTTGACGCGATAGGTTTGTAAGGCTTGTGCCGTTTGTACGTGTTAACATTAAATCTTGAATACAAAGAACCTACTTAAGCAAAAGATATTGTTAAATTCAGTTTGGTTTTCGGGTTCTTATATCATTAAAAATGCAAATATTTATTACGATTAATCATCAGATGCAACAAGTTTGAAGCCATAATTCAATGACAAATAATCATCTAAAAAGTTTAAAATAATATCACTTTCAGTAATTTGTGTGCGTTTCAAGCGCTTTTCTTAAAAAAGAAAGATCCAGCAGGAGGCTCGAACTTAATATCTAAAAGCCATGAATGTATAATTGCGATGAAAATAACGCTAGGCAATAAAAGATACAAAATATTTTATTAACCAATCATGGTGCCCAAAAGTTTACCTATGACATCAAATGAATAAGATAATAAAGCACAGTGATGATTAGAATGATTAAAATGATTTGAAGTTTTAAGTAAACTTAAATAAAAACATGTATGTACATTTAAAGTAATAAAGTTATAAACAATGTTATTGACAAAACATTATGTCTTTTGGAAGCCACTGCGACTTGGAGAAATTACATTTCTTAATCAACTTATAGACCTATGCCTATGCGAGACAACTCTTGACCGATTTTATTATACTTTTATAGCTTTTTAAACTACCTTAATGTTTTCTGGAAGTTTCATTCGTTCTACAAAAGTGAGTGCAATAGTTTAGATAAGATTGAAGTGATAAAAAAACTTCAAATGAAAGAAACAAAACAATTTTCCCTTCATCAGACATGCCAGATGACTTTGAAAATTTTGAATTTATAATTCAGGTTAGACAGCTATTGAGATGATGTATCTTTAAGAACAGGACAATTTAAAAGAAAATGTAGTTCAAATTCAACTGCGTTCTTACATAGGTTACACAAAATAAAATTGAAATGGACATCAACTTGAGAATTAGTTAAATTCATCAAAGTCATATTTGCCAACTGTCCCAATTTATCATTCTGTTATACATTGTAAAGAAAAACAAAAATACTTACGATTGAATATCACACAGCACCTTACCAATCTTCACAGAAAGATTGGAGCCAATTTCAAACTTATCGCCCGAGATAGTTAGCATTGTGCTGCCGGATATTGGTCCCTTCATTGGGAAGATACTCATAATACTAGATTGCTGAAAAAGTATGCAATTTATAATCAAGAGAATTAAAGTTAAATATTTATTTTAAAAAATGGAGTCGACGAATCAGAAATAGAAATTAATTAGATATACCGATTAAATGCGCATTTAACGGGTTTTTGTGTAAACCGACCATCTGGTGCGCTTGATGAGCACAGCATTCATTCCTCGGGAAGGAAAACCTTAGTATTTTAGGGGTTTTGAAATGATTAAGAACAGTATGTTCACAAATAGGTAGATTTAGCATCAATGGTATTTCATATTATTCAAGAAGTTATGGGTATTGTAAAACGGAAAAAGCAATCGATTCAAAAAAAAAACAAAGCCCTTCTATCAAAAAGAAAAACGAAAATGATTTATATGTAAATAAAGAACAGTGTCATGAGCATCAGTTTTAGTACTCCCACATACCGTATATTCAAATAATATGTCCACTTGTTCCGATATTCCATGAATTCTATAGGTTTTTGAGGTCGAATCAGTCACGCTCACTTTTACAGCTGTAGAGACAGGCACTACTACTCTACTTGTCAGACACGTTATTCTGTGAGTGAATAAAGGGAACAGAACATTATAAAAAATATAGAAAATTAAAATGTGTTAAAAAAGTTTTCCTATTCAATCCTGTTTCTCAATTATTTTCATACGTAAAGATTTTATACAAAGTCAAAAATTGTTCAATCTATGTTTTCAGATAAACTGGCAAACAATATAAAATGTTAAGTTGCAGAAATGTCCTTATTTCATTCAATGATATACAGATATAAACTCAACCGAAACTTATCCCAATGAACTTTCACAAATATGACTGCGGTTCTGGATAATCAAATCAAGTATAGATTTTGACCTCTGTGTAGTGATAATAGCTTTTTGTATCCTTTAAGATGTTTGCAATTATCTAATTCAGTAATGCTTTCTAATAAGAATAATAATGCAGCTTTCAAAAGAGAATTTGCATTTGAATAAATAACATAAGTTTCAGTGATGTTAATGCTCCCTCTACTCGATCTTCTCGTATGTAATATAACATGAACACTTAAAAGGAAGATAATTAAAGTGTACCTTGTATCATTAATATTTTTGATCAAACATGATGCAACTCCAATCGATACAGTAGCATTGTTTATTATCGAACCGAAGTTCTCGCCTGCAATAGTTAATTTTGTTGATCCTTCCAGCGGTCCATTCGCTGGGCTTATCTAGAAAGAAGAATGACCACTGTCACACAAACATATTATCATTTTCAATATCAAAGATGAAAAGACGAATAGAAAAACAACAGTCCTCAAATATGCATAAAATAAGCTACAGTTGTACTTAAATATGCATTTTGTGTTACTTTGTTTATTTACAGGCTAATTAAAGGACATTATGTATGCTTGCCTACAAGCATTGTCTTGAATCTATAGTGATATGTTGTTCCAAGTTGAAGGCTTTGTTGTGACTTTGATATATAGAAAAGGAAACAGCGTATACAGTGGTATTCCATTGGCTTTGGTATTTTTATGTATATGACAGGTATTGTTACATTACAGTCTTTCATTTTTATTACCAAGGCCTCAACATGTTGAGTTTATCATCATTTGCTTAAGGAGTTTGCAGCCATGGTTAAAAAAGATAATTAGCTGAAATAAACAAAATGTATAACTAAACAGCCAGTGTCGACGCATTCGAGATGTTATTTATATTTCTCATAAAAGTTTATAAGGAAACAAACATGTGTAGGAAGATTCATCGTTGAGTCTAAATGCTGTTAATTTGAGGATTTACTAATATATAAACCATAACATACACCCAGAACAAATGGCGGACATGAATCAGTATGCCATATATTGTGTTGACAATTGGTTTTTGTAGTACAATGATCGAAACACCATCCGCATCCAAGTGGATCATGACTGGTTACACATTCTCCACACGTCTTGTGTAGTTGACATGACGTCATTGACAATTTTGTGACCTTGAAAAAACATTAAAGCATAAAGAACCTTCAACACCGGACCGGAATTCTAAAATCATGAAGTTTTAGTGCTTCAATGCATATTCTGTGCCAAAATTGGAATACATTGTTAATTTATTTTCCACTTGTTCTGTTTGGTGATAACGTTTGATTTAATCAGATATTAAACCTTAATGAAGTACGGTATATTTGTTTTACACTTTTACAAGTACTTTTTAAATATTTTATAGCAACCGCTGGTTTTTGATATCCTTTCCAATCTGCCAACACTTTCGGTTCCTTTTTGTCTCGTTGTATGTCAATCTTTTTGTGAAATATATTAAGACTGACACCACCTCTTAAAGTTTTACCCACTTGAATTGGAGAATTGAGAAAGAAAACGGGTCAAAGAGACAGAAACCAGACCCTGAGCTGAAGGTCATTAAATGGTCTTAAACGCAGCGTATAATAACTGCACCCGAATATATTTTTTTGATTTATTATGTTTTGTTGTCTATTGCATTTGTTGATAAAAAATTAGAATATCATTCCTAATGGATAATTTATAATTATTACATTTAAGGAAAGATTGTAATATTTGATCATATTTTTTCTGTCTATGAAAAAATAACACAAACAAAAATGGTGCACACTTAATAACGCGCGTAGCGGGTTATTTAACAGTGTGCACCACATTTTTTTTTTTGGTTATTTCGAATAGACAGGGAAAAAAATCTAGTAATTTAAATTTAAATTCAATTTTACACGGTAGAAAACCATGAAAAAACGTTGATTGCGTCACGGTCATATGACTTAATTGTGTCTATGGGATGACAACAAAATAACGTCAGCCAATCAGAAGACGCGTTACATTAAATTATTCAGCAATCTACTAGTTTAAAAATCCTATTATGGTGATAAACTATTTCAAATTAAACACATAATAGTTACCCTGTTTCCTGACAAAATGTAGAGATTACTGTGTGTATCTAGAACCATTTCATTAGCAACTGGAATATTTCTGTCACCACTTACGTCAAATTTGACGTACGATCTACCCTTTGTCGATGTAACCAGTATCTTAAAAAATACAGGAATATATATTTCTTTTTTATGGCGATTGCAATCATCATATGTTAATTGATATATTTAAAGTTTTATTTGTTGTCTTGCAGCAGGATTTAATAAGAACATTGAAATAAATATTTTTTCACTTGTTTAACGGAAGTTCTAATTCCCCCTCCCCCTTTATCCTCGAAAGACATTCACAACAGTTGGCCTATTTGTGGAGCTTTTTTAGTTTTCAACGCTCGCCAACGCTCTTCTGATCAATTTGGTGTAATGTATGTTTAATTCGAGCGTCAATAACGAGTCTTGTGCTGTCCCAATTCGGTGTTTAAGAACTAGACATAATACTGCTGACATTCGTGTTTTGCTATGGCGTTGTCTTTGACTTACGAGTAAGAATATCCAATAATATCTTTTGCCTATCTTAAATGTATATGTTTGCCAAAAAATCCATAGCAACTGTAGTTACTTGAAAACTGAATATCCATTCTCATACGGTCAGCTCTGGAATACTCATGATACTAGATATTTTATTATGTTATAGCAAAAGTCATGTACCTTTCTTAAAAATCCAGTATTACTTCCAGCAAGGATAATGTCGGCAGAACTATTCCTCCATGGCAGAATAGAGGTTAACAATTCATTGGAAATCTGATAAATGAATGTATTACTGAAACCGTCACCACGAGCCTCGATTCCAAATTTCATTATCCTCGTCTGTGTACATAATGTTACAATGTTTTACAAAGTGTTTTTAATCAATGAAACGTTTGGGAAAACACTGTTCCGTGATTAAATGAAAATGTATTATTCTGCATAATTATCTGTTCATTATACCTTCCAGTATAAAAACTAAGAAGAAGGTTAATAAATGGATGCATATGAATATAATTACCTTTTTTGTGTCTTACTGATCGAAAATGATACTTTTACGGTTGAGAAAAAAAAAACTTAATGCGAGTTACATCTCAAGAAATTCAAACTTGTTTTCCATTTTGATTAGTTTGTAAGTTTTGAGCTGTGATTTTTTTTATTCTTTTTGTATATTACTTCATTTTGAAGATATAATTGTAGCGTTTTACAGCTTCATATATCATGAAGTAGAGTTCCTCGTCTTACCAATCGTACATTCTATGCTTACCCTTACTCCTATGTACATTTTTATGTTAAGTACGGTTTAAGTCACGGCATTTGTTTTTGTTATATACTGTTAAAATGCTCGAATATTGAATTTGGTTGTCTAGGTTATATATTTCAAACAATTAAACGCGCATTCTCACCTACAAAACTTGTTTTCTTCCAAAAGGCGTGGAACACGGATCCATTTTTTTATTCGGGATTTACCATTATATTTTCAACACAAATTATATATGTCTAAACTTAAGTTTGTTAAAATTTCCATTTGGTAATAACATCTTTAAACACATGAAGCAACCTTTCAAAAATGGACTGTTTTTAAAATAATGAATTATAAAAAAAAAATCCACTTAAATTCTCGTATGTAAAGTTTGCTTAAGGGAAAGACCTAATGTATGAGAGACAACTCTTACACAGGTATCGAAAGTCATCTGAGCGTTTTAACTTGGCAGTAATGGAAACAATGAATCAACCACTTGTGTTGTTCACATTTGGTTATTAGAAGGAGCATCTAAGAAACTTGGACATCAAGCATTACATTATAGAATACAATTGTTTAAGTGTTTAAATGTTAATAATCATAGCAAAAATGAAGATAGATTTGCAGGAAAAAATTAATTTTGTCCAAAAATTCTGGACATGTTTTCTTATGTTTTAATGCTAATTTAGTAAATTAAAATTTGTGTTTCAAACAGTAATTTCAGTAAAAGTTTGTTATTTCAAGATAAATAAACAATAATTGTTTTAGGAATTAAACAAGACATTTTTTCTGACAATGAACTACCCATAATTTTAGAGCTTTTCAATAGCTAAAAGTTCTTTATTTTCAATTAAGCTATAAATATGAACATGAAATTTCATATTCAATTTAAGATATGCTTTTACTACACATTTTACCAGTTATGAATATACCCTATGGGAACATGTGTAAAAATACACAATATTATATACCTACCAGTATTTTGACCGTTGTGTAGAGTACCATTAAATTGGATATAATTAATTTGCATCATGCATAAGACTTTGGCAGATGATGCATAGACTTCTGCCTTTTCAATGGTGCAAACATTAAAAAAAGACGGGAAAACGTTAATGTTACCAAGGCATATGCCGTTAAGTTTATGTGGGTTATATCAGTAGCTCTATAACTGATTAGGTTCTTATATAAACTCTTGCCATAAAATGTTTGAACATGGAAGTACATCTAGAAAAGCGCTTCAGACCATTGAAATGTTAAGTGTAATTTCATATTTTACAGCAGTTGGTCGACTCTGCTGCTTGTTGACTATCTCTGCCCGAAGGAATCATCAAATTAATAGTAAGTACATCAGTTATGATATGATTTATAACAAGCAATTCTAAAATTCAACTTATTAATCAAAAGATATCAAGAAACTAAGGTGTAAACTACCTTATGCAAAGTTAATCTTAGATTAATCTGACTATGTTTGATATAATTTTTCATGAATCTGTTCAGGTGTTTTGATTGTTATCCATTCTTGTTAATATGTTTTTGGAAGGATCTTTTAATTAAAAGATATGTTGTCGCCTTATGCAAGGTTAAGCTTTAGTAAAATAGTAAAATTATCAACTGTAATAAAGTACAACGTCAGTATTTTGAACAATTTAGCACACCAAGGACTAGTTTGCAATGCTTATTAATATAAATAGCCATGCTATTGTTAGTTGTAAAATTGATATGAACTTTGTGTAAACACATTTTATTAGTATAGGTATGCATTTTAAAATGAAATTGCCACCTCGTTATGTTTATCCTGTGAAAAAAAGATGTATGATAAATTCTTAAATTGTTGTAAAAATTCCAGGTAATTTTAGGATGAAAACAATTCCAAAATGTATTTATATCATTGGGTTTTCAAGTGTGCATTCACAAAAACGAGATTATGAATACGTATCTGCCATTAGAATGGTGTTTGGTACGTGCAGACTATTGATAAGTCAATAAGTCAAGTACGGATCAATTGATTTTGTTTCAGTCCTTTTTACTGCAAAATTATATTTTGAACAGTGACTCATATGCTATGTGTAGACTCATATAAAGTTATACAATTTTAGATTGATGATCCAACCGTCTTAATGTAAATTATTCAGCTCTTATATGAGATATTGTAGCTGATATGTAAAAAGAGTTAAACTTTAAAATCAAAAGGTATGACAAAAATTGACATCAGGCGAATGTCATAATCAATTTTAAAATATATATTTCGATGAACTGATTATTACTTGATGTTTAACGCAACTTCGGCACTCTTGTTACTTGCTGAAGTATACCATGGTGGCCAATTTTTATTATTGGGTAAAGACTTGTATCCTTTTGAAATTAATGATCGTTTCAGGGACTGAATTTTCGGCGCTCCCTTGACACCATTTGCGAGTATGGTTTTCAGGAAACGATGATAGTCCGTCGGAAGGGGACGATTAATGGCTGACCCGTGTTAAGAGAGAGATCCATATCTCTTGCACGTTAGAGACACCCTTGTAGATTTCGAAAAAGAGCAGGCTAATGCCGCTACAAGGCAGCACTCGCACCCACAAAGTGGAAAGGGATTAATATAAGTTGCAAACCTTGTTTCCCAATCCACTATAATTAAATATGTTTAAACTAATAAAGATCGACATTGAACACATCTGCTCCGTGTGTTTATTAGCATGCATACGGAACTGAAATATTTAACCACAATTTTATGAATTGCTATATTATATATGATCATGATACTTGGGCAACTACTTTTAAAAGATGTCTGAAAGTCAAAACACGCTATGCTACAACTCAAAGACAGCATGGGCAAGTGTGAAAAAACCTGACGCTTTGAGCAATCATAATCCTTTCTAACTTGATAGCAATTTTAGACGCCGTTTGGGTAGGCAAATACTGTATTACAATTTAATGACATTTACCTTAGAAGCAGCTGCGCATTGAGTAGAATTGCAGTGCCATGATGGGGTACCCCATGTTGGTGTTCCTTTAGAACATTTTGTCAACACTTCACTTGCAAACTTCCTTATCGTTTCATCTATGCTAAAGACACAAATAACTGAACCTTGAGTATTGTCGGCCTGAATGTTGTCAACATGGTATTCCCTTATACCAAAGGTCATATATAGCTGTTGTTGCGCGTTGTCGTAGTGAGCTGCTATTCCAATGTCATACTTTGTAGGAGTTTTACATGAAATTGCCATTTCCTCATAAGAACCGTAATCGAGGTTTGCTTTGCGCAATTTTGATATTCTTGTTTCATATGAAATGATTCCTGAATCGTTTATTGATCGAATGAAAACATGAAAGATGTATTTGTCAGCTTCAAATATATGCAGAAACTTCAACTTAAAGTTTTCGCGTTTGGTATCACATACTGAGAGAAAACTCCAAGCCGAATAATGATCAAAGTTCCAATCATTGTTAGTAGTATTTGAAATATCAAGAGATGCAAACTCATTGTAAAAGTAATCTGCTTTTCTGCCATCATAACTTTGACCAATGAAAAAAAGATCAATACCTTTTTTGTCCTTTGTGATAAGCATGACGGATGAATTTTCACTTCCAAGATAATTCTTCTTTATTACGCCAAAATTACTTTTAAGACTGATATCAGATGAATCGTACATGTAACATATACCTTGGCGCGCTGTTCCACAGACAATCAGGGAGTTTCGAAATGACTCCAATATACTAATATGGTTATTGACTGTTTGGTATCTCATGTATATACAAGAATTATCAAAAGGATTACACTGTTTACTGTCGTTGACAGGGCCAATTATATCCTGTTTTTGCAGAGTAAGGTCAAAGTTAAAGTGGAAAATAGTATTTTTTCCTCCTATGTATAAACTTCTTCTTTCTTCCTTTATAACTATTTTGGATAGTGGACCATAGTTTCTTGGTACAGTGTAGTTCTGATGGAAAGCAAATGTTGTTATGATTCTCGCAACCAGACAAATCCCTACTAATTGCATATACATCTGAAGTAAAAATATACACTGGGTTTTAAAATATCATTGACAAAACATCCTGATTTTAATTAAGCATTACTTTATTACAATGTTATATAGATAAAAACTAAGCAGATATACCACGAATATACTTTTCTACAGATTCGAATTTCGTCTTTAATAAACGCAACAGTCACGCTAAAATAAAATAATGAGAAAAAGTATTTTTGGTTAGAAATTGAAGGGCACGAAGGACACTAAATTCTTAAAATAAATTTGCCTTATACACCTTTATTCATTCATTTCTTGGGTAGAACTTCCGTTGTATTTTATCAATATATTGTTGGGCGTCCTAGCTATCAAACACACTAAAAGTGATTTGCTTTTAAAACGACAGTATTACTAGATTTCTCATTTAACATTTATTTTATCATATAACGTTCTTTTACTCGAACTTAATCCACAAAAATACAACAGTAGCAAACAACAACTTGTATGATTATATGATAACAAAACATATCTGAGTCTATTAAGGAAAACGTGAACCAACGGTCATGTCTTTTTAAAATATACAGCATCAAAAGACTTTATTTAAGAGGAAGACGAAGGATACAAACTGACCAATCAAACTCATATGTTGAAAATAAACTGACTAATACCAGGTGCATAACTTTTTGTCAAGCAGAGAAATACCGGTATGTCTACATTTGGTTGAATTATATGACGCAGCTATCCAAGAAATTGTGTATTAACTAACTGTTAAAGGTAAAGATCGCTCAGTCCATTTTTAAAGTCCTCTATGCTCTACACACGGGTGTCATTCGGTTTATCGAGAGAAATGATCGTGAAAGAATATCTGACGGCGGTCAAGTATTGAGAGACGATCGTGAAAGTTCTGGTAACGGATCGTGAAAGACATTTAATCGAGAAGACATATGAAACGTTAGTAAATATTCTAATTTATTTAATTACACAGACACATTTACGACAAAATAAAACTGTCTGTCAAAATGGTTCAACATTATGATCAGTATGTCAGAATATCCAGTTTCAAAAGTACATAGTTATTACAAAACGACAAAAGGCATATTGCTTCTCGACATTTCAATGACATAAAAAATGTAAACAAACACGATTTTTTCACAAATTCGACTAGATAAACTACGTTTATCAGAATAAGGGTATTGTATTTAAATTAATTAAACGGTTCTCATAGTTATTTTGTATAAATATAATCTGAAACTTGGTAAATAAAGAACTATTTACACAAAATTGATTTTTTGGATCGTGAAAGATCACGTACCGCATTTTTGAAGATCGTGAAAAGGATCGTGAAAGATCTGATGCTACGAAGACGTTCAAATTATTCTTCCATTATATGATAATTGATATTTGTTATTGGTATTGAGAAAGGCTAGATAGGTCAACACCTTCAATATAAAAAATATTTGTTAAGCCAAACAAGTAGAAAGTTGAAGAGCATGGAGGATCAAAAATTCCAAAAAGTTACATACCAAATACGACTATGGTAATCCTTAGTTTTTCGAAAAATTCAAACGCAATGGCATCGCCCCAGTGGTATAAATAGTTATCAAAAGGTACTAGGATTATAATTTAGTACGCCAGACGCGCAAATACACTAAAATTATTATTTGGGCATTTGTGAATATGTTGTTTGTAAAATAGTTGGATGATTGTAGGATGAAGTTTTTTTTATTGTCATGTGAAGTACTCACTTATCATGAGTTATAGGATACCCATATTTTGTATATTGGATCCTATAAACTTAATGTCCGTCAGACAGGATTCACCTGACCCTGAATTTGCCTCATTTCATGGATGAAGATTCATTTTAGTGGTCATGTCCGTATCGAGGATTCGTTAAGCTTTAGGATAACTGTCTGTTGTTATGATTGTAAGGTGTATATTTTCGACTTGTGCAAGGTTTCAACTAACATTGAACTCATTATCCTGCATCATTCGGCAATGTTTGTCTTAATATATGTTGTTGGGCTTTTTGAATGTATACCTGTATGCTATAGCGACAAGGTGTGTCGTGTATGGTGTACATGTCTGTGTGCATGTTTCTTATATGACCATGATGACTTCAATTGTGTTTGATTTATTAAATGATAGTAAGATGTCTATGTCTGGCTGACGGTCAGGGTTCATATACTTTTGACCTTATGTTCCGAATTAATTGGCCAAGCATAACTTTTACATTTGTCAGTTTTTAAGGCACTGTAAGGAGCGGAAACACATTTATTTGGCGTACGGGATATTTGTAGAGATCTGTATGGCATGGTTCATTTGACCTTGACCTTTTTTATGAAATATTGACAATCTTAAGCGCATTTGACACTTCTAGTAAAACCCTTGATATTATAGACGTTCAACAAATATACTATCATAAGTAAAGCAAACAAGACATTACAGCATTTGCGCTTTGGTATTCTATAGTATGTACTATATAGTTAAATCAATCCTTATCTGCGTTGTTTATAAAAGTTCTGTTGCACAAAATGTTGGTTATCGTTCAATCCAAAATTACACATGAAATGTGCTGTTTTTGCTATGATTTTTTGTTTGATGGATAACATTTTGGTTTAAACGTTGCATATCCATATTATTGGCTAACTAGTGTCGGTCTGCCTGAAGTGCACTAGACCGATTCACAGAGCTGAATCTTTCACACTTATTAAGACACGTTATTAGTTTTGGTTTTTTTTTAACTTTCGAGGTAAAGTGTTGAATAGAAAAAAAGATAATAGCTTTAATATTCATCCTTATCAAAATAGTTACAGGCTTCAACCACTTGCAGATTTATCAAATGGTAAAAGAAATACTGATTTCTGATTACTAGTATTAAGTCTGGTCACGCATTTTCTTTCACGATCGAAATAATACGTTGCCTGATCTTTCACGATCAAGTTTGATGGAAATTCAACAAATTCAAGGTTTTCATAAACAAATTAACGCTTTTAATGGAAGAACATACTTTAATTTTACTGTACTATCAGATACACCAAAGATTAAATTTCAAATATATCATGATATTCTGAAATATGACCATTATAGGTACAAAAAGCGTTTTATTTGTAATTAATTTCATAGACACGCATTGCGCCTTTTGTGTTTTTTCAAAAAGTACTTCATATTTTCTTTATCTTCTTTCACAGTTATGTTGAGGAAGTTAAACCATTTTGACAGACATATTTTTTTGTTCGGATTTGTTCCGCTTTTTGAAAATTAAGCGATTTTTTCAAAGATTCTGAACTAGAATGTACATTAAATGTCTTTCACGATCCGTTACCAAAACTTTCACGATCGTCTCTCAATACTTGACCGCCGTTAGATATTCTTTCACGATCATTTCTCTCGATAAACCGAATGACACCCGTGCTACAACTTCGTACTTTATTTTAGCCTTTTAACTTATTTGATTCGATCTTCACTGATGAATTTCTGAAATAAAACGTGCGTCTAGCGTACAAAATAGAATTAGTCTGGTATCTATGGTAATCTTTTTGAGCATGCGAAAACAAAAATACAAAGGAATATGAGGGATTCTTTATTTGATTAAATGAAAGAGACTCGCATGTGGCCTACCGAAAATGTATACCCACCGAATTTACATTTACATGTGCTCTGGGCTTTAGTATAGTTTGTGTTGCTCAGTCTTGAATATTCTATGTTGTGTATTGTAGACAGTTGTTTGTATTTTGATTGTTATACGATTTGAGTCACGGCACTCTCACTTCGTTTTAAAACAAACGGTCTAATATCCCTGAACTGTGACAAGGCAAACTAACTTTTGATTCGAAAGGAAGCTTTTGTCTCTCCAAATTGTGTAGTGCATGAGAATATTCGATAAGGCAAATTTGAGTTATCATAGAAATGAAAACAAGCGGATGACAATGATAAACTATAAAATAAAAAATCGGTTCTTTGATGAGCTTATAGAAAGTACAGGATTTTTCGCTCTCAGTCTACTGGTAATATTTTCTCTTAAAAAATGTGTTAGTAAACAGTTCTAAGTTATTATATCAGGATCAATTAATCATGTACAACATGAATAAAATTTTAGAATGGAAATGTGTCAAAGAGACAACAACCCGACCAATAGCATACACCACTTGTATCGCGTGGATTTGTATCTCTATGGTGTAGGGTCACAATTTGTGTTTGTTACTTTATTTTACCAGCAACCAAGATGTTCATAACCTTTACCCTTATCACATGAGCAAAAAGAACATTATTAAACTGTAAAATCTGACCGGAATTAAGCTGGATAAATATGGTCATAACTTTTTAAGGTTTGTTATTATATGAATGAATGAATATTGTTATTTTGTAAACAGCCCTTACAGGAAAACATATCGGATGTCGACAAAAAATTAGTTGAACTATCATCAATACATTACAATTTTGTTAGTTACGACACGGTATTGTATTAGTCAAGGGAGGAAGTCCGGTTTATTTTTAGTTTTTAAAGGGTTCATAGTTTGCATTTATTATCTTTTGGATAAAACTCATGTTAAATGAATGCCCTCCATTTCACATTGTAAAAATGCTCTCTTCTTGTAATTATTTAAAACCTATGAAGTATCCATGATCTTTTACCAAAAGAATGCATACAATTATATGAAATCATTTAAAATTAATATTTGAAACCTTTCTAATTTAAATGATCTAAAATAATTATGTATGAGTATTAGTTATTTGTTAACTTATATATATTGTATAAAATTAGCCGTGGACCACATTATAAACTATTTTGGAGAGTAATAATGGAGTTTAAAACAGGTCACGTGTTGTGGACGGTTTATTTACGGTGAGACGAATTAGTTCCAGATTATGTTTCGTGTATACGTAGCTGATAGCAGAAACTTTGAAACTAACCTGAATAATCCAAGTGAATATTGAAAGTAGAATTTTATATATTCCATGTAGGGTAATGCATTTAAATGTTTTTATTTACTTCTGACAGCTGTTACTTTGCAGCAAACCAGTGAAACAGTTTAAGAATACACTTGTATCATAAAATATAAGCTGTAATAAGAATCTCAAAAATGACTTTCACGAAAGGACTACACAGAATGTACTACACGTGTCTCAATTTGCTGTTTGTCCTTGTATATTTTTCTGTTATCTTAGAATATGGCAATTCCATTATTTTCGATACTTTTGCACACACTATTGATGAATATGTATGTAATTTTGCTGACCACTTTCTTGTCCGTAGTATCTTTACATTTACATATGTCTATGGTAAAAACTGGATATAAAACTAAAATAAAGTGCAACCATACACAAAACATCTATATAGAAATGGAATGCAAAAAGATTGAAATACAATTATTGTAGTAAATTCGGAAAGTTTACAGTAACTTACATTTTTGCAATTTGGATGTCATCTAAACAAATATTAAACACTTAATAGTTCCTGTTATAGTAAACCATTCGTTGTACTTCGCTTCAGGAAGTACATCATCATCTCATTGATCGTGGTCTATTTTTGATATTTTTGAAAATAGGAAATATAATGTTTGTACTTATAGATCTGATATATTTGATTTTTATGCCTACACATACTTAAGCAAAAAGAAGATATGTCCCCGGATCGATGCGTATTAAAATTTCCATCCCTTATCCACATACCATTTAGGTGTAATACCACCAAATCATGGTACGTCACATCCGGTTGCATACGAAAGTAGGTCTAAAAAAATATTCCCTTGAATTTGACCGTTGTAGGTAATTAATCCTACATTTTATTGCAGTAAAACTATTTCTGAGTCATAATCATATGTCTTGGGTATTTCAAAACACCATTATTTTGTATTTGTGATTTCTATAGAAAATTTTGTAATCTTGAGGTTACATGGTGACTAAACCTTGTACACAGATAGAATAAGGGGAGAAATTTGATTGGTTAACTTCCAATGATGGTTATTTTCTTATATGCAATGAAATGTTGTGTGAAACTTTTTCTATAGAACTGGACAGGATAAAACTTTACTCATGCCAAGTATTTCTTTATTTGAAACAAAGATAAATTCTACACAATTTTTGGAAAAGTGCAAATTTAACAAAGACTAATAGGGGAAAATCAATGGTGGTATTACACCTTTACATAGTGCATCATTTTCCGTATTTTTTTTTATTTTTTTTTGGACATTGATTTGTCAGTAAATTTTCGACATTTGAATATCCACTTTTCGAGGAGTATCGAATGCCGAGTGATCTAAGTATTTCAACTTCTGTATCACAATCATGTTAACACTGCGATATTGAGCTCGATCACCACATGACAAGAGTGTACAAGCTCGTTAGCTCTATCCTGGCATGGCAAGTGTGTACAAGCTCGTTAGCTCTATCCTGGTAAAACGTCTTACTTCGTTTATCATAACTGGTTGGTGCGAAATAGACAATAGTCGTCTGGTAGTGGCGTTAAACACCAATAATCAATTGATCAATCTGTTAATATATCTGATATCTTTTAATTGTTTATGTACCATTAAATACACGATTATGTTTTGTTTGACATTTTTATTATGATACATGTATAGCTTATAATGTTTTCTCTTCAACAACTGATCAAGGATCTTGGCACCCTAAAGAATTTTATATTATATTGGATATACTTAGTACTATATCTATGGAAGTATAAACCACAAGTGTTTTTCTTCACTTCTTTCCTGGTCCCCGTCTTATCCCCAACTCCTAATACAATGTGTTTTGTTTTCTTCTTTCCGTTTTGTCCTGAATTTTAACTATCTTTCCCCTGCTCGTGTAGCCTATAGAATGAATCACCCGTCATTTGAATCATATTGTCTAACTCCATCTAATTGTTACGATATATACGCCCGAAAACCGGTCTCGTTTGCATATATTTATAGATTATCGTTGATCATCTCAACGAGATTGATTTTCTCGCTTGAGCTGGTACAGCGAAAGTGAGAAAAGCAATCGAGTTGAGATGACCAATGATAATCTGTTTATCGCTATTTTACCTATGACGACGTTGTCAATTTCATGTCAATTTGGTTAGCAACGCCACGTGGCCTCCTTAGTTTCTAGCGATAATTTTTCCATCTCAAGCGAGAAGCATGATATGAAAATTATCACAAAAAAAGATCAAAGGAAAAATGCACAAAATAGCGATAATAGTAGCTACTTACTTTTTTTCCAGCGTGGTATGCATAAAGAAACACTTAAATTAAATCTTTCATCAGTAGAAGCTTATTTGGTTTAAGCCACTCTTCAACTTTGTACTTGTTTGGCTTTATAAATATTTTGATATGAGCGTCACTGTTGAGTCTTATGTAGACGAAACGCGCGTCTGGCGTACTAAATTATAATCCTGGTACCTTTGATAACTAAGCCACGCACATACAAATGAAGTGGTAAGCATAAACCTTTTTACAAAAGAAACCACTTAAGATTATACCTTGTATACCTGACTTTTTAAAAAATAATTAAAATCATTCGAAAGTATTCTTTTAGGCAGAACATGGATAAAACAGTTAAAATGTAATTGATCAATAATTACAACTGTTACAGTAATATTTCAATTTTTCTTTTATTATTTTTAAATATTAACAATCATAGTTATTTTCTTAACATCACGTATAATCAAAAAGGAAAGAAAGAACAGAGCATAGTCATAGACTTTTTCTACCCCTATTTCCAAATTTAGTCGTCGTGTATACCGAAAAGAGCTAATTTTTAACACGCCTGGCATTCAATCTTTTATTTTTCTTCTGATTCCTCTGTTCGTGCATGCTTGTATAAATGGCATAGAACGTAACGTTAAAATACAACGACTGGTATCAATTGTAAGCACAAAAATATACTGCAAACTTCGACTTAATATTCAACAATTTAAACATTAATATTTTAGCAACTAATGTTTAAGTCAAAATAAATATTATAATTATCAAAGTATCCAGCAAATTAAAGCTCTTTATAAAATTTGATCTTTAAGATAATGCTTATGGGAATTTTTTTCAGCTTCAAGCAAAGAAGTATTGAAATGAATTTATTGTTTTAGCTTGAAAATATATGTTTAATATTTTTTTCACTATTGGGATTTCATAAAGTGTGTTTTTTTAATATGTCTTGATATGATTTGAATTCTTCACTATTAATAAGGAATCTCTTCTGTTTAGGCAAAAAACAATTTCTATTGTCATCAAGAAGAATGAATTAAACTTTCTTGATGTCGAAGCAGAATTTTCCAGAACCCCGTTTGTCACACTCTGTAGTAAAAATCGTTTGATATTTTTTACAACAGATCTGACCAATATACAATTGTTTCAGAAATGGAAACTAAGATGCATAACAATAGATAGACTTGGGGCGTAAGATTTGAGTATTTACTTAGATAAGTGAAGGCTTATATAATTGTTTACATGCGACTTTAAGTTGTAATTTAACTAAGGTAATTCTAAGTGAAGTCTCTTTGACATGATCAGTTCATTACAGATTAGTTCGCAACATATCTTTTTAAGATGTTCACACATGAAATAAGGAAAAGCACACCCTTTTATACGACGTTTTTATAACAATGATGACTCTCCAGAAGAGATCAATGACAATAAATAAAGTTTTAGGTCATCGTTCGGCTTTTGACAATGAGCAAAGCCCATATTGCATAGTAATCTGTTCACGGCTCCGAAATGACAACTGTAAAAACTAACGGCCTAATAATGTACAAAAAAGAACGAAAAAACCAATATGTTGCACATATAGTAGGTTTGCATGTTTTATAACGAGATATGTACATTATATATTTTCAAAAGGATTTCATATAAAAGTCATAGGACGTCATATAATGACAAATGTGGATACAATTAACTCCTTTCGTCCATAGTGATGACAAAAATAATGGCAAAAATTACTTTATTTCTATTCAATGAAAAACATGAATTTTATAATGATATACGACATACATTGTAATATGAAGGAACGTGCAAGACAAAAAGATACACATCATTTAGAATCATACACAGTTAGTTGCATATCATATACGATGTTTACACATATAGTGTCAATAAACAAAAAGACGCTATACATATTAAAAGTCACATGGTATAAAAGTTAAAGTATATAACATGTATAAATATACTGAAAATTAGAGAGAAAAAAAAACACAAAAAAATACGTACAATTCAATATATGATTTATACATGAAAATTGCATATGCCTCATCTGATTATGGTACAAAAACAAGGCCATATCATAGAGACGTTCTGCATGTCATATGAAGAATAGGTTATCTCATATAAAGCAGATTGCATCGTATTTTAAATTCTTAGCAGTTTTCTGATTTACTGAATAAACAATTTTGTCCTGTTGCGCTTATTCTTTGCCATCCCCTCTTTTATTTTGATAAAACATATGTGATTATGTAGGAATATGTCTAATAATAAAACTATTAATAAATCGTCTAGTACAGACATTTCAAGCATGAGATTATAAATCAGAAATTAAAAAAAATAAGGAAGATTTGTAATACGCATGATTAATGAGTTTCGAAACAACAATAACTTTTGCGAATGATTTATGTGTTATTCCGGTTGACCATTCCCTTCAAGTGTTGAAATATGGCGTATGTGTTTTCCGGTTCAACTGCGCTCAATAGCATTGTATAACAAAAAAAAGATAAAAATAATAATCGCGTTTATGACAACGAATAAGGTGACACAGTTCTTCTTTCATTAGAATGTCGAACAGTACTACCAGTTATTGTTCATCTTAGTATAGTATACAATCATTGATGCGTAAACGCACACAACTTGAAAATAATACAATATAGCAAACTCACGCAAAAACTAGTTTATGTATTACAACAAAATTCCAGCATTTCTAATATCATAATTACTTCTTATAAGATTGGATATACCAATGAGATGCTAATTATTCATGGAATCTCACTCAGAAGAAACCTTGGACTTATATTTTTATGTAGCAAATTAATGATGGTTGTCGAAAACAAAGCTTGTATTTGTATTACATTTAGCTGATCTTAGGTCCTTTGTCTACTACCTCGATACTATAACAGATACTTAATATAGTTATTATTAGAATCTATGAATAGCAAACAATGACCAACAAACCCGATCTATAAAACTATGCAAACGACTGAAAACATTGTATCTCGATGTTTCAAATTTGACCTTAAAGGACTTTTTTTATTTTACTTATTTCAAGTATTTGACTCTAACTAAGGGATACCCAAAATCGTTCCCAGTTTTTTGTGTTGCTTATGATATGATGAGTGTTTACTTTTCTATGTTGTGTGTTATAAACTGTTGTATGTCTTTTGGTCTCTTTAAGGATGACTGCTTGTCATGATTTGGAGTTTTTGTCAGATTTTCGGAATCCTCTGGTTTTATCCATTTGAATGCCTTAAAAAAAAATTCCCCATGAACCCCCATTTTTCTTCTTATAAATCTTTTATATGTATAATTATAAGTCATTTGTAAAAGTCTTATAAAATTTTATTTATTTTTCAATAGTGTTTGAGTACTTTAACTGGTCAATGATAAGCTATGGAAAATCAAGAGAGAACATTTTCCCGCCAAAATTTCAATGGCTGATATCTCGAAAACAAGCACATTGGCCCCTATATTTGTTTTGCTTTTTTTATTCCTTAATTCATTATCAATACATATTAGTTTTATGAAAAGTTATTTATTTTGAAACTGAGCAGCGAACATCCTTAAGTAGTTTAGCATGTAATTGTCAGTATAATTGAGATATGTATGATTGCCTTCTATCTACCAAAGTTTATAACTTTGAAGTTAAAGAAATGCATAAAAATGTCAGAATAAAAACCAATAGACGGCAGCTCTCACTAGCGTGATTGTGAGGTTGACTATCACTCCGGTATCTTCCAACATTCTTCTACTATACAAGTTCCGAAAAATGCAGTTGTAAACAAAGTGAGTCTTCGTTTCGGCCGCATTTTTTTTTCATTTAATAACTTGATTAGATACGGATGAACTAACAATCTTTAGTGTGCTTATTAATCAAATTTAGTAATGTTCAACCAGCATCTGCATATCGCATTGAACTAACTCATTTATAAAACTAGAAACAAAAAAGACACGACATAAATAGGAAAAAATAGCAACCTAAGCTGTAATATTTTTTTGTATAGCAAAGCATGCAAAACGAACCCATCAAATCAGAAGATTTTAACCAAAAAAACGTGCATTTTAAATTAAATATGCTTACAATATGAAGTTTCTGTATAATGTACATTATACTTTCATTTGACAGTTTTATATACTTGTGAACGGGTTATTTAAGAACGTCATATCTAAAATCGAAAGTGTTAGAACATTTTCTTAGGTTTTACACATGTTTAACACCTGTTTACTACATGCAATGTATTTTGATCATCCTTGGTTAGAGAAATACACTAAACGTTAGTTGTTATACTAATATGAAACAAGGGATGCTACGCTATCTTTTTTTAAACCACTTGGTCGATGCCACTGCTGTTGGAAGTTTCATTCCCGCGGGTTACACCAGCCCAGAAGTCAGCACTTCGATGTTGACATGAATATCATATTTTGTGGTCATTTAATAAATTTCCTGTTTACAAAAGTATGAACTTTTCGAAATACTATGGATTTTATTATCCAAGGGCAACGATAACCTTAGCCGTATTTGTAACATTTTTTTTGAATTTTGGGTCTTCAATACTCTTCAACTTTGTACTAGATTGGATTAATAACTTTTTTTTATCTGAGCGTCACTGATGAGTCTTATGTAGAAGAAACGCGCGTCTGGTGTATTTTTAAAATTATAATCCTTGTACTTTAATTTAATAACTATTTACACGACTGGGTCGATGCCACTGCTGGTGGACGTTTCGTCTCCAAGGGTATCACCAGGCTGAGCCCAGTAGTAAGAACTTCCAATTCGTTGCTGGGCGTCACTAATGAGTCTTTATGTAGACAAAACGCGCGTCTGGCGTATTAAATTATTATCCTGATACCTTTGATAAATATTTAAATATTTGTTTTTGTTGGACGATGCAAAATATATATACCTGTAACTTAAATTATAAACTTAAAAATTAAGGCCATATAAAAGAGGGACGAAAGATACCAAAGGGACAGTCAAACTCATAAATCTAAAACAAACTGACAACGCCGTGGCTAAAAATGAAAAAGACAAACAGAAAAACAATAGTACACACGACACAACATAGAAAACTAAAGAATAAACAACACGAACCCCACCAAAAACTAGGGGTGATCTCAGGTGCTCCGGAAGGGTAAGCAGATCCTGCTCCACATGCGGCACCCGTCGTGTTGCTTATGTGATTACAAATCCGGTAAATAGTCTAATTCGGTAGGTCATATTCATGAAAGGGAAGGGGATTGTAGTTACGACGTAAGGAACATATCCGATATCATTTGTGAAACGGTTATTCCATAACGGTCAACCAACTCGTGATGGCGTCCGTAAAATTTACGAAGGGATGATTTCAACTTCACCATTTGGAACTCTTGGTTTAATAGCTTCCTTGTGAGCAACAAACCTCTATCAAGAAAATCATGATTGGAAATGCAAGCACGGGAATATCGTATCAATTGGGAGATATATACCCCGTATGCAGGTGCTGCTGGAATGTTGCTACTTAGAAATGGAAAGTTCACAATTGGAAAGCTGAAATCATCTCTTTTGTCGTAAAGTTTTGTTTTCAACTGACCCTCATTGTCAATTTCTAGCTGTAAGTCAAGATATGAAGCCGACTTAACTATATCTGTAGTATCCTTTATCACTAGTTCGATTGGATAGATGCGTTCCACATAGTCACCAAAGTTTGAATTGTTTAGTGAAAGAACAGGTGTTCTTGAATCTTGACGACAATGCAATAATTAGTTCTTTATTACGGTAATAAATATTTCAAACCGGCTATTCATCAATAAATTGTATGCTGATAGTTTATTTTATTGTACAACCCTATATGAAATTACAATAAGAAGCATTCAATACATAAAATTCCATTGTTTAACTAGGATCCTGAAAACGCACCTTCTATTAAGTTTTTCCTTAATTTATGTGCCTGTGGTTTTTTTTTTGTGGGAACTCGTGTCATCATGAATGTTATATTTCATTGTGTAATAAATGTTAATTTCAGAAGGACGCGAGATATTATTATTGCTCTTATTCAATCAAAATAACGTATCATAATGAAACACACCTGCAATGTAATTATCAGTCCATAGCATTGTGAAACTTAACGATTTATCAATAGTTTTATAATATATGAATATTCCTACATAATAACATATGCCTTACCAGAATAAAAGAAATAATGGCATAGTTTAAGTTTAACGGGACAGAATTGTTTACAAAAAGAAATCAAGAAACCTCTTTGTGTAAACACATGTGATAAGGATAAAGAGAGATGGTATGAATGCTAATGATACAACTATCCACCAAAGTCCAAATGAAGTGCATGTAAACAGTCATAGGCAACCGTGTGAACTTCAGCAATTTGATGGATGACCAAGTTTTGTAAAAAAAAACATAATGTGTGGTCGGCTAAAAAAGTAAAATCACAAAAATACACATCAAACGATTGGTTAATAACTGACTTATTCCTGACTATGAACAGGCATTTTCTTATGTAGAAAATGATGGAATAAACCTGGTGTTGTAGATTGCTAAAACTCTTACTTGTATCACAGACGCAAAAATTTCAATAAAATTGACAATGATGTTTGAACAAAACATATAAAAGGCCTCGACATGGAAATATGGACCTATTCAATTTGAAAAGAAAACTTACAGCCTTAATAATAACAAAACATACTTTTTGAAAGACGGTGTCATGATAACCTTAGTTATTATTTTTCGATGAAAACACAAATGTTTTTATGGGTATTATATAAAAAAAAACCCGCTATTTTAGTTAACCTGCATGTTCTTATATTACTTAAACGTTATATTTCAATAAGAAAGAAAAAACTTCGAAAAGGTTTTCGCTTCTGTTTCTTTTCTTTTTTTGTATTGTTTGTTTCTTATCGCCAGTCTAGCGGATTAATGCATTCTTCGTCTAAAACAGGAGTTTGAGAAGAAAGATAACAATTTGGGAGAGAATGAAAAGGAGAAAAAGGAAAAGACGATAGAATGAAATTAGAAAAAGGCGAGGATATATGAGAGAAATGATGATCAACCCTTTAATTTGACAATATCAGTCAAACATGAGTCGTATATACCTGTCACTTACGGGTTCGAACTGACAACTTCAGTGTTTACAGGCTAGTGATACATAAATTAAATAACTTAGATAAACTCGTCTTTGGGGCCTGCTGGCAGAAAAACAAAAGGATATGTCAAGAGAAACGGACAAAGCACTGACAATCATAAAAAAAACGAAAACATGATACACTACGTTAAGGGTATGCTTGATAAGGGGGAAAGTTTTACCATTCACCAAGACAAGACTTCTTGTAGAGGTTTCTTTGTGTGAATAGAGTGTATCCCATGTATAAACTAAATAAAAATGAACGATCTTGATATCTATATCACTAATGGAAAGCTGAATACTAAAATTTATGATAAAAGGGATGATTTTTCATTTCCTATCGTTAATTACCCGTTTTTAGATGGTGACGTTCCCTTGTCACCATCTTACGGTGTTTATATATCTCAACTTGTACGATTCGCTCGTGTATGTAACAATGTTTTAGATTTTAACGAGAGAAATTTATGTATTACTGAAAAATTATTACACCAGGGTTTTCGATATCACAAACTAGTCAAAACATTTACTAAATTTTATCATCGGTATAAAGACATTATTCGTAAATATAGCTCAACATGCAGACTTTTAATACGTTCAGGTATTTCACATCCAATTTTTTATGGTAATATTCTTTATAAAGCACAAAGGTGTCAGTATTCACCTCAGAAACTTACAAAACCTTTGAATAGACTTATTAAGAAGGGATATAATTACGATACTGTTGTCAAGTCATTAAAGATTGCATATTTTGGCGTTAATATTAAGTCACTGATAAGGTCTTTGCATCGGAACTAAACACATTTATTCTAAAAACAGTTGTTGGCATGACACGGGTTATGTTCTTCTCATATATGTTATGATGGTATGATACTAAACCCCTAACGGGAAGGATTGTGCCTGATGTTCATATGATGAAATCATAATCTTTCAGTCAGTTTAGTTGAAGTCTGGAGCTGGTATATCAGTTAACTGCTAGTAGTCTGTTGTTATTTATGTATTATTGTCATTTTGTTTATTTTCTTTGGTTACATCTTCTGACATCAGACTCGGATTTCTCTTGAACTGAATTTTAATGTGCGTATTGTTATGCGTTTACTTTACTTCATTGGTTAGAGGTATAGGGGGAGGGTTGAGATCTCACAAACATGTTTAACCCCGCCGCATTTTTGCGCCTGTCCCAAGTCAGGAGCCTCTGGCCTTTGTTAGTCTTGTATTATTTTAATTTTAGTTTCTTGTGTACAATTTGGAAATTAGTATGGCGTTCATTATCACTGGACTAGTATATATTTGTTTAGGGGCCAGTTGAAGGACGCCTCCGGGTGCGGGAATTTCTCGCTACATTGAAGACCTGTTGGTGACCCTCTGCTGTTGTTTTTTATTTGGGCGGGTTGTTGTCTCTTTGACACATTCCCCATTTCCATTCTCAATTTTATATGTTTGTACTGGCATACAACTCAGATATAATAAAAAGACACCCGCGTGGGTCCGTGACTGAATTCAAGTACCCCATTTTAGCCTGGATCCTTAGCATCTGTAATGTCATCTGATAAAATCATACTGAATATAATTAATGTGCATAGTACTATCTGCTTTCTAAATCTTTCTGTTTGAATCCGTCCTTGTCCACTTACGACAATCGGAAACTGCATGATATTTAATATTGGTTTCAGTATCGGATTCGACCACGAATTTGTTAATATTGGTATATTATTCGTGTGATGAAGGGCCTGATATTGTCTAATTTCATAAACACAACTGTTCTTTATTAGTTATATAGAAAGTTGAATTCTTTCATTCGTTGTTTAATCGTCATGAAGGATAACGAATTGGGTCTAGTTATTTTAGGAGTATAGAAAAGTAAAAAAAAAATTTGTATGTTCTAATATATTAAATTTGATCACGATTGGGTAGAAGATGATGAGCTTCCTGTAGTTGAAGTACTACAAGTGAATAGATGTTATTCTAGTTGCCATAAAGTAAGTACTTTTTTTTTTTTAATTCAATCAATAATCTTGTTTTTCATACTTTTTGCACTCCATTTTCAAACAGATATGTTGTAGTGGAAGATACTAGCAAGCAAAATCAAGGGAATTGTGCAAATGATGATACAAGCATGAAAATTAGCACAAAGCGTCATTATTATATACTTTGGCCACCACCTTTTCTAAAATGGCTGATTTTTTCAAAATTGAAATATCTATATTAAAAAAAAATTTCTTTGACCTTCTCGGAGTAAAAAATATTACCAGGTTTGGTGAATACCTTCTTAACATGTGACGTTTATACTAGAAATCAATATTTGACATGTTCTTGTTTTGCGCATGCGTAAAAATATTACAAAATTCCCACTCAAACATTTGAATTATTTATTAAGAAAGAACGAATACCACGCACTGCAAGGGCACAATGATGGAAATCGTAGTTCATCTAACAGATGAGGATTTGAATTTCTTTAACATATCTTGATCTCATTAATTCCTCTTAGCATCTAGATTCTGTTCAAGTATAAAGTGTTGCTTTTTGATGCCACTGTTTGAAAACACGCCCTTTCAGTTGCAATGATCAAGCATTCGATGGATAAGATGAAAAAGGTGGTTAACTTTCTAAATATCGGGCAAACAGTTGGAATGGCCAGACTTGTACGAAGAACATACGTTTATCGTCATGCTTGGTGGATTGTACAATAAAATGGCGTAATAAATTATAATCCTGGTGCCTTTGGTGACTATTTTACACTACTGGGTCGATGCCACTGCTGGTGGACGTTTCGTCCCCGAGGGTATCACCAGCTCAGTAGTCAGCACTTCAGTGTTGACATGAGCATCAATTATATGATCATTTAAATAAATTTCCTGTCTACAAAACTTTGAATTTTTCCAAAAATTAAGGATTTTCTTATCCCAGGAGTCTATTACCTTAGCCATATTTGGCACAACTTTTTTTGAATCTTGGTTCCTCAATGCTCTTTTACTTTTTACTTGTTTTGATATAAGCGTCACTGATTAGTCTTATGTAGACGAAAAACGCGTCTGGCGTATTAAATTATAATCCTGCATGGTGCCTTTGGTGACTATTTTAAAATTCTGAGTGATATATTGATTGATAGTGGATGGACATGTGTTCCACTGAAGCCGATATTGCAACACCTAGAATAGCAGATGCTTTTTATGTATGTTCAAATGTAATTAGGAATAGCCACGCGCATCAGATAACTGCATACATGTATGTATTTTTGCTTGTCAGCCGTTATTAAAGCGTTAACACAGAACATATAGTTCATGACTCTGTGTGACGTTCAAGTATGACTGTGATCAACGGGTGTAAGGAAAAGGGTCATATCGACCAAAGTTTAATTTCTGGCGTTCAATTATGAATAAAGAACTTCATGTTCCTTCGGTAGTATGCTCACTTCACGAGTCAGATATCGTAATTTACAAACAGTTCATATCAAGCATGATACCAATGTTGGTCTTGATCGTGCAAATCATGTTCGAAGGTTACCCATCCATCTCCATGATATGGCTTCCCTTCAACAACATCACCAAAACGTGGCAATGAAATTTGCAAATGATAAGAATTCCAAATAAACAGCACTGAACGGTCTAAATTAGTTCAGTGCTGTTTATTTGGAATTCTTATTGACGCAATCTTTCTTGTAACATCATAATATCGACACCGTTAAAGCTTTAAAATTGTGCTAGTTCACATCGCACATTATTATTTTTATCTGAAGCATATATTTGAACTCTCTGATGTAATTAGTCATATAACCTATGTCATATTCAACAAATTTTTAGAATGGTGCAAGCGTCTTAACTGATGTTCGGTTTGCCTTTTTTATTGTATAAATTTCAAGATTTAGAACAAGTTTAATCTAAGAAGACTTTTAGATGATTCATTTGACATCAGAATCTGACTGACGAAGGATATCTGTTATCCGAAATATTTATAAATAATTACATTTATAGTTCCTTTTTATATCATTGGTGTTGTTATGTACACTTTTTAGGCGTTTATATATATATATATATATATATATATATATATATATATATATATATATATATATATATATATATATATATATATATATATATATATATATATATACAGTACACACAGAGAGGATGTAATCTCATACTCCCATATGATTCTGGTGTAACACAGTGTCACACTGTGAAACACAGATTTCCCCTCCCAAAAAATACCAAGTAATTACTCCCATCTGGGAGGGTTTTATGACCTGTTGATTGCAGGTAAAAGTAATAAAAATCAACAAAGCATGACTGCATGGTCATGACAGAGACACATAATTACATGTCCACTATTCTCTCACTTCTTTCTATTTTGATCATTTCCTATTTAGTTTAATTTTATTTCTGAAAGCTACTATAAAAAAGGTTAATGAAATGATTTAAAAAAATTATATACAAAAAGTATTTTTAGATTTGAAATTTATGTACATTCTTTCATAATCTCATAATTAAGAAAGGTAACTTGATATTTACAATAAGTTGTATTTATAGTCAGTTTAAACATATATAGATATTAATATATAATACATGGTTTAAAAATAATAGTAATGATACCAAAAAAATTAATATAATAAAATAATGTAGATTAATTTCATACATATTATAGTTAAATAATCTTCATTTATTATTTAAATTTATCAAAATAAAATTGAATAAATTCAATTAAAATATATGTCTTTATTTTCTATTAATTATACTCCACTTACAGGTGATATTTTGTTTGTTTTAATTATGTTTCTTAGGTATGAAAAAATCAACACTGTCGGAACAAATGCTGAATATTTTTAATAAATAAAAAGTTGTGCAGGAATCTTTAATAAAATCAAACTATAATATATCTCTGATAAAATTTAACAAATCTCACACTTTTCATCATTTTTGTGACTGTCATTTAATGACAGGAAACATAAGAAATGTTAATTGTAGTCAACAACTAGTCAGTCTAGTGGCACACTTCAAAGGTAAACATAGCAATAAAAATCGTGGTGTTGGGAGAAACCACACCAAGGTAATAAACAATTAAGGAGTTTTAGGGAGGAATTACTCCAAGTTTCTCCCAATTTCCTCCCAAAATTTGTAGAGTGTTGCTGGAGTTTCCTGGTGTGACACCAAGTTTTTACACAGTGTAGGGAGTATGAGATTACATCCTCTCTGTGTGTACTGTAAGTCTGAAAATTACTTCAAACAGTGTTAGAGTTAGATATATATATATATATAATTTGTGATAGGTGAAACACTTTTGACCTAAGACTGTAGTACACAATGATACTAAATATATTGTGTTTTCACACAATGATCATCTTCTACAAACTGACATGGCAAATGCAAATCCTGCATTTATCCAAATTTTTGACACTGTGACGGGGTCACACATAAAAACTTCATTTGAAAATGGAAGTATACAGAATTGGATTACTTATATGTTCCGGACAGAAAATGATGAAGGATGTATTAATTGTAGAGGGTTAACACTGTGAAGTCGACATCAGGAATCCAAATAGAAACATGCTCAGATATAGGAAGATGTGGTATGAGTGCCAATGAGACACATATCCACAAGAGTTCAAGCGAAGTTGATATCAGTAATATTTTGCCCATTATACAATAGATAGCCATCATAGGTAGAAACTGTAAACACATCTCCTTATTTTTATTCAAGCATTCTGTGAGTATTGAATGGCAAAACATAGTCCCCTTCTGGTTAAAAAATGAGGGCCCTCATGGGGTTTTTGATTATGTGATTACTTGGCCGTTTTTTTAATGATTATTTGATTATTAAGCCAAATATTTCATGATTATTTGATTACCTAGGACTGTATTTTTAGTTTATGATTATTTGATTACTAAAGATAAGCAAATATTTAATGATTATGTGATTATATTGGCAAAAAAATGGTGATTATGTGATTACTAGGACCCCCCCCATGAGGGGCCTCAAAAATCTTTGTATCATGTGTATTTTAACAAAAAGCTACTTTGATCTATAACTAGAACTTGTCATGGTGTAAATTATATAACAAATATCAAATCAATATCTTCAAGCATGACGAAGTAAAACTGTGAGCTACTGCCCACTGCTGATACCCTCGCCAAAATATTTCGTAAACAAAAAGTTGTCGAGTGATGAATCTAAAAACTCATCACACGGTATAACTGACTTATATAAACTCTGAAACCAAATTTCTGTAGTCCTTGTCAAGTAGTTCCTGAAAAAATGCAACAAAAATATGCATAGGACAGTCGGACTGATGGATGGATGGACAGACAGAGGTAAAAAAAGTCTTGAAAATTGATTTTGAAGTGAATTTTGTAAGTCCAAGGACCATAAGTCTGCACAAAATCATATGGAACAAACTTTGACCTTTGATCTGTAACTTAAGATGATAAAACTATAAATCAATATCTTGAAGCATGATGAAAAAGTTTGGAAAACTGATTATTTGAGTTCCAAGTCCCAAGGACCATTACCCTGCACAAAATTATCAGATTGGAACAAAATTCAAGGTTGATCTGTGACTTTTCATGATAAAACAATACAACAAATATCAAAACAATACCTTCAAGCATGACAAAAAAAAAAGTGTGGAAAACTGATTTCCCCTTTCACCTCGTCAGTAGGAGACTAAAAATTATAAAATAAACCAAAACTCATCCTTTAAGAACTCCTACAAAAAATCTAAAATCTAAATCCAGAATAGCTGATAACTTTTGCTGTTTACAGTTTCTACCAATCTAAAATAGTTTTAAGATAATTAGCAACAACTCAATAATGAGGGGGGTCAATAATTAGTCAAAAATTATCGTTATCTGGTTATTTTGGTGAAAATTGACATTATGAACATTTTTGCACTACCAGATTTTCTCTAAAATGGCTAGTCATATTTATCCATCTATTATGGTTTTCAGGATACTAGTATTAGAAAAAAAAACAATAAATGCAGTTTACCATTATTTAAAGCTATGGTGGCCATGTTGGTTAATTGCCATGAACAAAAATAAAAACACTTCAATTTTATACTTGATACCCTAAGGATTGGTTTAAATTGTTCAAGTATTTCCAGGGGAGATGATTTTTTGCAAAAGTTAAAATTACAACAGATCCGTTGGGCCAGGTGAGCTAAAAGACCAGTTTTTGGGGAATTTTTGTTTGTTTAACAACATCTTTAAGCCATATTACAGATCTTTCCAATTTTGTGTAGGTACCATGCCTTATTAAGAAAACGATCCTATTTATTCTTAGGTCTGAGGTCAAGGTCAAAACATCAGTTACTGTAAATTCAGAAATTATTGCGATGATTATTAGACCAAAATGCGATTTTAATGTTGCGATATTGAGAAAAATCCTGTTTAATTCATATAAAATATTTCAAAATGCTAGTTTAAATTATAGCTTTTATAAGTCTGCCACATTTTTTGCAATAATAAAAACATCGCAATAATTTCTGGATTTAAAGTAGTAGACTGAAGAACCAGTCTTATTTGTTTTCCACCATATGACACAAGTTGTCAGAAGATTTTACAATCAACTTTACACAAATATCTGTTACTACAAATTCATAAAGATTGTAAATGGCTGACATGGCAACGGTTCTTCTGTAAGTTTCTTATTCTTTACATTAACCTGAAACTCACCTACATAATGGTGTCAGACCACCAATTACTCCCTCCAATTTAGAACGTATGTAAAAGTAGCCCTTATTTGACACAACATAGTGCTTATGTCATGATGTCCTTGTTCACTTAATATAACCAGCAGAAATGAAACTTTTGGTGAAAGAGAAATATATTTAGACTATTTTTAGCCAGAATTCACTGGTCTATGAGTTTGCATTAAAAATTGAGGATAAATGTGCTCCATAGTAGACTAATTTAAGATTTCCAGAAAACCAGGGGTTATTTTTTGGAGTACCTCTGTTGGAAGGTCAATTTTTTTCTTAGAGGTCTTTAAAGGTATGTTGGAAATTGGCATGTAGGAAGCTGATAAATGACAATTCTGGATATACCTGGTATCTAAGAAGTTAAACTTAAGGTGAAATATTTAGAAAGCTATCAAAATTGCAAAATTTAGTTGCACAAATCGAGATTTTTAATTGGTGGTCTCACACCTAATGAACAAATGTATTACAACATGGACGACTTCTTTAAATAAAAACACCGAAACATAAACTATAATTGTTCTTTATTGTTCTTGTTGTAACTTTTGAAATGCATTAAAATGTATGTACAATGCTAGGAAAATACATTCTGTAAGTTTTAAATGGTGTCTTTCCTAAAATTTCTACATTATGCTTTATCACTGTTTAAAACTGTTACTTTGCTACATGTGTAACATGGAAATTAAAGTACACAGGTAATGAAATGTTATGTATTACATGTTTGACTCGGAGGTATTTGCTTTATTTCTTTATATCAATAAAAATGTTGACAGCATCTACATTGTAGTTAAGAATTAACAAAATAAGAAAAAGCATGTATTTTCACAAAAAAATCGAAGTATTTGTAATACATGTATTGGTATAAATTTAAAAAAAATGACTTAGAGCTTGGAGATATTTTTATGAAAATTGAAAAAGGTCATAATTATACCAAACAATATTACTTTTTGGAAAAAAAAATCTTTTTTTAACCAAAGGCTTTTTGAGAAATAAATGCCAAAAAGCGAAAAATACCAAAAGAATGTGGGGTTAGTTCTTGGATATTTTTCCGGAACATTTATAAACTATTTACCTCACTAATTTGAATTGTATAAATTTTAGCTTGTATTGAGACAATGAAATCATAAACCTGGTATTTTTGCTGTGTTTTTCATAATCCTTATTTCATATCCCTGCGGATATTTAAAAAATCCTAGGTGAGGGGTGAAATTCTTGCCGGATACGGGTAAGATGACAGGTATGGGAGCTTCAAATTCATTTTATTTACATATGAAGTTTTTTCTAATAACTTATTAGGAATGTTGTTTTTAAGCATTGAATGAAAGATTTGTCAGAGTGCTGTATTATCATATTTGTTTTTTGTTCATTGTTGTATACAGAAATCCAATTGTTAGTTTTCTGGTTTGAACCATTTTAATAATGTCATTTCTGGGCCTTTTTAAGTTTGGATTTTGCAATCACACATCTTATCATTTTTATATCAAGTAGTAGATTATAGTATTGAGCAAGAATATGACAATTTTGTTCATAGGACGTCATATCCCTCTTGCACTTTCATAACTACATATTCATTTAACCTCACAATGTTGGTAAACACTATAGTTTGGCTTATATTTAAAAAAAATCACAATGAACAGGTGTATTTTGTTTTAAGTAGATATAACCACAGGTTCATGGTAAACTTAATTAAACCAAAACTTTGCCCTGATATGGGAGGGACAGAATTTTACTTACTTCAGCTAAAATCCTCATTAGTACACATGTATTTAAATTAAAAAAAGAATGAGTCAAGACACAAATGCCCTGCACAAGCTTTGCAATTTGAAAGAGTTAAAAAGGGGCATAACTCTAAAAAGGTAAGTGACTCACTGCCCAAATTACAACTCTGATTGCTTCTGGGCAACACGTAATGTCCTCATTGCCTATGGCAATGCCATAAAATATATGGTTACATGTATCTCATAAAACTATCACATTTGTATGTTTTAAAAACATTCAAGTTTCTTGATGAATGATGAATTTTTTCGTGTTATGTCTGCAGATTTCCTAATTATGGATGCATGCATTATAACATGGCTAATACCATATGAATTAAAACAATATTGAAACAACCTATAGGAAAGGCATATCTGATCTAAATAAGACCCTTAAATTGCTGAATCTCTTTAAAAATAATACAACTATGTGCATGACTGTATAAAAAGCCATAAAACACATTCATAGGAACTAAATTGCTTCTGGAGGATAACAAAAACATGTTCCCTCCTATAATTCCTGCTACAGTAGAACAAATAGATATTCCTACACCATTTAGCTATTACCATTCTTTGTTGAGTCTGCACAAGCAATGAATATTTAAATGCCAACAACAACCCATAAATTACATTTTGCATTGATAAATGTTAATATTTGTTTTCATGTATATGCAGATTAGGTTGAGAATTATAATTATGTCTTGACGTCCTTGAATAACTATTATCTTTTCCATATGAACGGTCATCAATGGGAGGATAACTCCTGCTAGACTTAAACGTCCTATGATATGGCTTTAACTCCTCTCTTCTATTATGATAATGTGAATCATTATGAGATCTTTCTCTGCCATAATTGTTTCTTCTATCATAACTACTTGATCTTTCACCGCCATAATTTCTCTGTCTGTCATAGCCACTTGATCTTTCCCCGCCATAATTATTCTGCCTGTTATAACCACTTGATCTTTCACCGCCATAATTATTCGTTCTGTCATAACTATGATATCCCCTTTGATGACTTTCGTTAAATGCATGAGAATTATTCAGTTGCAGAGTCTGAAAATCATTTTGATATTGTTTATCTTCTTCCACTTCCGCAGCACTTGACTGTGTCTTGTCATGTTTTTTGTGTCTCAGCCAGGGTTTATATCGGTCACTGTTGTCTTTTTTACTTTTGTTCGCATTCTCTGCTTTAAGGACTGGAGGATGATCACCTATCACATAATCAGGGTTACTACAAAAAATTATCAAGATATTTAGCTTTCTAAAAGTTGACAATAAAAATGTGTGACTTCATATCTGTAAAAAGTTTATTAATGATATTCCAAAAAGAGACCAAGTTCACTGTTAGACCTTTTTTGACTAATAGAAAAAATATTGTGTATGTTTGGTCAAATTTGGTTTCATTTGGTGCATTGTTGGTTTGGATATTTTGCCATAAATATTATTCATCAACTGAAGTTAGTTGGACATGCACAGCCACATTACAAAAAGGGTCAAACACAGACCTAGATTTAAGTTTCCTAGCAGATGTGTTTCATTAAAATCATAAATTCAATATGTTACTTTGAGACCTTTTTAACACTAATACATTGATGTGACTTGTTTTTTAAAAGTTTTGCTTGTTTTTGTTGTCCAATATGGTTTCATTTGAGGTACATTAAAAAGAGGATATATAAGTTATATCTTTATTTATCTGGGAAGTTAAGTGTGCATGCACAAGATACTTTTAATAATAAAAAGACAATTTGTTTTTTTGGTTAATAGTAAAAAGAAAATAAGAGAAATTGTTTCTGAATACAAATTATGAAAGTAAATATTGTAACAACAAATATTACATGGCATACTGCTGTTTCAAAATTGTTTGGGCTATACTATTTTTGACAGTCTTTTCAAAAGTATCAATTTTCTTTTTCATGGATTTGTATATATCTATATAATAGCTGTTTTATGGGTTATAAAAATTCTAAAGTTAAATGGTTAAACTACTGAATAACAATGGTATATCATAATAGATTCATAGTTAAAGAATTTGTTGCTAAAATATTATTTTAAAAATTTAACCGTAAGTATTGAAGTATATTGAATAAAGTGTAAGATTTTTTTTATTACTTACTGTTTCCGTGTAAGTAAATCATCAATATAGTTTTGCCTTTCAATTGGATGACCTCTGGCTTGTTTGAAAGCTGCAAGAAAAAAAACATGAAGGTGCATTTCTATTTACTACATATGCAAAGCCTATCTAGCAAGTCAACCAATGTACTTGTTAAAACTTGGTGATTTAGTGTTAGCCATATGGAATAAACTGTATATTGAGGAAGACCATTAATTACCCTTGCATGTCTTTTGTTGTTTTATTCTTTTAGGATTGTTGCAAGACTGTTGACCTTTATGGTTTTCTTTATTTTAAGATTGTTGTCTTTTACAGTTTTATTGTTGTCTTTTAGTTTTGTTGTTGTCCTTTGCAGTTATATTGTTTCAGGATTGATATCTCAGTGCAGTATAATTCAAATTTCAATTGTACTTCATTAAAGTGAGATATGCCTGTATTTTTCTGGATCAACTTATTCAATTATAAACCAGATGCTCCGCAGGGCGTAGCTTTATACGACCGCAGAGGTTGAACCCTGAACGGTTAGGGCAAGTATGGACACAACATTCAAGCTGGATTCAGCTCTAAATTTGGATTGTGATTAAATAGTTGACACAGCATAGGTTTCTGACACAGAATAAATGTGTTCTAATGAACTTAAAATTTTTGTTTCTCTTAGAGCAATTCACTATGCTGTTGAATATTAATCCTCTCAAAAAAATGTTTGAAGAAATTTTCTTTTTTATTTATGAAATTTCAAATGAGAAAAATTGAACCCAATTTTTTTAATCACATCCCCCTTTCCCTTATTCCAAAACTAATCTCAATTAAAATTTCTAATGGAGTTTGCAACAATAACTACTCATTTAAATACATCATAAAATATTAAGATGTAAAAAAACTGCTTGTTATCACTGAATGGTAAAGATTATTTTAATTTATCAGTTGGTAGTAAAAAGTGAATATACATTGTATATTGTATATAACAAAGATTTAAGTTGATTCTGGACAAAGAAAGATAACTCCAATTAAAAAAAAATCTTGCTATTGCACAATATTTTGCAATTAGATATTTCTTGCTTACTATTCTGGACAAAGAAAGATAACTCTAATTAAAAAAAAATTGATATTTCACAATATTGTGCAATTAGATATTTCTTGCCATTGCGCAATACTGTGCAATTGAAAAGACTTGCTATTGCACAATACTTAATATAATAATTTTAGATCCTGATTTGGACCAACTTGAAAACTGGGCCCATAATAAAAAATCTAAGTACATTTTTGGATTCAGCATATCAAAGAACTTCAAGATTTCAATTTTTGTTAAAATCAGACTAAGTTTAATTTTGGACCCTTTGGACTTTAGTGTAGACCAATTTGAAAACAGGACCAAAAATGAAGAATCTACATACACAGTTAGATTTGGTATATCAAAGAACCCCATTTATTCAATTTTTGATGAAATCAAACAAAGTTTAATTTTGGACCCCGATTTGGACCAACTTGAAAACTGGGCCAATAATCAAGAATCTAAGTACATTTTTAGATTCAGCATATCAAAGAACCTAACTGATTCATTTTTTGTCAAAATCAAACTAAGTTTAATTTTGGACCCTTTGGACCTTAATGTAGACCAATTTGAAAACGGGACCAAAAGTTAAGAATCTACATACACAGTCATATATATTGACAGTTAGATTCAGCATATCAAAGAACCCCAATTATTCAATTTTGATGAAATCAAACAAAAGTTTAATTTTGGACCCTTTGGGCCCCTTATTATGTTGGGACCAAAACTCCCAAAATCAAACCCAACCTTTCTTTTATGGTCATAAACCTTGTGTTTAAATTTCATAGATTTCTATTTACTTATACTAACGTTATGGTGCGAAAACCAAGAAAAATGCTTATTTGGGTCCCTTTTTGGCCCCTAATTCCTAAACTGTTGGGACCTAAACTCCCAAAATCAATACCAACCTTCCTTTTGTAGTCATTAACATTGTGTTTAAATTTCATTGATTTCTATTTACTTAAAACTAATGTTATTGTGCGAAAACCAAGAATAATGCTTATTTGGGCCCTTTTTTGGCCCCTAATTCCTAAACTGTTGAGACCAAAACTCCCAAAATCAATCCCAACCGTTCTTTTGTGGTCATAAACCTTGTGTCAAAATTTCATAGATTTCTATTAACTTAAACTAAAGTTATAGTGCGAAAACCAAGAAAATGCTTATTTGGGCCCTTTTTGGCCCCTAATTCCTAAAATGTTGGGACCAAAACTCCCAAAATCAATACCAACCTTCCTTTTGTGGTCATAAACCTTGTGTTAAAATTTCATAGATTTCCATTCACTTTTACTAAAGTTAGAGTGCGAAAACTAAAAGTATTCGGACGCCGGACGACGACGACGACGACGACGACGCCGACGCCAACGTGATAGCAATATACGACGAAAATTTTTTCAAAATTTGCGGTCGTATAAAAATGAATTAACTTTAAAAAAAATATATCCATGTAATGATTAATCTGTATTAATATCTCAATTAAATTGTTGTCAACCAATTGAATTCAAAGTTTATACTGAAATATTTTACATCTACATTTACATGTAAGATATCAAAGACTGCTTATTTTATGTGTTGCTTTAAATATGTTTTAGGATACAAAATCTAAAAATGTTTTAAAAATTTATCTTTTAAGTGTGCAATAACTTAAATCAATTACCCTCCATAGCCTCAGTAGGATCAATGCCTAATCTCTCAACCATGTACCTAAAATTAGAATAAAATTTAAAGTAGACAGAATAAATTATAAATTGTTCTAAAGCATCATATTTGCCACATCAACTACAAAGTCCCAAGTCTAATGGCTGTCAACTTCACCTTCTCAGGAGATCTCTTTAAAACAATTACATAAAGATTTATTGAATTCTAATGAATGTAATTCAAACCTCAGTCCTGTATCTCTTGTAAATTCTGGAACTATTGTGAACTTTTGATATATTTTTTTTAATAATGAACAAAAATGTAAGATAAATATGGTGTTTTCAGGAAAAGTTGCATGCAGATCTATGTGTCAGATACTAGAAATATATATTCCACAACTGCAACAAGTGAGTGACGATATTTCTCCACTCCAGACAGTTAAATTTTAATATTTAAGGCGTGAATCTGGCCGAGCTTTTTATATAATTAAAATTTAACTGTTGAGAGCAGAGAAATATCGTAACACAAGAGTTATAGTGGTGGAATCTGTTTCTCTTATGATTTTTATCCTTCCTTTTCAAAGATTTGAAGAAAGTTGTGTACTTTTTATATGATCAGACATGGTCGCCTTTTTTCATGATGTCACAATAGGAAATCTCAGAAGAAACAAAGAAAATTTAATGTCACAATCAAACTTCAACCAATCAATTGCCAAGCACAGATATTTCATAAGTGAAGAGAAATATTTTTCCCACACCAATCAAGTCATGTGAAAAAAAGTGCAAAAATAAGAGGATGAGATGCTCAACTAGTCCCATTAATTGCATTTATTAAAACCTTGCAATGACTTCTATATATCTTTATTCTCAATAAACCATATTACATAGGTATAGAGAAGACAAATGAATTATGTAAAATATTTACAAGAAGACAGAACAAACAAAATAGTTGCTAATACAATATATGAAGTCCATTTCAGCCAGGAGCACATACACCTGTGTTAATAATCTTTATGAATTTACATAGTTTAATCAATTCTAATTTGTTTTTTGAAGACATAATCTGATTGTATTTGACAATATTTGCATTTTTTAAATAATAATTTGACAGACAATGTTTCCTGTTTTCTTCAAAGTATTTACATTCTAATATATAATGCATTTCATCACCAATATCATTTTTATCACATAGAAGACAAATTCTACTGTTTCTAGCTATATTGTTCCATCTACCCTGTTCAATAGGGAGCTTGTGATTTGTGGTCCTAAATCTACACAAATCAATAGACAGTTTGTTCCCAAGAATTTCAAAATAACCTTCTTTTCCAAAAAAATCTTTAAAAAGTTTGTAATTTATTGCTTTTGGCGAGTTTTCAAGTAAAGAATGCCAGACTTGTACATACTGATCTTTAAGTCTAAGTTTGGTGAATGAAACTAACCACTTACAATTGATAAAAGATTGCGTTTCCCATACATTTGGGATACCACATTCGTTCAGAATAGTCTTTATTCTGTTTAACCATGAAAAATTCACATTGTCATTAATAGACATGTGATAACACAATTTATATAAAATATATGATAGTTTTGTCTCTTTACCAGAGTTTAATTTCCCCCAAAATGAAATCCTAGTTTTTATGTCCAAGTCTATAGGATATCTCCCAAGCTCCCCATAAATCATATAAGAGGGTGTAGATGTTTTCAGACTTAATAACAATTTACAAAATTTTAGATGTACCCTTTCAATCATGTCGTTATTGCCAATACCCCATACTTCACAACCGTACAGTAGTATTGGCTTTACCATTTTATCAAATAAATCCAGCTGACTACATATAGAAAGATTATGTAGTCGACCTAGTCTCAACACTTCGTACAGAGCCGTGGTAGCTTTTTCTAAATTAAACTGTTTTGTTTTATTAAAATTGCCTGTTCTTGTTAGAACTATTCCTAAGTAGTTAAATTCATCAACAATATCAAGTTTTTTGCCATTAAATAAAAATTGAAAATCACATGATGGTCGTCTCCTTGAAAAAACCACGACCTTTGTTTTATCAACATTAACTTTTAGCTTCCATACATCTGTGTAATCTTGGAAACAATCTAAAAGTTTTTGGAGTTCAGTTTCTGATTCGGCCATCAAAACAGTATCATCAGCGTACAAAATGATAAAAAGTTTTTAAAAAATGTCAAGTTTTTCCTCAAGCTCTTTTGACACTGATTTTAGGCCCTCTAGGTTACAATTTTGCAAAAATTTGCAGAAGTTAACTAGTTTTATCTCTTATTTGGATGCCTTCCGTCAACCAAAAAGAAATTTATATTTAATGGTGTAATATTAAACTGGATTATCTTAATTTATTATGTACTATTCTTACCTGCAAACTATGTAACCAGTTCTGTTAACTCCATGTGTACAATGTACACCTATTACCATTTCTAAAAAGAAAATTGATAAACTGCATTATGTGTTTCAAAGGCATAGTTGAGGGGGGATAGGAGGGGTCTTGATCCCGAAATCCCGGCCTTAAAAAAACGAAATCCTGAGGTCCCGAATTTAAATAAAGCAAATTCCGACATCCCGAAATCCGAAAAAAAGGATTCCCGGATCCCGAAAGGGTCAATCCCGAAATCCCGAGCTTAAAAACACCCGATCCCGGAGTCCCGATAAAGGTCCTATCCCCCCTCATAGTTGATTAACACTAAAAGTAATCTACTACATGTACATGTACTTGAACAGAAATATTATTATTATTTTTTTTTAAATTTATGACATTGAACCAAAGTATACATGGTAAATTGTCAGTATTCTGTTGCCTATTCAGTTGATGTTGACCAATTATATCAATGTTCATATCTATAATGGGGTTACATTCCCATTGCCAATCTTCGGAGGTCATGTTGATGATTAAGTTCAGTCTAAAAATAATCATAAAATGATGATACTTTACAACGGTTCCATGCAGTTTTTTGTTTCTTTTTAGAACTTTTGAAATGTCTAATTTCAGTATATACATATTACAAATCAAATTTGAGAGTTCAAGTCACTTTAGTTGACATGAATCCTGAATAATGCATTTTCAATCTTGTAATATGTAATAGATCATAAACAGGAAAACATTGAAAAATAAATTGAATAAAAATTAAAAAAAACTTTAATTTGAGAGAGCTGTCATCCTATGTTATATGTACTTTTCATTTAGCTGTGGAACCATAGTTCATATTAGATTTTGAAATTATGTATTGCTTCCATATGTCGATCTTTGATGTTATCATGGGCTGGATCTTGATATTTGTTTATAAATATTCCATACCTAAAATAGTAATACCCCATTAAACCACAGCAGCTAAAACCATTACTTTTTAATGTTATGTTTATCATGAAGTTACTTTTTATTCATTTGTACCTCTTCACCTCTACTTCAATTGACTTTAAATATTTTTCAACCAATCTATCCTTCCTAATAAACTATTACTTACCTTCCTTATTATTTCTCTTGATGAATTTCTCTACAACATCGAAAAATCTAAAATGACAAACCATGGCAGAAAATTATTTATAAATCTAGTCTATTTATAGTGGCTGTGAAATTTCAAATCTAAAAAGTCAAGATGTCTGGTTCAAAATAAAAACAAAACTGTCCACAAAGTTGGGCCTATTTCAAATTGTCCTATCCATGACTTTTAATCTTTTGACTATTTAAAATTCAATCAGAACTCTGGATTTTCTTTGACCCTTTTTATTTATTATTTATAATGGTATGCATATCCTTTTGACACAGACACACATCTAAATTTACCTGTAAACGACAGCATCTGTTGGTACAACATGTCCATAAGTGTAAATCTTTTCATGTTCAACATTTTTTCTACAAAATTCCTGCAAAATTTAAAGCTCTTAAAATTAATACATGTAGAACATTTCTGACAAAAAGTTAAACAGCAAGGTCACATAACATCTCAGTGTTTAGCAGAAAATTGTATTTTTGCCAGTGGACCACTGAAAAAATATTTCACCCCTGATTTACCAGGTTTTCATTTCATGATTCAGATCATACATATTGTCATACATCCATTTAAATGATAACATTTTCAAACTGACAACAGTGTTATAAATTTTGTAAATTCATATATTAAAGAGTGCATTTCCATAAATTGGAAGTGAGTGTGAATTTTTGTATTCTGATCATTTCTTTTCCTGTTGACCTTTTTGGTCCAACAACTAGGTGTGGACTTGGCAAGGCATCGGTAATCATAGTTATATATAACTTTTTTTTTAACTATCTGCTTTATGTTTGAAAAACATTATTAAAAAGGAATTCCTTTTTAACCATTTTGATTTTTTTTTTAATAACATGTTAAATATATCAGGGTTTCTTGGAACTTGATCCTTGAACTGGAAGCTAGAGACTATATATTGACCTCTTCGTGTCTATTTCAGTTTTAATCTTGGTATGTGCTGTCACTTTGAAGTTTGCACTACCAATCTTTTTGTTGATTAGAAGTACTTACTCCTTTGTGATAGTATTTATCCGTATATGTTATATCTATAACTAGTCCCAATTCTTTTCCTTTGTCTTTTAATTTCTCTATCACATCTTCAGGACCAAATCTAAATATACAGGTTTTAATTAAAATATTTTAAAATTAAAAATAAAATGAAGTACTAAGTAAGGTAAATCATAAGTGACTGAAAGTATAGGATTTTAATTTTTCTTGAGATGCAATTTTGCCTTTTTTCCATTTATGTTATTATATTGTAATTGTGAGTGTGCTAATAAACTACTGACTTGTATCTATTGTATGCTTTTCAATCATTTCTATATCTAAATAAAATATTTTAGAAAGATATGTTGTACAGCTGTACATATTCTATGTTACATGCTTACTGCATTTGTCTTCTATACATGCTAATGCATTACAGTTAGTACTGTTATTTTCATTTTACTGTTTTAAAGCTACTTTAATCATACAATTCTGAGTGACACTCATTCTATTATACAAACCCTGTACTTCCCATACACTATTATATAGGACCAAATTATTTAGGTGTATGGGCCAAGTATGCATTTCCAGTTTCTACTTTCTAGCATTCCCCTCATTTCTACTTGATCACTTCCACCAATTCCTACACTTAACTCCTAGGTCCTTTACCCCCCCCCCCCATCTCCTCATTCCCAGGTTCCCTTATTCTCAACCCCTTTTATCTTCTTTTAATAGACTTACCTTTCCTTCTCATGAACAGTTGACAGCAACTCCTGAAATGAGTTTGTGATAATAATTATTATAGTATACAATTGGTTACAGCTGTACATGTACATGTCTATTGTTGATTTTACAGCTAGAAAATTTTGTGTAGTTTGGGTGCTGTCTTATTAACATTGACCCAATATTTCATCTATTTTCAAGACAGTTTGTAAAATCATTTTTAAGTTGATTTTGATCTTATCAGAAACACACACCAGTACAGGTATTGTGTCATTTTATGTGTACACTGAAATAAGTAACTCCATATTTACTGCTTGACACACTTATATATATTCTTGTCTGCTCTATGGTTGGGTTGTTGTCTCTTTGACACATTCCCCATTTCCATTCTCAATTTTATCTTGAAACTTTTCAACATTTAACAATTACAAATGAAACAAATAGAAAATTTTCCACCTTTTACATGTCTTATTGTCTTGTGAAGGCTGAAATCATAACCTTTTCAGGGCTCTCAATACTTAAGAATCAGAGAAGTGACTAGGATTTTGGTGTTGATTATAAAGAGAAATTCTTGTTCTACCATTGCATTACATTATTGCTATTATGAATTATTGTAAATTCAGAAATTATTGCGTGCATTTATTATTGCGATTTTGTCACTTTAGACTTAAATGCCATTTTGAGAAAAATCCTGTTTAAGGGCATCCGATACAGTTTCAAGGGAGTTAACTCTTGGCGCGACGTTAAGCGTTTGAATTCCCGCAAAAAGTCACTTTTTTGCGGGACGTAATGCGTGTAATTTTCCGTAATAAGAAACGTAATGTGGAATTTCGATGCTCCAATTTCTGTTTCTCCTGCATGCTAACTTCTACGCCATTAATATTAGTGCATTTGATTCTAACAGGATAACAGTCTAATAACATCATAAGAAATAAAACAATTTTTTTATTATCATTCATCATCCATGTCATTGTATTGCAGCACAGGAAACCAATGATATTTTAAAACTAATACCGAAAACGTAGGTACACTCCGCTAACATAAAAGAACAAAGTTCTTATTTCCTCAACGTTGCACGTATTTTATCTAACGAAAGGCAATAGCCAACAATATGTGTATACACCCGTAATTTTTTTACGGGACGTATTATAGTATACAAATGTCCGTCGTAAACATGGAACAGCATATTATCCAAATTAGATTAAACTGAACAACATTGTTTTTTTCAGTCATGATGGTCAAACAATCTGTTTAATTTTTGGTGAACTTTTTGAGTTACAGGACTTTGTAACTAAAACAATTTTTTTTCACAGTTCGCAATGTAACTCAAACACGATTTATGACTATTGCTTAAAAATTTACACACTTCTTAGTTATATTAATCTGAAGATCTGTATATACTTTTTGAGGATGATTCAAAATTTGATTTTAGAGTTATTGAGTTTATGACAAAAAGAGCGGGTTTTCACATGTCACGCCGTATCTCAGAAACTATTTATTATTATTGCATAAAACTTCACTGTCACATACTTTTTAGTTAAATTATTCTTAAGATCTGTGTACTTTTTCGTGATGATTCTTCAATTCATTTTTGAGTTCTTGAATTTTTATTGAGCTTCAATTTGGGGATCATATAAAACATGTTGTGAAATACAAACTTACTATTGAGCAAGCATAATGATTGAGACAAGATATACTTAGCATGACTTCCTGTACAACCACCGTGTTATTTTAAAAACATGTATAATGTTTTTTAATGACACGACGGGCGTATCATGCGCTCGTAGCGCAGCTGTTTATTTTGTTCTTTATATTTTTTGTAAATATATTAGAGAAATGACGGGATGACAGCAAAAACAATGCAATTTCCAATATAATCAATGTTTCCAGATGGCATAACTCTTTTAAAGAATAGTTGATATGCACTGATTTTCGAACGTGTCCATACGATATCAGTTTTATAAAAAGTTGTGAAGAATTGTTCACTTGAAAAATGTAATTAACCAGAAGGACCTGAAGGACAGACAGAGGAATGGACGTGCGATATTTTATGTACGCGCTATGGTGAAAAAAATATAAAAGTTATTTACCAATAAAATTATGCTATGAGAGAAGGATTTTAATCGCAACTAATCCAATCGGTTTTGCCAAATCAAAAATTTCAAAGTTATAGTTTCATTGTTTGCATGGACAATTGCATTCTTTAGGAAATTGAAGATTCTCCTTTATAAGAGTTTGCTTTTGTTTTCTGACCACATCAAACAGAAGATGTAGTATAATTGCCAATGAGACAACTCTCAACAAGAGACAAACATGATAGAAATTAACAACTACAGGGCCCCGAACGGTCTTCAACAATGAGCAAAGCCCATACTGCATAGTCAGCTATAAAAGGTCACGAAATGACAATGAAGAAGGCCAATGGCCGAAACGTCTGAACAATTGGTTTATTTATACAATTATAAAAGGTATGTTCCCTATTGGAATTTTGAAAACAAGAATGTAAAACAATTCAAACGAAAAAAGTAACGGCCTAATGTATGTTCTGCAATTTATGTACAAAAAAAGAAGTTCCGTTTGCAGCATAATGCTGAGTTCACACGTAATTCGAATTCGATTCGCATTAACTTATTCGAATTAGTTTAATTCGGATTCGAAATGTTTCACGTCCTAATGTAAATTCTAATTCGAATTGCAATGCGCGTTAAATTTGATTTACTGTCCAAACGACGTGAACTTTCAATACGTATCATCAAAAACGGATTTCTCAGTGATTTAAACGTGAATAAAAGGATTTTAAGGAATATTTGTAATGAAACAGCAGCCCACCAAACAAAGCAAAACAAATCTAGAGGTCAATATACGGTATGAAACAATATACGAGTGTGTACAGTAAATATACCTGTATGTCAAGTTCTTAATTGCCGAGTCTTCAATTTTAAAAGCCGTAAAAATTGTCAACAGTCCGTTAAAACTTTTCTTGAGATGTTTCTCACTTAGACCACAAACAGAGAGAGGTAATTGTTATTCACATGATTTTATTTCCGGAAACAATATAACCAATTTATAGATAGTACTTTACAAGCAATATTTATACATCTGAAAAATATCGCCGGTAATTTGCAGAGATAACGTCGAAATTGTCTGCCAGCGACGTCGTGCACTTTAGCGCTAACGTTGAGGTTACAAAGGGGGGACACAATTTTTAGGATAAATCTCGTTTATCATGTTTATCATGGAATCAAGCATGGTGACCTATATTTTGTATTTGAGATTTGGAGAAAGCATGACAAAATGCAGTTTATGCAGAAAAATGATACAAATGACATTTTCAGAAACAGTTTATTTCCATGTTTTTAGGTTTAAAAAAATACGACTTTGAGCATCTGGTCCGCAATGTCAAGCAAGGCTTGAATAATTGTATAGTTATTCGTGTAGTGATTTATTTTTTTCCTTTTTGTCACTTATCACAGCTTCAGATTGAACCCGATCTTAATAATTTACGACGAAAAATATCTGCTCCAAAAATTTTATAACATTGCCTAATTGTTTTACAAAATTGCACAAATCCCAAATTTTCAGCCTCAATTTTCTCGAAAACAAGCACGGTGACCTATGTTTTATTTTGTGTTTTATTTTATAACTCGCCAAGGCCTACAACATATTACAAAATTATAAAAATGACATTTTATCGAGAAACTGTATCGGATGCCCTTAATTAATACAAATTATGCAAAATGCGAGTTGAAATTATTGCGATTACAACTCTGCTGCATCTGCTGATTGAGCTACATGTAAGCCTTCCAATTGATATTTTATCGTGTTTTTATATGTTGTGGTGTTATATACTATGGTTTTAGAAAAAGGGAGAAGGCTTGGTACCATTAAAACATTTATTCCCGCTGCAAATGTTTGCACCTGTCCTAAGTCAGGAATCTAATGTACAGTAGTTGTCGTTTGTTTATGTAATTTCTACATGTTTCTTGTTTTTTTATATAGATTAGACCGTTGGTTTTCCCGTTTGAATGGTTTTACACATCTAGTAATTTTGTGGCCCTTTATAGCTTGTTGTTCAGTGTGAGACAAGGCTCTGTGTTGAAGGCCGTACATTGACCTATAATGGTTTACTTTTATATATTGTAATTTGGATTGAGGGTTGTCTCATTGGCACTCATACCACATCTTCCTATATCTAATCATTGCTTTTTTCATTTAAGAAATAAATTAAATCAATGAATATATAAACCTGTTGCTAAAGGATTGTCATTTAACATCTGTGTTTGCTTGTTAAATGTATACTTTTCATTTATGGACTGATAAATCTTTTAAATCGAATTAGTCCTGTGTACATGTACTATGTAATTATCATACTACAGTGTAGTACACAAAACATGTACTAATACAGATTTTCTTAATACTCAGTCTGCAATAGATTCCTGCTTAGTATATGTTGTATTATGATTATAGTAACAAAATGGTCAACCAGGTTTCAAGTTTAATCTGTTTGTTACTTGTCCTGTGATTTGATTGGTTAGAAATTTTCGATAGGCAATGAACAAAGCTAATACATGTATTGATTTCATGGTTCATCTAGCAAACAAGCAAAATTAATCTTATAGTTGTTTGTACACACTTTAGTATAGATTCTGTAATTATTGAGAAATCTTTGCTGACAAACAAATCAAATGTTATGGAAAACTGTAGTAACAGCTGGTAGTCCTTTAACTAAACTCTTAATTTTGTTTTGCTTCAAAGAATCTTCAATAATTAACAAACAACTGACATGACTGCAGACAATAAATGAATAATACTGCTTTTAACATAATAAATACCTTTATATGTTTTGCTCATGCTCATGCAACTTACTGTGATTACATAGTTATTGCTCATAATGGGCATCATTAGGTTTTAATTTAAAATGATCAGTATTCACATATATATATCAAGGACTTACCTTCTTTAATGGAACTTTGAATGCAACAAACTTGGTACCACTTATCACTTCACCAAGGGAACCATACTTCTCCCACCTAAAACATATATAAAATTAAAGAACCTTAGTGAGAGCGCTCACATACCCCGGCCCACGTCCCTATATCGGCACTGGACAAACAAAATAACTGTAAGAAAAAAAAATTGAATCATAATTATAATTTCTTGTCGATATGCACATCTACAAAGTATGTCCTTATTTTCTACAGTTTCATGAAATTCTGTTGTGTGGTTTCAGAGGAGTTGTGATGACAAGCTGTTGCAGTAGTATATTGGGATTTTTTTTTTATTAAATCATAATTTCCTGTCGATATGCACATCTACATAGTATGTCTTTATTATAGAAAACGGTTTCACGAAATTCTGTTGTGTGGTTTCAGTGGAGTTGAGATGACAAGAACAGGACTGACAGATAGACAGACGAACAAACGGAGGGGTCAAAAACATACCCAGTATATATATAAATATGTGGCATGATTGACAATTAGACAACTATCCATAAACATGATGAAGACAAAAAGGTCAAAGATATGAACAATAGCAGGTCAGCATACAGCCTTTATCAATGAGCAGTTATCTTTGTTAAGGCTGTCAGTCAGAGTGACAGTGACATTTTTCCTCATCATACAAAATAGATTTTAATTTCAATAAACATGTGTACTCAATATCAACTAATATTGATTCACTTATAGGGTCTTTGCATCGGAACTAAACACATTTATTTAAAAAACAGTTGTTGGCATGACACGGGTTATGTTCTTCTCATATATTTTATGATAGTATGATACTAAACCCCTAATGGGAAGGATTGTACCTGATATTCATATGATGAAGACATAATCTTTCAATCAGTTTATTTGAGGTCTGGAGCTGGCATGTCAGTTAACTGCTAGTAGTCTGTTGTTATTTATGTATTATTGTCATTTTATTTAGTTTCTTTTGTTACATTGTACATCTTCTGACTTCTCTTGAACTGAATTTTAATGTGCGTATTGGTATGCGTTTACTTTTCTACATTGACTAGAGGTATAGGGGGAGGGTTGAGATCTCATAAACATGTTTAACCCCGCCGCAATTTTGCGCCTGTCCCAAGTCAGGAGCCTCTGGACTTTGTTAGTCTTGTATGATATTTAAGTTTAGTTTCTTGTGTATAATTCGGAGTTTAGTATGACGTCCATTATCACTGTACTAGTCTACATATCTTCTAAGGGGTCAGCTGAAGGACACCTAAGCTTGTGGCAGTTTCTCGCTATATTGAAGACCCATTGGTGGCCTTCGGCTGTTGTCTGCTCTATGGTCGGGTTGTTGTCGCTTTGACACAATCCCCATTTCCTTTCCCAATTTTAATATTGATAGTTGAAAGGGTCACAAATCTCCCTTTTGAGCAAGAATCCAAGTCACAATGTGTAAAAAATATTAGTTAAGGTAATCCGGTTCATGCTGTTAGTAGCTTTTGAGTCTGCTAAAAATTATGAGTGATAGCTTAATAATATTTGAATTATTGCCACCTGAAAATATATTATAAGGTTTGACAGTTCTGATTTTAGTACATTTAATTTCCATCAAAATTCATCACACTTCAATTTGAACTTCAAGTTGACATTTTGACAATACCGCTGTTCCTGGGAATCTTTAAATACCATTTCAAATCCAAGTCATTCTCTAATAGTGTTGATCAAAATATAATTCAAAAGACCTCATGGGAGTTATTCAACTTTTTTATATAAAGTATACTGTATATATATCATATGTAGGGCAAACTTTTTATGGGTCGAAGAACACGGGGTGAACATGCATGTTATCAAGGCAAATGGACTCGATAAAACTAAAACTAGATATAATTATTTGAATCTCCAGTTTTAAGAACTTTTGATTTAGAATATGTGCTGGCATTACACCTTATAGCTATTTACGAATCTGTGCTGGTTGACCCACTTATCTTGAACACTTGAACTATTGACTTCATACAACAATCAACATTTTCATTGTAGAGTCAGATATTTTGTACAGGACCTTGGTGATTTCCAGTTATGATGAACAAATCGCAATAAGATGTTTAACAAGAGGCTGTCACAACGACAGCAAACCGGATTTATTAACATTTATTTGTGTCCTGGCAATATCACAAGAACCATTACTGATGAATGGTGAAAGTGAAAATCGTCAATATCAAATTTGACCTCCATTTTGTCATCAGTATCAACATATTAAAATTTGAAAAGCTTAGATTGAATGGTTCATGAGTAAATGCAACAACGTGAATGGAAACACCATTTTACGATCTTTCAAGAACCATAACTCCTGAACGGTAAAAGTCAAAATCGTCATTATTGAACTTGACCTCTATTTTGTCATCAGTAACAACATATTAAAATTTCAAAAGCTTTGGTTGAATGGTTCATGAGAAAATGCACGGACACGACGGGAAACACCATTTTTCAATTTTTCAAGAACCATAACTCCTGAACGGTAAAAGTCAAAATCGTCATTATTGAACTTGACCTCCATTTTGTCATCAGTAACAGCATATTAAAATTTCGGAAGCTTTGGTAGAACAGTTCATGCATAAATGCACGGACACAACTGGAAACTCCATTTTTCAATCTTTCAAGAACCATAACTCCTGAACGGTAAAAGTCAAATTCGTCATTATTGAACTTGACCTCCATTCTGTCATTAGTAACAACATATTAAAATTTGGGAAGCTTTGGTAGAACAGTTCATGCGTAAATGCACGGACAACTCCATTTTTCAATCTTTCAAGAACCATAACTCATGAACGGTAAAAGTCAAAATCGCCATTATTGAACTTGACCTTCGTATAGTTGTCAGTAATAACATATTAAAATTTTAAAAGCTTTGGTTGAACGGTTCATGAGTTAATGCACGGACAACATTTGATTCCCGCCCGCCCGCCCGCCCGACCGCCCGCCGTACATCCCCAAATCAATAACCGACTTTTTTGTCACAAAAATCCGGTTAAAAATGTAGACCATGGTGGTAAATACATGTGCTTTGGTAATACATGATTGCCAGCTGATTAGTATTTATCTCCCAACCTAAGATGTAAGTCTCATATTCTAGTATGCATGAACAAAATCACTTGGAACGAATTAAACAAATCTGGGACGAACTGTAAACCATGACAAGGATTCATTTTTAAGTTATATTCATAATCCATTTCTTATAATACATAAATTGACTGACAAGAATTATTAAAATTGTAAAATATATTAATAAAGATAAATACATTGTACCCCAATATTCTACTATGCAAATCAATGTTATTTTGGTTGCAGCAATACAAATACAAGCATTTACGATACAGACTTGTTTTCTTTTACAAAATTATACATGCAATTGTATCAGTCCCTACACATAACCTTTTGATCCAACTAGACAATAAAACCAGCTGACATAGCAAATTCCCAATTCACACTCATTTAGGCAAATACAAACATCTAAAGACAGTTATAAATATTCATTTTATCCACGAACAGTTATAAATTTGAATCATCTGCCAAAACAAATATTATCATGCAGTACGTATACAGTACCGGGATTCAAGAGTATATGATCTCAGAATTTGCTCTCATCCCATATTCTATCCCTAACTATTCTGTTATCAAATGTATATAGTTTTATCTAATTTTATTTTTCAAATGTACATTTGTACTTATGTTATTTTGATTTTTTGATTTTGTTATTTTTGATTTTTCTTGCTACAATAGTACATTGTACAATGTAAATTATAAATTTTATAGTCGACAATTGAAGGATCGCTAGAAACTTAAAGAAGAGGAAGAAATATTTGGCAAATTTACCAACAAACTGTTACATACTCTGTTCAAATAATGAACGTGATTATGCAACTTTACATCAATACAAAAAAAGCCAGGGCGAATGGACCCTGGGCGAACAGGTATAAGAGCAAAGGGACTATGGCGAACAGGTACAATGTACAAGAGAAAAGGGACTGTCCGAACGAACGTGAATCAGTCTGTTTAGTCCTATAACATATGAGGGGGTATAGGACCTTTATCGGGACTCCAGGATCGGGTGTTTTTAAGCTCAGGATTTCAGGATTAACCCTTTCGGGATCAGGGAATTCTTTTTTCGAATTTTGGGATGTCAGGATTTAGGTTTATTTAAATTCAGGACCTCAGGATTTGGTATTTTTAAGCCGGGGATTTTGGGATCAGGACCCCTCCTACCACCCCTCACATATGGCTTTGCAGTCTTATTCATTTTAACGTTTTTATACTGATAATTTCATTTTTACTTTTTCAAATGGCACATTGATAGGTAAAAAAAATAAATCAGAAATAGTTAACAATTCCCCTGAGGTCATATGTTAACTTATAGGACTAGACTGTCTAGAGTCTGTTTAACTTTAGTATAGACTCATAGTCGTAAATTATAGAAACAAGTGCCTGTGCAATTACAGCAAGCAGCAGCGCGATCAGATGTCAAAATGAAATTACCTGTCTGGTGGTGGCATATTTTGTTTAAACTTGTTGTTTTCTGCCCTGTAAAAAAATCGTTATGGTCTACAGAATTAGAAAATTACGTTCTACTATTTTTACTTGCACTTTCGAAACAACCGGAAGTGCATATTAAAAATTCCCGGACCGCTTTCTAAAATTAGAAAAATCACAAAAGTTCTTAATCAACCAAGTGTTTAGTACAGTAGAGCTTTAATGGATCATTTCAAGCACTAATCGAAAAATAACTTGTGTAGGCGGGAAATTTGAAACTTTTGTTTTTTGAAAGAGGTGTGCAAGTTGTCCGAAAATTATAAGCTTATATTTCATATTATTTACTGCAAGTGTAAGGTTATATTTTGCTTGTTGTTGTAATTCAGGGGTTCACCTTCAGTAATTAGTGTACCATGTAATTTAAGACTATTTGAAAAAAAAAGCACAGGCGCTCGTTTCTATCACAGACAAAAATGTTTCCTTTTGATTTATTTCAGTTGAAATAATATAGCATGCAAATTTAAGTTGAGAAAAATAGAGAACACTCAAACTTATACATGAATTGTGAATTTTGTATTATAAAACATTGTTCAAAAGTATTCAGTAATATTATTTCGTCATATTTCTGGAATCCTGGATTCACCCGAAAATATTGTCAATTTTGCATGCCTTCATGATGTAAATTACCAGATAGATGGTGTGCCTGTATCCCTTCTCTATTAAAAATTTCCAGCATTTTCAGAATCGTCAAAAAATAGGGTAGTATAGAAATAATTTATGTTCCAGAAGTATTTTACTTTGTCTAAATAAAGGCAACAGTACTGTAGTATACCGCTGGCGCTGTTCAAACTCATAAATCCATGGACAAAAAACAAAATCGGGGTAACAAACTAAAACTGATGGAAACGCATAAATATAAGAGGAGAACAATGACACAACACTACAATGTAACTAACACACACAGAAACGGACCAAGCATCAGACCCATATTATTGACACTTTTAATACTGATATTTTCATTTTTACTTTTTCAAATAGGGTTAAGGTTAGAGTTAGGGTTAGGGTTAGGGTTAGTATATCATTAGAATATCAGTATAAAAACGCTAAATGTGTTGTATTCTGTACATTAAAAAAGTTACAGCCAGCTGAATCATCTTAGTTTATCTCTTCCTGAGGTATTGTAATTCCATGTAACCACGCAGCAGTAGAGAGCAAGTAATGCACAATAGTAATCAAAAACATAAACATAAACTTAAACTCCTGTACGACTGAGGGAGGATGACCATTTATTAGATTTCAATTTCCCAAATATTTTGTGCAGTATAAAATCACTTTTTACCTGTTTGCTAAACATGTGTTGGGAGTGACGATACAATTGAGAATGGAAATGGGGAATGTCTACATTTTTGTCATGTGATGGAAGTTACATGACAGATTCAACTAAAAACCAGAAACTGCTGTATTCTGTACATACATGTATCTGTGGCTTGTAGATTATCTTATCAGACTGATCAAACTCAAATCTTTCACATAAAACAGAAAATAAAAAAAAATCTGCCCTGAAGAATTATAGATATTAAAAGTGTCAATTATATGGCGATACCCAGGTGATGCTTCAAGGCATCATACGCCATGAATGTGTTTTAAAAGATCTGACCGTTACTTAGAATTGTAGAAATTAAAAGTGTCAATAATAAGGGTTTTCAATAATTCTTGTCAATTAATTTAAATTATAAATAAATAATATATTGACATCATTTAAAAAAAAGTTACAGCCAGCTGAATCATCTTAGTTTATCTCTTCCTGAGGTGTTTTAATTCCATGTAACCACGCAGCAGTAGAGAGCAAGTAATGCACAATAGTAATCAAAAACATAAAACTAAGCTTTTGAATTAGAATCAGATTTCTTGGATAGTGAAAAATGGAAATGATAGTTTAAAAACAAACTGTCTCTATATGAATAATATTTCTTTTACTATTTTATAATGTTGTTTCAGGTACATATATATATTTCAATAATGTTCTATCACCAAAGTATTCTTCAAAGAAGAGGAGGAAAATTTGGAACAGTTTGGTAAGTCCACATTTAACATAAAAACATTGAAATGATTAAATAAGCTGAAGATCATAGTTGTGTTTATAAAACTGGTGTTCAACTTTATCTCTACCCCTCCCTTTTCCATTTTTAATAGATAAGAATTTTATGTATTGTTAGAAATGATTGTTTTACTTGTACATCTATTAATTTTTTAGCATATATATTTAAATTATTATACATGTATTTAAAATATTTACTGTTTAAATGTCTGCAGCAAATACTAGAAATTATAAGGGAGATAGATCATCAATTATAACTTAAGGGAGATACATGTAGATCATCAATTATAAGGGAGATACAATGTAGATCATCAATTATAAGGGAGATAGATCATCAATTATAAGGGAGATAAATCATCAATTATAAGGGAGATAGACTATCAATTATAAGGGAGATAGATCATCAATTATAAGGGAGATAGATCATCAATTATAAGGGAGATAGATCATCAATTATAAGGGAGATAGATCATCAAGAGCATAAAGACCATTAAGGAGAAGAGAGTAATTTATATATGAATATGCTCAGTTGTCAAAGAAAAACTACAAAATATACCTGAAAATTGTCAAGTGATGAAAAGATCCCTTTAGTTGAAAATTATCAATATCAATATTCATGGAGCTGCAGGGAGAATCTTAATGCCCCTTCATGTCCATCTGTACGCCCCAAATTGTTTTCCACTCTCTAACTTTTTTAACTCAAAGTGCATATAAATTGGACGAAATATCAAAATTAGTTGTAAATATAAACAATGAACAATTTCAGGCTTGCTGCTACAAAGATTGATCAGCTGAAAAGAAGAGATTTTAGTGCAGTAGATATTAAAAGAACATGGTAAATATTATACAATACTGTTTTAAGGCAATATTTTTTATTCAGTCTATGTTGATCGTTAGTAATAAGGTCAGTTTATGGGAACCACTTATGATAGTCAACGAAATTTGGATAGTAGTTGTATTAGCATTGGTACATCTATTTTCTTTGGAGAACATTTGGGCCTGCCCCCTTAGTTATGGTCTATTAAATTTGTAACTTTTGTTGAAGTTTTCATGTATAGTTTGTAATTAGGTCAGCTTATGGGGAACCATAAGTAGGTCAATTATATTTGGTATGCAGATGTAATTATTCTTGACACATCCCATTTCCACAGAATCATATGGCCCTATCCCCTCAGTCATGGTCTATTGACTGCATATTTTGAATACTTTATATGTTAAAGTGTGTGATTAGATCAGTTTAAGTTGGACCTACAGGGGCGTAGCTACCCAGAGGCACGACAGCACGTGCATCCATGTCTCACAAAAAAAAAAAAAATTGGTCAATCGGAATCAGACAGTGTGCTGCATGTATTATCTAAGACTATTATGAGTATGATATTTGTTTCACGTTCGGAGACTGTTGGTGTCTTTTCCGTCTAACCCGGATATTAGTTTGACAACCTAGTTACAAGTGTTGATGAAGCTGTTCGAGTCATGCAGAAAAAGATCATAGCTCCCTATACGCTAACACGCAGTTGTGTGCACGTTGATGCAAAAAAGAAATAGCAAAATCAAAATTTATAAATTGAATGTTAAAGGAAACACCTATGTTGTCACTTTTTAGCTCACCTGGCCCGAAGGGCCAAGTGAGCTTTTCTCATCACTTGGCGTCCGTCGTCCGTCGTCGTCGTCCGTCGTCGTTAACTTTTACAAAAATCTTCTCCTCTGAAACTACTGGGCCAAATCAAACCAAACTTGGCCACAATCATCATTGGGGTATCTAGTTTAAAAAATGTGTGGCGTGACCCGGTCAACCAACCAAGATGGCCGCCACGGCTAAAAATAGAACATAGGGGTAAAATGCAGTTTTTGGCTTATAACTCAAAAACCAAAGCATTTAGAGCAAATCTGACATGGGGTAAAAATGTTTATCAGGTCAAGATCTATCTGCCCTGAAATTTTCAGATGAATCGGTCAATCGGTTGTTGGGTTGCTGCCCCTGAATTGGTAATTTTGAGGAAATTTTGCTGTTTTTGGTTATTATCTTGAATATTATTATAGATAGAGATAAACTGTAAACAGCAATAATGTTCAGCAAAGTAAGATCTACAAATAAGTCAACATGACCAAAATGGTCAGTTGACCCGTTTAGGAGTTATTGCCCTTTATAGTCAATTTTTAACCATTTTTCGTTAATTAAAGTAATCTTTTACAAAAATCTTCTCCTCTGAAACTACTGGGCCAAATTAATCCAAACTTGGCCACAATCATCTTTGGGGTATCTAGTTTAAAAAATGTGTGGCGTGACCTGGTCAACCAACCAAGATGGCCGCAACGGCTAAAAATAGAACAAAGGGGTAAAATGCAGTTTTTGGCTTATAACTCAAAAACCAAAGCATTTTGAGGAAATCTGAAGGGATAAAAATGTTTATCAGGTCAAGATCTATCTGCCCTGAAATTTTCAGATAAATCAGTCAATCGGTTGTTGGGTTGCTGCCCCTGAATTGGTAATTTTGAGGAAATTTTGCTGTTTTTGGTTATTATCTTGAATATTATTATAGATAGAGATAAACTGTAAACAGCAATAATGTTCAGCAAAGTAAGATCTACAAATAAGTCAACATGACCAAAATGGTCAGTTGACCCGTTTAGGAGTTATTGCCCTTTATAGTCAATTTTAACCATTTTTCATAAATTAAATTAATCTTTTACAAAAATCTTCTTCTCTGAAACTACTGGGCCAAATTAATCCAAACTTGGCCACAATCATCTTTGGGGTATCTAGTTTAAAAAATGTGTGGCGTGACCTGGTCAACCAACCAAGATGGCCGCCACCGCTAAAAATAGAACATAGGGGTAAAATGCAGTTTTTGGCTTATAACTCAAAAACCAAAGCATTTTGAGGAAATCTGACTGGGATAAAAATGTTTATCAGGTCAAGATCTATCTGCCCTGAAATTTTCAGATGAATCGGTCAATCGGTTGTTGGGTTGCTGCCCCTGAATTGGTAATTTTGAGGAAATTTTGCTGTTTTTGGTTATTATCTTGAATATTATTATAGATAGAGATAAATTGTAAACAGCAATAATGTTCAGCAAAGTAAGATCTACAAATAAGTCAACATGACCAAAATGGTTAGTTGACCCCTTTAGGAGTTATTGCCCTTTATAGTCAATTTTTAACAATTTTCATTAATTTGGTAAATATATGTAAATTTTTACCAAATATAGTTCTCTGTTACTAATGGGCAAAGTTCATTATAGATATAATTGTAAGAAGCAAAATCGTTCAGTAAAGTAAGAACTTCAAACACATCACCATCACCAAAATACAATTTTGTCATGAATCCATTTGTGTCCTTTGTTTAATATGCACATAGACCAAGGTGAGCGACACAGGCTCTTTAGAGCCTCTAGTTTAATTGATGAAATATCATTAGATAACAACATTTGGTTTCAAAATAAAAAAAAATATTGGAGATTATGACAAGATCGGGAGGTAACTTGTATCTTTTACAAGATTTGAATTTGTAATACTAACTCAGAGTAAGACATGTTGTTTTGGAGCACATTTTACAGTGTACAGTTTATCAGTTTGGAATGAGATGTACCAATCGGCATTAGAAAAATCAGGTCCATTCGATATCGTTGAAAATATGCCAAGGCGATGTGGTCGATGGCTACCGGAGCCAATCACCCTGCAACCATGCCAAAACAGTATTGGAAAGTCTCATTATTTTTTGCGTTCATAGACCATATGATAAGGGAACTGGAGAGTGGAGTCGCGTCTCGTGTTATTAGAAAATCACTTCTTTGCGCTGTATCTGCTTCATCGTGTTGTAGGAAATATCATAAACGAATAAATCTCAATATTGTCTGAGACAATCGAAACTGACCTGGCATGTAATTTTGACGAATTCAATTCGGAGGTCGCTTGATGCCGAACACGTCTGCTGGTTTATAACATCTCGCGAGTGCTACCATGCCATGATGGAGATCTTTCAGTCACCATACTACGTATGTAATTGAAAACAAATGTACGATCAACAATGAACAACGACAGTTACATAGCATTACTGCATATTCATCGAGATTTCAGTGTGAATATTGACAAAGTAATAGACCCGAAGAGCAGATTTTGGACAATTTTGAGTAAATTCTGTATCAAAAATATGTGTTGTTTATGTATTTCTCTATTCAGAAGATTTATTAATAGTTTTACATTCATAAATTTTTATCTACATATAGCTCCTCTTTAAACATCCTATGACCGAAAACTGAAAAAAACACATTTTTCTGCATAATAGGGTCCCAAAATTTTTTCTCATCGCTCCGCTCAGCGGTAGTTGCTAGCTTCCATATCGTTTCATTCTAGCTACGCACCTGACCTATAATATAATATTAAATAGAAGACATTTGGTATGAAGTTAAATAAGCGCTAGAGGCCAGGGAATGATGTCTTTGGATCATTAACACATATAGATATTCTTGTTTTTAATTAAATGATACTTTTCAGTGATGATATTCTTGATTATATACTGGTGAGAATAATGCCAAAGAAACAAGGATCTGGACATCCTAGGTTTTCCTTATATCTATCATCACAGCTAATGTATGGAGTTATCAGGGTGTTTAAAAGACAGAATGAATACCTACTAGGTAAGAAATAACTTTTTTTATGACTGCATGGGGCTTAAATGGTATTGTCCTTCAATCTTTCTGGCAGTCAGTCCATCTGTTCATCCCATATATTCATTACCACACTTAAAATAATTTTTTCCATCTATTATGAAATTCATACACAATGCAAAGAACCAAATTTTGCAGACAGGGGCTGATTGTGTTCATTTTTTCGTTTTAGAGTTATGTCCCTTTGTAACTTGAAAATTGCAAAGCTTGAGTGGGTCACATTCTTTTTTAATTTTTTGTTGGTCTTATTTGAAATGTGGAAAACAAAAAGTTTTTCACATACATTAAAGTTAAGAATCTCAGCTTTTGTCTTGTTTTGATGGAATAATTTTGTATCAGTCGTATTATATAATATATATCACAACTATTTCTATGTGAATTTTGCCGCATTAAAATACATCAAGATCTAAGGGACAATGTAACCACTTACTCATTTACTTTACTAGCCAGCTCAGTCTTAAGTTGGGGAATACTGATGCTCATTAAGAATATAGTAAGTAGAAAAAATAGAAACATGTTTCCAATTACATTTGTACCATGCTTGTTTCACACTAGAATTTGGTTGAATAGAAAATTCTGGTTTGTTTCTAACCTTTCAAAATCTTATCTGTCTTTTGCATATTATTTTCTATAAAATTTAACCATTTTTTTCTGAAGCCTGCAAACTTGTGCAATTAACTCATACTGAATATGTTAAACTTGTGAGTCAATGGCCAAGTTTACAGATTAAACTAGTGTGTTCAAAGAATAAAAATGAACTATAAATAATTACTAGTTTGAACAAGGACTTATTTTTATTGCAGACGATGTCACTAATTTTTTCTGTAAGATGAGAATTGCTGTGGCCAATCTGGAAGAGATTGATCTGAAAGCCATGAATAGGTAACTTACAAAGCTATGGAAGGAACTTTACTATTAATTTTCCATATGTACATATAATAATAAAGAAGATTCTAGAGATAAGCTCAATGTTTATATGAAATGCTGACCTAACATTTTATGGCCATGCCTCTGTCAATTACTCATTATCAGACTACACGAAATACGTCGGACCGTCGGACAAATCCGGTGAATAATGGATCGGTCTGGTAAAATTTTGTTAAATTCCGGTCCGAATGTCCGGTGTTTTTTTTTATGGATTTTTCTAACATTCTAGCAAAATTGCCAAACGATTTCAAATTCATTTTCATCTTTATTATTCATCACAGCGATGTTTATTTTGTTCAACCGCTAGCTTTATGCCGAAAATCGCCAACCAGTAATGTGTAAATCTGGGTAAAAACATATCTGACTGTCAAAAACAACAATGGCTGCCCTCATTGGCACAACCGGGAATGTAAATAAAACCGGATCAGATTCTGGGAACGGATAAGGATAATTCTGGGTTTGCTGATTAAATACAATAAATGAATAAAAATCCAAGCAGATCACAAAATTCAGCTATGAAATATAAACACTAGAATTGAAAACCAAGAGATATATGAAAAAGAAAGAAGAAACAGGAAATAATATTTTATACAGAAACTCAAAATTATGTTTAGTTCACAAACATTGTCAAAATCCAATAAAATGGGACATTACTCTTCACTGAAATGCATTGAAGTAATTGTGCACAACTTTCATAACAATATACCCTCTTGTTACATCATTTTGTTTTTGTGCATTTTGGGGAGGAGTAGGGCACAACAAAGTCATATGTTTGTTGTTATTTGTTGGATAGTATACAATTAGATGTAAAAAAAAATTGGTCTGGTAAAATTTCATTCGGTCTGGTATAGCTATGATGCTTACCAGACCGAATGTCCTGTAAAAATGAAATTCATTCGTGTAGTCTGCGTTATTGATATCTTTTTCTATTCTGGAGCTCATCAGTTGTACACCGTTCTTCAACAATGAGCAAAACTCATACTCCATAGCAAGCTATATGTCGATTGTGATGTGAACTTTTTTTTAAATTATGCCAAGCGGTTTTATGCCAGGTATTCAGATCACTGAATGTGGAAATGTAGCAGCCTGAGCCAGGCATAGTATCCTATGAAGTCTTCTTCTTGTTTGGTCATGGCTACTGATAATAGAGCTGGTGTAATGAGTACATGTATTTGCATATGATAGAATACTATTTTGTTTATAGCCATTTACAATTTTCTTTTCTTTTCAGTTTTGTTTTTACTTTTTCTAATTATTAAGTTGTGCTATAATTTCATAGCTCACATTAGTTGAGGCAGTATAAACTTCTCTATGGCTTAGTCGTTTGACATTTTAACAATAATCGCTGATGTACTTTAAGTTTTGATTTTTTTTCTCAAATAATTCAGCTTCTTATTGAGTGTTATAGATTCCTTTCAGTTCATTTATGTTTCTAATTTTAGACAAGAACAGTTGGCATGTGATTTAGATGATCTATGTGCAGATAACCCTTGGTTTGGTGTACTACAGATGGATGCAGCAGACTTATTGAAATCACCTCAGATACCAGACATGGTAGGTATTGTGATCAAATGTTTTTTTGTGTGTCTCATGTACATTGCAGAAACCTAAAAAGGTTGTGCAAACTTAAAGTAAGGGAATTATTATTGTGTGAAATGGATTACAATAGATATTTGAGGAAAATAGTTATCAATTATATTTGTGGAAAAGATGTGAACAATTTAAGAAATCAATTTCATTCCTACAAAAAAATTACAAAAGAAAAAATACATGTATTGATTAATGGTTGTAAGAAAAAGATAATCAAATATTAATCAAAACTAATGTTTTTTTGTTGATTTTTGGCTTATTGTGCATGTTTTATTTTTATTGAAAATTTCATATTACAGCTATGAATATTGTAGCATAAATTCATGCTATAATGAAATTCAAAAATAAACTATTTAAACAAAACATATTAATCGTGTTAATAGAGTGATTTTTTATTGATTGAATGTAATACATATAAAGAATTGAATTAGAAAATCTTTGTTTTAACATGCTAATTTAGCTTATTTTAATGATTTTCATAGCTTTAATTATTTAGTTTCTGTATAAGAATTTTGAAGTTTTAGTATTCTAGCTATTTTAATGTGTCTTAATCATATATATATACAGAAAGCATTTTTAGCTCGAAAAGAGCTTCATATGTGATGGGGTTATCTGCTCCCAAAAGTTGAAATGTTACATTATTATTAGAAAATTTATAGTAAAGGGGATATAACTCAGTATTGTTTATAGAAATTTACAATTGGTAGTTATAGTTGTAGTGTATGCTAAATGTCATTCATTTATTTTCATATAAAATGAAAATAATGACTGTCACATTTGTGTCCTGCAATATCATAACTTATTTTGAGTTGTTATTTTCCTTTAGAGGACCATAAATAGATAGTTTATAATTGTTCAACTTTAAAATTTTATCTGTGAATGTTATATCCTTTTTCATTTTCATTATCAAAAACTGAAATCTATATTCTTTCCAATATATATGGAATAAAATTTATTTCATACATATCTTAAAATCTTTAGCTGCGAGTTTTAACATCAGATTTCTATGTTGCTTGTTTATGTTGATTTTAATTGTTGTTTTACTTTTAATTCAAGTTCTAGTTGAAGAGATTTTCTATGTAAGATAGTGGTAAGTTCTTGTGTGTATTTTATACATTTACACCATTTTCTACCTTTCATTCTAAATGAAGTTTATTATAATAAAAACTTTGTCTTTAGTGGTAACAGGCTAGTAAAAACAGAATTGCTCTGACAGTCACAATGCTGCATTTTGAATCTGGTGTTATTTTAGACACAATGGTATGCAGAGCCATTAATTTCTTTTAAGAATAAAAAAACAGTGTTGCATATTCTAATATTATAATTGATATAACAACCATACAACAGTAAAAAGGGGCTAATTGATAAGATCCTGATTTGGTAAAGTCAAATAACTATAAATGACTGATGTCACATCCAGTTCCCATCATTCAAAGAACCTCAATTTTTGAATTTTTTAAGTCTATAAATGAAAGACCAAATGATAAATTTGCATAAAGTACATGTATTACCTTGATAGACAAAATCAATATACACATGCTATTGTAGGAAATGTGGAGAATAGAATCTAGCTTAGCAATTCCAAGATCTCCATTGATGATTCCACCATTAAGGCTAGCTCATCCCTCTACACCACAAATATCTATCACCGAACCAATGTTAAAACCAGGTAGATATAAATGATTAAAACTAGTGTATACTTATTGACTGGGTATGAGTGGAATAGTAAGTTTTACTTTATTATCCCGAGGAGCAACTATTGTCCTGAGGTGTAGCGGAGGGCAATAGTTGTATCCGAGGGACAATAAACTTTCCATTCCACAAATATTCAATCAGTAAGTGTTTTATTATATCGAAAAAGACAACAGATAATAAATGGCAATGATTATTCAACTATCGTAATATTGAAAAAAAGAAATCAAACCATAACATTTACTTCATAGATATGTTCAAATGCTAAGGAATACATCTTGCACTGACGTCAACCCTATACTAGATACAAAAAGGTAAAACACAGGGTTGTTACTGCCGCATTATTTTCAAAATCCTCCAATCGCGAAGCTGCATCTAAAATTCCGCGATATATAATGACGCTTGCAGTCAAATAGTTACACCCAGGTCCAATAGTTGGAAATTTTTTACCGGTCCAATAGTTCAAAGCTTGTAATTTGCACAATAGTGAAAATATTGTGTACTTATTTTATGATCTTTTATATAGAAAATGATAACTGAGGTATAATAAATATAACTATTGACCATAGGTAAAAAACTTAGTAGATGTAACATCAAAATCTTACTCTTAAATATATAAAACGACAATAAAGACAACAACACCCATCAATTACCGCATGGTGATTAATTTATTGTGGTCGACATGTTTCGCCAACAAGCGTGGCGTCTTCAGGACAATATTATACATGAAATCAAACAGTGAAGTACAAATTTTGCGGTTGTGCGGTTTGCCTGAACAATAGGTTGTTATGACGACGTTATAGATATAAATAGAAAGTGAAAGTGAAAGTAAAATAAGAATCTAGTATAGTAACTAAAAGAGAAAGTTAGTCAATAAAGTTATTAACGATGTGGTTATCTGCTATTCTTGCACGTCTGTGTAGTGGTCCTCATAGAAGTTTCTAGTGGTAATAATGTAGAAATGATGGAAGTAGCTCATAAAATGTCAGTTCATTTCCAAATTGGACAACACCCCATTGGCCATCCCGTACCAATTCAACTGGCTTCGCTCCGAGGGAGGTACTGCTTCCATTGAGTTGGTAAAAGGTGAAGTGTGTGATCGCCGCAATTTTGGGAATTGTAAATCTTGGTAGATGTGTTCATAAAAATTAACTTTGCTAATAAAATGTTCGTGGATGAAGCTTTTCTTTATAAATATGTTTGGTGGTTTATGTGGTTCATCTTGGTTCTGGTTCCTTCCTTTTTTCTCTAAGTAAAATGCCTGGTATTCCGAATTTCTTTGACTCTGTGTACTTATGTATGGTATGTAAATCTTCAGTGATGGACTGCTTCTTCTTTGTATGTTTAAATTTTGGTGGTTGCTTCTGTTTCCAAATCTCTCCTTATTTTTCTCCGTATCTGGTAATTTTCGGCAACGGATCGAGAACTCTTTAAATGGTCCGGTATTTCGTTCATGCTGTGTGGTTGTTAGGTACAACGCTAGTTTGGCAAAGGTGGATCCTCTCGGATGCAGGGGTTCACAGTAAAAAAGTAAACTTTAACTTGGTAATGGTGAACCAACACCTGAAGTGGTTATCGTGCAGTTGGGTAATAGCGGGTGGATACCACTCGGTATTCACAGTTGTCTTTCACTATAAAAGCAAATAAACGACAATAAAGACAACAACACCCATCAATTACCGCATGGTGATTAATTTATTGTGGTCGACATGTTTCGCCAACAAGCGTGGCGTCTTCAGGACAATATTATACATGAAATCAAACAGTGAAGTACAAATTTTGCGGTTGTGCGGTTTGCCTGAACAATAGGTTGTTATGACGACGTTATAGATATAAATAGAAAGTGAAAGTGAAAGTAAAATAAGAATCTAGTATAGTTAAAAGAGAAAGTTAGTCAATAAAGTTATTAACGATGTGGTTATCTGCTATTCTTGCACGTCTGTGTAGTGGTCCTCATAGAAGTTTCTAGTGGTAATAATGTAGAAACCACCAAACATATTTATAAAGAAAAGCTTCATCCACGAACATTTTATTAGCAAAGTTAATTTTTATGAACACATCTACCAAGATTTACAATTCCCAAAATTGCGGCGATCACACACTTCACCTTTTACCAACTCAATGGAAGCAGTACCTCCCTCGGAGCGAAGCCAGTTGAATTGGTACGGGATGGCCAATGGGGTGTTGTCCAATTTGGAAATGAACTGACATTTTATGAGCTACTTCCATCATTTCTACATTATTACCACTAGAAACTTCTATGAGGACCACTACACAGACGTGCAAGAATAGCAGATAACCACATCGTTAATAACTTTATTGACTAACTTTCTCTTTTAACTATACTAGATTCTTATTTTACTTTCACTTTCACTTTCTATTTATATCTATAACGTCGTCATAACAACCTATTGTTCAGGCAAACCGCACAACCGCAAAATTTGTACTTCACTGTTTGATTTCATGTATAATATTGTCCTGAAGACGCCACGCTTGTTGGCGAAACATGTCGACCACAATAAATTAATCACCATGCGGTAATTGATGGGTGTTGTTGTCTTTATTGTCGTTTATTTGCTTTTATAGTGAAAGACAACTGTGAATACCGAGTGGTATCCACCCGCTATTACCCAACTGCACGATAACCACTTCAGGTGTTGGTTCACCATTACCAAGTTAAAGTTTACTTTTTTACTGTGAACCCCTGCATCCGAGAGGATCCACCTTTGCCAAACTAGCGTTGTACCTAACAACCACACAGCATGAACGAAATACCGGACCATTTAAAGAGTTCTCGATCCGTTGCCGAAAATTACCAGATACGGAGAAAAATAAGGAGAGATTTGGAAACAGAAGCAACCACCAAAATTTAAACATACAAAGAAGAAGCAGTCCATCACTGAAGATTTACATACCATACATAAGTACACAGAGTCAAAGAAATTCGGAATACCAGGCATTTTACTTAGAGAAAAAAGGAAGGAACCAGAACCAAGATGAACCACATAAACCACCAAACATATTTATAAAGAAAAGCTTCATCCACGAACATTTTATTAGCAAAGTTAATTTTTATGAACACATCTACCAAGATTTACAATTCCCAAAATTGCGGCGATCACACACTTCACCTTTTACCAACTCAATGGAAGCAGTACCTCCCTCGGAGCGAAGCCAGTTGAATTGGTACGGGATGGCCAATGGGGTGTTGTCCAATTTGGAAATGAACTGACATTTTATGAGCTACTTCCATCATTTCTACATTATTACCACTAGAAACTTCTATGAGGACCACTACACAGACGTGCAAGAATAGCAGATAACCACATCGTTAATAACTTTATTGACTAACTTTCTCTTTTAACTATACTAGATTCTTATTTTACTTTCACTTTCACTTTCTATTTATATCTATAACGTCGTCATAACAACCTATTGTTCAGGCAAACCGCACAACCGCAAAATTTGTACTTCACTGTTTGATTTCATGTATAATATTGTCCTGAAGACGCCACGCTTGTTGGCGAAACATGTCGACCACAATAAATTAATCACCATGCGGTAATTGATGGGTGTTGTTGTCTTTATTGTCGTTTATTTGCTTTTATAGTGAAAGACAACTGTGAATACCGAGTGGTATCTACCCGCTATTACCCAACCGCACGATAACCACTTCAGGTGTTGGTTCACCATTACCAAGTTAAAATCTTAATTATATTATAATAGATGGGATGAAAATAAAATAACATGCATATGTCTGAATTTTTTATGTTTTAAAAAAAAGATTGTAGTACTTGTATAAGTTGTGCCATTTTCAACTGCATATATATTTGTTTTCAAGAGTGATTACTTTTTCAATAGATGAAAATGATGTTATTCAGGGCATAAGCAAAATAAATGTTTTGTTTATCTGTCTGCTGTCCTTATTAAGCCAAAATAAAATTCTTTTTTGCCCAATCTTGAAATTAGATAATTCTAGAATGTTCAGACTTTTACCAATTTTTTCGGTTTTTTTTTTTATCTTTTCAACTTCTGTTTCTAACTGTCTGAACTTCTTAAAAGACCTTTAAGATGCTATGGCATATAAGGGTTGTATGCTTTTATCAAAGTTTCTATATATGTGTAAAATTCATGTTGATTACATTATAGATATGGCTTCACCACACACAGTATCCAGCAAGGAGGAGATAACTATCCCAGATATTGATATGACAATATTCCAAGATATTCAGGTATAAAAAAACCACCAAAAAACTGTTAAGTATTATAAAACTTTGTGGGGTGATTGGTTCTGATAACACATTTTGTTTTCTTTAATTTTATAAACAATGGATTAACATAAATGATTTAGTTTGAAATCTCAAAAATTAGTTTTTTTAGAACTGATTGATGTTCAAATTAGTTTTCCTCTCAATTAAATCAATTTCTTAGTTATGCTGTTTCTTGGATAAGTAATAATCAACATTATTTGGTCAAAGATTTTGCATGTAAAACATGCCAATCAGACAGGAAGCACCTCAACTCAAACTCAATTTTATGATATTCCAATAAAGAATTCGTAACACACAAAAGAGAATGTTAAGCCAAATGGTCTATGTAAGTGGGTTACATTCTTGAGACATGAAGGTAAACTGTCAGCACTACAAAAGGTAGTGTACAAAATGGTTAATTTCTAGACATGAGATATGCAATAGATAAAATTGAGAATGGAAATGGGGAATGTGTCAAAGAGACAACAACCCGACCATAGAAAAAACAACAGCAGAAGGTCACCAACAGGTCTTCAATGTAGCGAGAAATTCCCGCGCCCGAACAGAGTTTATTCTTAAGACACTAAAATTGAGTTGTTTCCATTGCATTATTGAAATGAGTTTAAAACGATTAATAAATGTATGACATTATAGTCACCTAAAATTAATTATAACCTATAAAATCATTAATCTTTACACATTTTTCAGTTCCAACCAGAACATGACCTGCCACCATTTGATGGTAAACTAGTAGACATTATCTTAGAGGAACCTCTACCAGGGGATTTACAGATGGGCAAATTCCTATCTCCTGTCAAAGTGCCACAGTATGAAGAAATGCAACAAGATCTAGTCCAGTAAGATAATTATAAAATCTTTCTTTTGACTAATACATGAATGCTGTATCTTGTTTACTGTAAATTCAGAAATTATTGCGATTTTATTATATTGAACAAAAATAAAAATGAGATTTTAATTTTTTGCGATATTGAGAAAAATCCTGTTAAATTTCAAACTGCGAGTTTAGATTATTGCAATTATAACCCTGTCGCATTTTTCACAATATAAAAACATAGCAATAATTTCGAAATTTACAACATATATTTTAAGTTTGCTCACACGTTTAGAAATTTTGAAGAAAGTAATTTAAACAAATTCCCTTGTCTCCTGACAAACATACAACCATTCTGAATTGAATTAAGAATTATTCATCTCAGTAAATAGTTACATATGGTTTATTTATGACAATTGTTGTGGTTTAAAAAAAGAAGATAGGGTCACTAACAATTTCTTCAAGAGCATATATTTAATTTGATTTTTTTTAGTTGAAAATATATGCCCTCTCCCTTTCACAGACAGGAAATGGCAAATATTTTAAACTATTCAAATGGTGCAGGCTGGCACCACAATGAATGATCAAAGTAAATTAATTAAACTTTCATCCTGCTATTAAATTATTTTACCAAAAGAGTTCAGCAATGACACTTCTGTTGTCAATTTTTGAATTTTTATTTCCACAGAGGTTTACTATCACCAAAAGAAAGAACACCCATGACCAAACCTGATAAATCTAGTGTACCAGAAAGAAGGGCACCAGTATTATCTCCTGGGGTTACTCCAATGCCACAGCCAGAGGAACCAGTATTGAGACCTAGAAGAGCTGTAAGGATTCTTGATACTATGTATTTTAACAAAAATACATTACTTTTATAGGGATGCGACTGATATGCCTGCAAAATAATTGCATAACCTTTGTTATGTGTCGGAACAAAATTATGAAACAGTATGTACAATGATTTGATTTCTCGTAGGGTTTTAAATTTTCCATTAAAATAAATATTTGGGGGTATGAAGATTATTTGCTATTTTGATATGAGTTGATTATGGTTGTATTTCCATTTGTTGTATGCAAAATTACTTCAAGTATGTTTGTTGTGGGACTGGACTATTTTGAAAGTCCTTTCCTATACTTCCACATCCATGTTTATGGAATTGCTCTTAAGTTAGTTATATAAATAATCATCTGGAAGCTTCATTGTTTGGTATTAAATATGGTTTTTTTATGACTTACAGAGAGCAAGTTTCACACTGCAGTTGTCACCTGTCCCACCAAGTCCTAGAAGACAAAGAAAAAGACGTCATTTGTGCATTGATGCCCAATGTCAAATACTTAAAGACCAATTGAAACAAAATTTCACAAATAGAGAAGACATTATGAGAACTTTTGTAAGTATATATGGAAAAATTATAGGTATATAGATTTGTTCTACTTCATATTGCTTGAAATTTGTTTTATCTATAATCTAGAGAAAGGTTTAACAAATGAATTTCTGGTGCTTAACTTATTATTAAAGAGATGAAAAAGGTGCACTTTGCATAGGTATAGATAGCAGTACCGTATGTATTTTAATACCTAAAAAGTTCTTGAAGAAGATCTTTGTAAAAAATTCAATTAAACTGACTGGCTGTCAAAAAAATTACTAACTTGTGGATAAGTTTAAATGCTAATATTATCCTGTATTTGTAATAGGTTTCATAATAAGTTAGCATTTGATATCCCTTGATATCAAATAGAGCTGTTTAATTTCAATATAATAATAAATGAGCCTTGTAGAGTTTTAAAATTATAACAATTTAAATGATACCATATTCTCACATGTTAAACCTATTTCTCTTATGGTCAACTTTCTGATCCTTGATCTCCTCATTTGTACATTCCAATCACATGTCCTGGTTTCAAACTTAATCATCAGACATTAAAAAACTTTATACGCTTCAGAATATAATAAAATTTGAAAAAAAAAGATTTTCAGGAAGGAAATTTTAGTGTTATGTATATTATTAGAGAAATCACGTATATGCTCATTGCCATGGATGAAATGTACATCATCTTAAGTTCTTTTAAAACATTTGAAATTCAATAATGACTTAACAAATAGCCAATGAAAATGGTGTAATATTGTCTCACACTCCTGGATAAGACAATCAAATAAAAGCATTTCTTTTTATCACACACTGTCTAGTGTGGTACAAGAAATATCTCTTCATGTAGCCAACAACCATACAAGAAAAAGGAATATCATTAACTTTATGGTTTTTGCAATGTCACATAATAATAATAATAATAATAAAATTCTTTATTTAACGATTACATGTTAATCTCACATGAGGCCTTCAAAAACTATTAATACAAATAGAAAACAGAAAAAAAAATACATACAAAAGAAAATACATAATACAGTTGTATATAGCAGCTTAAATATTGAATAAGTACATATGCATTCAGTAGAAGAAGAAAAAATACATTAGTTTCGTGCATCTTTATTCTGTATAATACATCAAAAATTTTATAACTGTTATTAAATTGAGATTTCAATAGTGGCTTAGTTACTGAGAAAACAAATGTTAGATAAAAGAAAAGTGTAGTTTGTGTCATCTTTTTTCAGGTTTTACCTGATTTGAAGAAGTCTTCAGTACAAGATTTGTTCAACAATCCAGGACGACCAGGTACTAGATACATACATAATATGTTAATAAATTGTGCATTTAAATTTGCAAAGAACCTCATAGACTTAATTTGTATTTGTATGATGTGGTTAAGGGTGCATCATCCAGTCTCAAGGGAAATAATAACTGGCTTATTTCTTTTGGAATAAAGCCATTGAAAATGGTCACAATGCAAAAGCAATTTTTAGTTAAATTACAAAAACAATGTAAGGAATCTTTTTTAAAGTAGGATTGTCGATTTCAGTAACTAAAACAGGAATTTTACAATAACAAAGTAAGCAATTCAAAAGAAATAAACAGTTTTTAGATAGCAAAACAAATATTGTAATAAATTTATATTTTTTTAAGCAATGGCTAGACAGCCGCAGCTTTTACAGCTTTGGAGAAGGAATGCAGTTTATGGGTTGCTGGAGACAGATTCAGACATTGGACAACCTGCATGGAGTGTGCCTGACTTGCTTGGTATAACATGGACTAAGATGCCCTTTAATAATCTTGACACTTCTGTTTAAACCTATTATTTTCATTTATTTTTATTTTTTTAAACTTTTTGTCGTCATGTTATCTCAGATAAAATTTAATTCCGAAATATCAGTAAAGGAATGAAATTCATTTTATTTTTGAATCTTTCTAGCAAGCTATATACATTCAGATTAAATTGGTCAAAGATAAAAGCTAATTTTACATAATTTTTGTAAGTAAAAACAAAAGGAAATTAGACAGTTTTTCTCACTGTTGACAATATTTTTCCAAATACAAAGACATTTTTTATCTTTAAAGGATGTCAGGGGTGGTTTTAGTTTGAATTTTTTACTGGAAATAATGGATATGGTCAATAAATTCACATGAGATCCTTGCACACTTTACAATAGCCCAAAACAAGGAAACAAAGCTACATTTACTGTTCTTCAGTTTTTCTTGAATTGATTTGATCATGGAAAAAAAAACATGTTTTATAATATTGTTTTATCGCAATTGGAAACACATCAATTCAATGGTTATCAAGGAATGGTAACTTTCTGAAAACAGAATCATGTCACTATCCCAAGATTTTTTACATTGTCTTGCATGGAACACGACCAGTGGTATAAACTTAAGATAGTGCCATTACCATTTAGTCAAAATTATTAACATCATTGATTAGAATAGTCAAATCAATTCAGATACTAAAGTTTTTGATACTAGTAAAAATGGATATTTTGATATTTGGTATTAAGTACATTAGTTTTTGTAAGAATCAGGCAATTAAGAAATGTTTAAAAACATGACTGAAAAAACCCAACGGACCTAACTATCCTTTATTGAAGGTTCATTTCTGCTTGTCTGATGATTTGAGAAATATCTAGATACGTTGTGGTAAAAACAATTGCAAAATACAGAGTTATCTACCCTTAATTGTTAATTTCTAGTGTATTTCAACCAAATTATATCTTGTATCACCAGATCAGGAAAAGGAAAGGAATGTCATATACATGTACTATTATACATTCTGAACTTGAATTTATGTCAAGCTGATTGGTTTTTTGTTTGTCATGTTTTTAACCACTGTCTGATTCTTCGGCAGATTGACACTAAAAAGGCTTATTTGAATAATTAAATTCACATCTAAGAACAAGTTGGATGTCAGTTACTTATAGAAATGAAAGAAATATATAGATAAAATTGAGAAAGGAATTGGCGAATGTGTCAAAGCGACAACAACCCGACCATAGAGCAGACAACAACCGAAGGCCACCAATGGGTCTTCAATGTAGTGAGAAACTCCCGCACCCAGAGGCGTCCTTAAGCTGGCCCCTAAAATATGTATACTAGTACAGTGATAATGGACGTGATACTAAACTCTAAATTATACACAAGAAACTAAAATTAAAAATCATACAAGACTAATAAAGGCAAGAGGCTTCTGACTTGGGACAGGCGCAAAATTGTGGCAGGGTTAAACATGTTTATGAGAACTCAACCCTCCCCCTATACCTATTTAATTTTTGCTGACACTGAATTAAGTTATATTATGTTTTGAAGGAGATGAAGAACCCAGACCAACTCGCAGTAAAAGAAGACTGATTTCCCAATCTGTTCCACAGCTATCTCCTGTTCAACAGCTACAGGAACCAGAGATTCAAATACAGGAACATGAGTTGCCAAGACCTGATTTGGAAGTAGGTTTTTATAAAAGCCTTTACTTTTATTGTCCTTGTGAAATGCCTTTTTGTTTGGGTGAAATAGGGTGCACACATTTTTCTTTCTACAGTTCTTTCAAGATATTGTAAAAATATGTGTTTACTTGATGTGTGTATTGAAAATTGAGTTGATTTGATTAAGCAATCCTCAAACTCAATATTTAAATAGAAGTTGAATCAATAGTTAGCCCTTTTATTTTAAAATTTTGATTTGCTTATAATGGTTACTGAACAGACTTCTATTTCAAATGCAGTGATTCAAGAAATTAAGCTCCTTCCATGCGTATACGTATCATCATGTTTAATTAAATTTTTTACAAACAAAGTTTTACCGTTATAAAAGAATAAATAGGGACTCTCTTGCTTCCCCAGCACTATCACACTTAGATTAGAATATAGAGGTAAAACAATATTCCTTTGTATAATTTTTTTTTTAATTTCTTAGATTTAAATAATTATTTGTTCCTACAGGCTATACCAGAACATGTTATGGAAGAACAGCCATCAACTGAAATGATGAGAGAAGGTTCCCTGTCTAGGAGTCGTCTGCTAGATGATACACCAGTGTCTATTCACCAGAGAAGTACTCATTCAGAGGCAGACAAAAGTAAAGATTTGGATAAGAGTAAAGGGAAAGAGGAACCAACTCTTAGCAAATCCAAGTAGGTTTTACCAATTATAGGAAGTTTGTGGGGCTTTCAGAATTATGGAAAAGCAAGGAAATTTTAACTTCAAGGTCAGTTTTGATCCAAGGATTTTAAATCACAGCATTTGTAGAAATATATAACGCTCTCCGCATTTTTTAGTCTTTGTTAGTCTTTATGTTTTTATGCCCCATAAATGGTCATTATGTTTTCTGGTCTGTGTGTCCGTCTGTCCCGCTTCAGGTTAAAGATTTTTGTTGAGGTAAATTTTGATGAAGTTGAAGTCCAATAAACTTGAAACTTAGTAAACATGTTCCCTATGATATGATCTTTCTAATTTTAATGCCAAATTAGAGATTTTATCCTATTTTCACAGTCCACTGAACATAGAAAATGATAGTGCTGATGGGGCATCTGTGTATTTGGGACACATTCTTGTTTAAATTTAGTTCATTTATATGTTTTGGAGTTTAACATGACCTCCAATTTCACTAAACAAGTACAGATTTTTATTTAGGGGCCAGCTGAGGATTTTTTCACTGCGTTGAAGACCCATCGGTGGACTTCCGCTGTTATCTGCTCTTTAGTCGGATTGTTGTCTCTTTGACATAATTCCCATTCTCAATTTTACTATTTGCTAATAAAAAACAATAAAACGTGGATTTTTAATTTTGAATTGTATTTTTTACAGAAGGAAATCTAGATCAAAAGGCAGCATTTCAACAGAGGAAGAGATGAATCTCAATTTAATACCAGATATATCTGAAAACCAATCAGTGCTCCAGGAATCTCTTGCACAACTGTCCTCCATTATGGAAGAACCTCAGGTTCCTATAACACCTGTTCCTCTGCCTGTTGTTACTACTACTACACCCACAGCAGCTGAACTTCTCAGGTACAAAGTTAATAAAAAAGTAGAATTACTGACTCAACATTTTATTTAGTTTTTAATTTTCAATAAATAACTGTTTGGCTTTCCTTTCCCTAGTAATTGCCCTTAATTCTGCTCTGGTGGCATACTTAGTTAGTATAACTGTGGCCTAATTGTATAAGGCTAAGTGGAGTACTAGGCAATATAGGAAAGGTGTACTGACATAAGTAGTCTCTAAACACATTAGCTCCATGGAGCTTTCGTTAGTAGAAGCCATATTAACTATGTGTATCAGTGAGAAAAATGTAAAAGCATAAAAATATAGTATATACCAATACACATAATTAACAGCGCCTGGTGATGTTTGATAGCCTGACCGGTTTCGGTCCATAAAGGACCTTCATCAGAGGCAGAATCTGCCTCTGATGAAGGTCCTTTATGGACCGAAACCGGTCAGGCTATCAAACATCACCAGGCGCTGTTAATTATGTGTATTGGTATATACTATATTTTTATGCTAAGTGGAGTACTATTTTAGCTCAGTTTGTATATCTGCATGTGGCTTCCTTGTACAACATTTAAACCCTGGCTGACTATAATTTTGAAAGTCATGCTCTATTGTTTTATTTAGTACTTCGAATAAAAAACTTGTGATGATAGAATGGGTTGAGCATAGACTTTATGTTGGATATCATTGTTATTGAGGGAAAAAAGTATGAGGTTTAGAAAGTGGTTCAAAACGTCCAAAATGTTGTGCATTTGTTTTGAATAAAAACCCTATTTTATTGTTAAAAATAGAAAGAGGAAAGAAATCTTGAGTAAATATTTTAGTTTCTTTTATACTTTTTTGAAGGCTAATCAGACGATACACAAGAGAGGAAGAATGGACAACATTTCAATCAATATGTTCACCAAATCAATTTGACAGAACTCAAGCAGCAAAAATATTCTCTGATTTAATAGGTTTGTACATATTGTGACATTTCACAAATTATACCATTAACTCTACTTTAATTAACGTTAGGAAAGACATTTTTATACCCCCGCTTTGAAAAAAAGGGGTGGGTATACTGTTTTACCTCTGTCTGTCCTTCCGTCAGTCCATCAGTCAGTCAGTCTGTCAGTCAGTCCTGGTTTCAGGCTTGATATATGTCGCTATACTGTGTGATGCGTTTTCAGATTCATCACTCGACAACTTCCTGTTTACCGAACACTTGTATCATTTTTACACCTGATAGCCAAGTTGAAAATTTTTCGTCATATTTTTCTCAGGAACTGCACTACCAGGATTTCTGATATTTGGTTTCAGACTTGATATAAGTCAGCTATATCGTGTGATGCGTTTTCAGATTCATCACTCGACAACTTCCTGTTTACCGAACATATTTGGACGGGGGTATCATCAGTGAGCAGAAGCTCACAGTTTCACTTGTTGTTTTTCTAAAGTTTTTTTCTTTTTTTATATATATATTTTTTTAATTTTATTTACATATTAATCCATCATTAGAGAAATCTACAAACAAGTATCTGTAATCATCCTAACTTTTGAAATTTTCTGTTAATTTTAAGTAAATGAAATAGATAAATTTTAGAACACAAATGTTTACTCTCTGATATTTTATGATAAAGTTGACATTTTAGGCCATATTTTGCCACAAATAAACCTTGTCCTTATTATGGATGAAAACTGGTAAAATATTTGTGTTCAAGGGTATAGAAATAGATTTATATTATTTTATAGCACATAACTTTTATTTCAAACACACCCACCTAATCAGAATCAACAATGTCATTGTCAAGTATATCTAATATTTCAGATTTGTGCCGAGCCAAAAAGGTAAAATGTGAACAGGAGGAAGCCTTTGAAGACATTTACATCTGGAGAATATCTTAAAGGATGCATTCACTAAGGGACGGCATCAAAAGATCGATGTAGGATAAAAAACTTAAATCAAATAGTTTGGGGGTGGGGGGGGATAAAATTCTGCAAGTTTTGTATATCTAAAATCGATTTTTACATATATCCCTATTGGTAAATCAATTTTTCCCAAATTAAGTTAAGAGGGGGGTAGGGGGGTCAGTGAAAAAACTATGTGAATTAAGTTTTTTATCCTACATTGAACTTTTGATGTCGTCACTAAATGGATGTCTGTATTGTCTGTGTGCTGATGTTTTCACAGCAACATTGAGGTTTAATGAGTGTAGAATTGTAAGAACTTTCCAAATATTTATATTAAGTTTGAATGCTGAATTTATATTTGATATACATATAGTTTTGTAATAGTTTTAAATTTTATAAATACATGTATAAACAAAATTAGGTTGAAAAATTTCCTTAATTTTAATATTTTTTAATGTTCAAAATAAGCCAACACAGATTTTAAACCACTTATGTTTTATCTAAGAACACATTATTGAAGATTTTGATTTCCAAATTTAGAAAATAATTATGAAATAATTAAATTTTAATTTCATGTATGAATTAATTATGATGTTAAACATTAGGATTAAGTTCGATTTACTGTCTGAGTTGGGACTTTTCTTTATTTTTAGAAGTATATTTATACTCAATTTTACATCAACTATATTATTCTATAGAGTGAATCATGTACATGCAATCCCAGTAATATGATTGAGATTAAACATGAATACCAAATACAATTTTAATTTCAATAGGAAAATTCTTCATTATCCTCCATTCCTTTTTCTTCTTACATTTTATGGACTGTAATTGGTGAATTGCATTTTAAAATCATCATGCTTTAAAAAAACTGATTTTACTGGGAAATTGAATTGGCACATTGTGTATGTTTTGAAAGGCGTCTTTATATGAAAATTGATTTGATGAAGGACACCACAATCTTGTCCTTTTCAGTTCATTCATGGGTTAAATGATATAAAAGTTTTTTCAAGAATCATGTGTATTGGACAATTTTTTTTTATAGAAAGCTTTGAATCAAATATAAGTAACAGTGTCACTCAATATTAAAAAAAAAAGAATAGTTTTACTTTGAAAGAAGAGTGATATATTTTTGCTATAAAGTAGAATGGATTGGGTAATTTTAATTTAGAAAGAATTCAACAAATATAGTTTTATAAAGCTTGGAATGAACTGTTCGCATCCGTTTGTTTGAATACTTAGATCATGGTAGCTATTAAATGTTTAACTTGTATGTATTAAATCTTGATCAAGTTAACCTAATATTGTTGGTATATTTTATATTTGTTAACTGTTTATTTGTTGATTATCATGTTAACTGTATAATTGTTGATTTATCATAGTTGTTAAGCTTTGAATTGTTGATCTATAAGAATTGTTAAGCATTGAATTGTGTTTTTAAATTTGTTGATTTATAAAAGTTAGTTGTTGAAATGATTTTTAAGTCAGACAATCTTACTGTTAAACTTTTATTGTTGATTTATTTGTTATATGATGTAGATAAATCTACTTTAATCATGCACATAATGTTTTATGAAGAATAAAATATATTTTAAATTTTCTAGTCTCATCTATGTAGGTTTTGATTTGTTCATCACTTTTAAGGTTTATCTATTACTTTGCATTACATCATCCGTCTAATATATCTGAAAAAAAGAATGGGGATAACATAAGAAACAACCCTTTCAAGCTAGTCTTTCAGTTAAGATCTTGTTATAATAAATACTGAGACAGAAAATAATAAATTGTAGGTCTTTCAGAAATTTATCAATATAATGTTCCAGTTTATTAATTATTTTGAGTTATCTCCCTTTATATTGCTGTTTACTTGTCAGGTGAATCAAACTCAATACTATTTAGTAATGGGATATGTATTTATGACTTATTAATAATCTTGGTTTCTGAATAAATTAATTGCTGGTGCTGTATATTTTGATTGCATAATGCGAAGAAATTAAAATGGCAATACCATAGCATGAATACTGCATAAGTTTCAACGTCAATAAAACATGTTCGAGAGGGTAAGGTCAAACAATCTTTTTGAAATGAGATGTGACAATACAACTGCAAACTGAATATCATTGACTTACCTTGGTAGTCCCCCTTAAACTGACCTAGTCACAATCTTCTACAAATTGTTGATGCCACCAAATAGTAACAGAAGAGATGAAATCTTTCAGAAATCTTTTGTCTCACCGTTAGACTTCACATCTTGTATACAGATACCTTGTGTTCAGAAGTTTTCGTCTGTCAAATTTTTATGGTCTTTTTCTTTATTTTCATGGATCAGTAACTACTCTACAAATTTTTCATTTTTTTGTCAAGTGAAATACTCATAAGTAAAAAGATAACTATATTTGGTATATGGGTTCCTAGCAAGATCAAAATGTACATTCAGTTGGGGTTCACTGGACCTCAACCTTAGTTCATGGATCAGTAAAAAGGTCAAGGTTATGTGGTATCTCATAAACTATAAGCATTTATATGTGAACTATATTTGGTGTACGGAATGATTGTAAGGTGTACATGTCCAACTGGCAGGTTTCATCTGACAATTAAATTACATTTATTTCATGGTTCATTGTACAATGTTGAGTTTTTGTGGTTTGGTCTATTATTCAGATACTATTAGCAATAAGGACACACTACTTAGGAGTGACTGCAAGGTGTGCATTTAAAAAAGAAGGTATCTTATGATTGCCAATGAAACAACTCTTCACACTGGACCAAATGACACAGAAATTAACAACTATAGGACACTGTACAGCCTTCAAAAATGAGCAAAGCCCATACATGTCTGTCAGGGTTCATATGACTTTGACCTCATTTTCATGGTTAATTGGTCAATGTTAAGATTTTTGTGCTTTGAACTGTTTCTCAGGACCATTATATTTGGTGTATGGAATGGTTATAAGGTTTCTGGCATGGCGTATCTGTTGGCTACTTAATTTCATAGAACATTGATAATAGACTTTCAACAAAAATCCAATGATAAGTAAAATGGCGAAAAATTAGTGTGTACATTCTTGTTTATATATTTATATATATAATTTTAAAATAGACACAATGAACTGCTCTATCCTTTTCCTCAATTTCACATTTGTAAGGGATATTACCAATGTCAGCATACATAAATGTTAGTAAAGGTTAACATCTTGAAAAGTACAAAAAGGGAAGAAATGTTTAGTTGTCAGTGTTATAGTGTAATGTTGATTGCCAAAAATATGCCCATTTATCAGTTATATAGGGGGAATTGAACAATTCTTTTCATCTTGTTTTACAAATTATTTATGTATGTCTAAAATCTTTAACCCAAGACTGCTAAGAATATATGTTTGATGGACACAATTATCACATTGTTGTACTAAGATCAAGTTGATGTGACTACAACTTTTAATGCTAAACTACGTCAAATACAAACTTTAACTTGATACAGTTCAGACATGCAAAGACCAGAAACATTCCCTACTTTACGAAAGAAGGGGTGCATACATAATTACAAGAGCAACAACCGTTTTACCATGATTGGTTGGCAGAATAATAACTCAATGGTTAATAAAAAACATATCTCAGTGTAAAAACCACAATACACATATGGAAAAAAAGATCTGTTTAATGTGATAAATTTACTAAGTCCCTTGTCATTTTACCAGGTTAGAATAAAGGCAATTATTTTTTTGTGACCATATGAAATATTACAAGCCTTCAACAATTTATTTCAAAATAATGTATGAAAACAATAAATCATCAAAAAATAATTCATAAATTAATATTCTCAATCAATAAATGTTCCCTCCCTTAAATAACAGCAATACAATTAAACAGAATATAGTTCTTTTTCATTTACATTAATTTAACTTAATGCATGAATATACTGATTTCAATGATTTAATAGTATAAATAACTGCTATAATCTACAAATTTGTCTATATATCATTCAACAAAAATAAATTGTACATGCAATCATTTCTATATATGAAAAAAACCTAATTTCTTGCAAAACATGTTACAAATCAAGTTTATACTTTCCATTTAGTTATGGCAAGTCTCTGAGTAATGCTTTTAAAAGTTTGTTAAATTTATAATCTTGGGATAACATATTTCTCTGTGAATGCTACAATGGGTGCTCCTGTAGGAATTCCTGGGAATGGTCCTGAAGATCCGGCAATATCTAGATGGGAATATGGTAATGGATTGTTTGAATCTATTCCATGCTGAAAAAGAATCAAGTTATCAATAAATTATTAAGAAATCTCTACATGTATTTAACAGTTGGTTTGTGTCATTGCAACATAATGATTTTTTTTGGATTTTTTTTTTAGAATAATGATTTTTTAATACCAGGCATTCCCTGTCTAATTTTAAAATAGATTCTATACGAATATCCATTTATTGAAATTTTTGGACAAAAAAGAACGTAAAAATGGCCACTATTAATTGATAGTACTTACAAACTCATGAGTAAAATTCACAACATGAAATAAAATTTATTTATTGAAAATTTTCAAAAAATCATTGAAATCTTTTAAATCACATCAAAATAATTTTCAAACATCAATAACATCAGCTGAATATACTCCTTACCTTTTCCAAACCTGAAGCCTTGATAAGGAATGCACCTGGTCCTTGATGTCCACGAGCTGTCATTGTTGAAGGAGAATTGTTACACTGTAACACATCTTCATATTCTGACTTTCCAGTGTGGAACTCGTAGTCCTTTAAAACATGGATATATTTGTTTATTAACATTTTTATTTTTTTCTATTTTTTTTTTTAATTTCACAGTGAATTTAAAAGGGAGAAAACATTACATGTTTTAATTTGTCATTGATCTATAGAATGCCCAAGTATACAATAAAGTCTTTACATTACAATGTATGAAATGAGTGACGTTCCCACGTTGTGTTCAGCAGGAAAAATATGTTGCTAAAATTGCAACTAGACCAGGAGACTAGCACATGCACTGTTAGTCATCTGTGAACACCTAATCAGTAATATAGTTTATCTTTTACTTTCTAAATTTGAGAAACAGATCTTATAACAAATACTTAGCACAATTATATTTGATTCAGACAACAATGAATTGAGGTCAAGATTCATGTATGTATATATGTTGAAATGATATGGGCTCCTGCTGAAACTTTTAAGTGACTATGACTCTCGTCTCCACAATTCTTTTCAGAGTTGTGATAATATGTAAGACTTGATGTAAATTATATTGCATTTAATAAATCATAAAATCAAAAGATTGATTTTCTACAATTCCACAGAAACGGCAAACCAAAAGGCATCTAAATGCAAAAAAGAATTCTTTACCTCATCAGCCTTCTGAATCATTCAGTTATTATTAGGGATCTTTTCTCTAAACTACCACACCTCTCTTGCATTTATAAGCAAGATTTGCATTATTAAACAAATAAGGAATGTGTCCATAGGGACACAGATGATGCCCCCGCTAGCATATAACATTATAAAGGGACGTAACTCAAGCTTGTATAAGTGACGCTACCAAAATTTGAACTTAAACTGAGTTTTGTTGTAATAAGCATTACATATACATTTCATCACATTTAGTTGAGACAAATTTAAGTCAGAGAAAAATTCAGCAATATTTCCTTTTGTAAAGGGGCATAACTCTTGAACTTTGAAAGTGACACCACCAAAATTCAAACTCTACCTGTGTTTTGTGGTAATGAGCATTATGTATAATTTTCATAATATTTGGTTTAAGCAAGTTACAGTTAGAGAAAAGAAATGGGAAATTCAGCAATTTTTCCATTTGTAAGGAGCATTACTTTTGACTGGTAAAAGTGACGCCACCAAAATTCAAACTCTATCTGTATTTTGTGGAAATGAGCATTGTGTATAAGTTTCATATCATTTGGTTGAGATAACTAAAGTTAGAGAACGGAAATGAAAAATTCAGCAATTTTTCCTTTGGTAAAGGGGCATAACTCCAGAATGGTATAAATGACACCACCAAAATTCAAAATCGACCTATGTTTTGTGTTTATAAGCATTGTGTATAAGTTTCATAACATTTCATTGAGGCAAACTAAAGTTAGATAATGGAAACCAATGTTTGGATGTAGGGATGGACGTACGGACGCTAAGACGGGGGCCTAAAAAACTCTTTTTGTCAAAATATTTTAAAACCTGTGTCGAAATATATTCATTTACACAACAGAAGATGTCCATCTGTTTAATACCAGAATATTCTGATTAGAAAATTAGATTTTCCCAAGTAGTTTGAGGTACATACATCTCTCCTAAGAGTTGATATTTCAAATGGATCACCAATACGATCCCCTGCTTCCTGCATTGTTTGGGCAGTCTTCAGTTTTCTTGCTGGGCCATTGTCCATTATTATCTGAAAATAAATACAAATTTTGAGTACATCAATATATATATATATATATATATTACCTATGGTGTAGCATTCTCCTGTTTTCATTGATCAAAATGTTTCAAAGGCTATTTTTGTATCCGTAGCCTTGTTTCTGTTTTTAAGTATATTGACGATCAATATAAAAAAATCTTCCTAAAGGAGTAAGTTCGGTAAGTGCCATATTTGGCCCCAATTATAAAGTTCATGGTTACAAGACAATAAATGTATTAAGTTGCCTTAAAGACATGTGAGAAAGCTAAACAGAGCTGTTTTTGTCAAAGTTTAATTCTAACACGTTGATTTTTACGTCCCAAAAAGGTCAAGATAAGGGATTTTGGTGAAATTTGACAAAATCAGATGGATTTCAACCAAATAAAGGACCAGGAAACATAGAGCGCAGGCGTCGACAAGCTTAATATTCTAATAAGACATGTTAAATGTCTTCACAAACATTATTTTTAAAGATCTTTGTTGACAACGTATGCACTCTATGTTTCCTGTCAAATAATCTTTGGAAATTTACCCATTTTCAATGATTTTTTCGTAAAAAATCAATATGAGTACAACTTGTGACGTCATAATGAAACGCAGAAACGTAAAATTTTCAACAAAATGGCTTATATCCTATCTAGTCAATGTATTAGCTATAATTTATCGTGATATGGGTCAATAAATCCGAATTTGAAATTTACGTTAAAAAAGTGGGCCATTTTAGGACCTTATCGAACATACTCCTTTAGATTTATGACATGGAGGAAGTGCTGCTGATGAAAAGAAATTTGCTAGTTTATCAGAAGAAGATATCAAGAATTTTATGTTAAATGCAAATGCTGGGAATACAAGAAAGCTAACACAACAAGCTATTAAGTTCATCAAAGAATTTAGATATTTTCAATAACATGTTAAAATTCTGCAAAATACAATTTAAAAATACACAGAAAATCATTGAACGCCATTTTCCTTATTTACATATGTAATATAAAAATTAAGGTCTTTTACTTAGTCAATACGTTACATATCTTATGGACTTGTTAGATTATAATGACACTGGGACTTTATCTTCAATCAATATAATCTAAACCGGTCCATATATAACATATTGACCTTTTCAAAAATCCATAATTGATATAAATATTATGTACCAATATGATGCAATATGTTATACTTTTTTAAAAAGGTATACATGTCAATATTGATTTATGAGTACAGACTAACATAGTTATCGCACATGTTTCTTATTTTTTTTAGTAAAGCAATTTCTAAATGTTTTTTTGGCAGATAAACATATAGGGGGAAATGCTTCTTGCATATTTCAGACTATTAAGATTGATAAGGTATAATTATGAGTTATACCCTCCCATCCTTGACCTCATTTCAAATGGCCTTTTTCAATAAAATATTTTGTGTCTGATTAGCTTCAAATCTTCAGAATAAACTTTGAAAAATTCTTTAAATACCTGTAGTTGTTAGCATGCAATCTTGTTTTCTAGAAACTCTGTTAACATATTTTCCACTTGGTTCCAGGGGAAAGAATTATTTCATACTGAGTTATTTTTGTAATCTTATTTTAAAGATTTTACCCAAAAGACAATATTCCTGTCCAAACAATTAAAAAAACATTAACTTACTGAATAATTAGGTCCCATTGCTCTGATGGAATGTCCTGTGAGGGTTGCTATGGTGAATAACTGTGGATTGACAGCTGATAGTGCCTGCAAATAATAAAATGAAAATTTATATAACACACTTTTGATAAACAAAATGTACACAAATTTGTGAAGAGTCATTACTAAAATAGTTAGCATAGAATAAAACTGAAAGTGGGATAATACACTTTTTAACTAAAAGCTATGAAGTTGAACTTGAGTAGTAAATACATTTTTCTTTCAAAATTCAAATTTTAATTTTTAGAGATATCAAAAAGACAATAACTTGTTTTTAAAGTTTTTTATGTGTGCATTACATGAATAAAAAAACCCAGAAAAACAAACATGAGCACCAATATTATTTCCTATTCAAAAATACCACATACATCTTCCTTCATTTTACATAATACATCAGCCATAACCATTCTTCCTTCAGCATCAGTATTACCCACACGGACCCTCACTCCAGCTCTTGATGTTATAATCTCATCAGCAACATAACAGTCTAAAATAAAATATATTTTAAATTATTTTATTTTCAAAAATACATTCTGGTGTTGAGATGATAAAATAAATATTCTGCATATAAAGATTCTACATCTATAACGTCTTTAACGTGTGGGATAAACAATTTCTTTAATGTAGATATTTCATTCTTTCATAAATTACTATAAAATTTAACGATAGTATTAAAATTTGTCAGAAGGAATAGTGGAAGAAAATGTTTTACTCTTTACTTTTTCATATGATACATGATATATGGTCAAAACTTTTACTGTTGTAATCATTAAAGTTCTATTTCTATTTTGGCAAGGGAACTTGCAACCAGATGTGTCATTAAAAAAGACCTGTGACCTTTAAAAATGTTTAGAACCTTACTTAACTTAAGGTAACCTGGTGATCTGAAGCATTTTTAAAAGCAGCATATACCCTACTGTAGCCCCAACCATCACCTCTATTTTAAGTCCAATTAGGTTCTACAACTCTTGAAATATTGTATTAAAGTTGTCTAAGTTATAAGCTCCTGAGAGAGTTGTTTTATGAAATCTGCTATGACATACTTGAGCCGGAGTTTGACTTGTTAAAAATTAACAAACAAAAAGGAAAACTTAGTGTAATTTATGTCTGTTTTGACTTTATACTATAGAAATGTACAAAATCACCTATTTAAATACCAATAAAATAACATCTGGAGAGATAAAAATCCATCTTACCTTGCCCTACACTATTCCTCACCATTGCCAATGCTCCTACAACTTTGAGTCCCTTTGGTTTAAGCATGGATAAGATCTAAAATAAGTAACCATTATAAAAGATTAAAAATTGATTATATGTTTGATGGTCTTAAAATATCTTGACCATATTTGCTACATGATAATTTTATTCATGCAATTTTATTAACCAGATTAGTTTCTGCTTAAAATTAACTGTAATAAATCTCTACAATCACTTTTCTTAAAGTCATAAGAAACGAGTGACCGGTGAAAAATAATGTTCTTCCAATTCTTGAACCAATGCATACAAACATCATAAACTTAGTCTTCTGTGCATGAATTTATCATTTTTTCGTGTAAAATTTCGTATAATCATCAATTTTTTTTTCAATCGGTCAAGGTTGTTGTGAAAATATGGCAGGTAATTAAAGTTCGTGTTTTGAAGCCGAAATTTAACGATTGTCACCTGTATGTCAACAATCGACAAAAAATCAACAAAAAAGCATGGAAATTGAGCACGTGTTTAACATGTAAATTCAGATAATAGTTTATTTTAAGGACATCCATGCGTATTGTGATCACCGGATTTTTATGAGATGGGTCACACTGAGGTCACTTTGCATACGGAAAATATGTCGGAGGAATTGCTTCCTGGAAGGAAGGAAGCAATTAAAATAAAGTAAACTTCTTCTAAATATGAATAAATTAAAGAATTTTCCTCAGAAAAAGTATATGTACATAAGTTTTATAATGAAAACTATCCATTGAGTTATAAAAAAAGGTATGCATTATTTTTTTTGATTTGAGGTTTCTTATGACTTTAAACAAGAAGTTACACATGCTTTAGTGCAAGGTATACAGGATACTTCCAGTTCTAAGACATGTACCAAAACTTGCATGCTCAAAGGGTTTGAAAAAAATATCTCTGTGTATCCAACATCAGTTCTGAAAACCTCCTTTACACTGGAAATCTCAACAATATCAGTTCTATATGCCAAATATCTAATCAATCCTAACAGAAAATACAGAAGCTTAGTAAAATGTAAATACAGAAGCTTAGAAAAATGTAAATACAGAAGCTTAGTAAAATGTAAATACAGAAGCTTAGTAAAATGTAAATACAGAAGCTTAGTAAAATGTAAATACAGAAGCTTAGTAAAATGTAACTAAAGAACTAGATTGATGAACAGAATAACAAGGTGAGTGCAAGTACCATTAAAATACTGTACCAGCATTACTGTGGATTCATTAATATTCGTTGGATACCAATTTTGGTTAATTTCCTGGGTACAGGGGAACCACGAATTTAAGTATTCAACGAATTGCAAACTTTCTGAAGGAATGTATGCAGACTTTGCCAAAAGCACGAAATTAAATATCCACGAATATGCAAATTTTACTATAACCACGAAAATTGGTACCTACGAAATTCAATGAATCCACAGTACATCAATTTCTTACAAATCTTTTATATTGTTTAATACTTAATTAAAGAGATAAACAAAAATCAAGTCCTAAAACTCAAACCTCAAATAATTGTACAGTTAATGAATTAAAGAATCATTATCCTTAGAAATTTACTAAAGAAAAAAAATTACATGTCTGAATGTATAAGGAGCAACAAAAGGTGCCAAAAGACAACTAAGAACATGTAAATGTATATCAAAAGAAACCCTGCCTTTCATTTATCATGCCTGACACACAATATGGAATAGGATCCCAGTTAGGGAAATAATGGTGTAATTATTTTTAAAATTTGAATTAAACTTTTTAAATTAAATTTAAATTTAAATTTATGAAATTTAAAAAAGTTTTTTCTTCAATTTAAAGTTTAAAAGGGGGTCACAGAAAGGTCATAGTTGTCTGTAGTATGTATTCCTACACTTGTAAGTTAAAATGGAGGGATTTTTGAAAAATATCAGCAAATAGTATTAGAAAAAGACACAGGGAAAGAAATAATAAATGTGTTATATGGCATCAGGGGACAGTGCCAGATGGTAAATATGGGCTTATTTCTTTCTAATATCTTAATTCTGGGACCTGGAAACAGAAAAGAATCCCATAGTTTCAGTTTTAGGTTTTTAATAAGTTTTTGATAGATTGTGGATATTAAATAAATCATTTAGGTGCCACGGTTCAGTTATGAAAGTTGTGTGCGAATCCAGCTCACATTTATTTAAAGCCGCATCACACACATAGCCACATATTATTGTGTAAACTCAGAAACACTTGCCAGGGGCTCTCTAATTTTACATTTTTTTGAAGATATTTAAGGGGTAGGGCTATAATATAGCTTATAAAAGCAATTTAAACTGAATGTACAACAATTTTAGACTCCCTTTTAAAGATTTTGATGGTCCTTAAAAGGACCTTTAATTTTATCTGTATCTATGTCAGCAGTAGATGAATGGAGCTATATATATCTTCCTTGGTTTTGGAACTTTTGGAGATCAGCTTCTGGTTAAGGAAACACTAAGTGCTCTTTTAATAGTTTCACTGATTGAATTTCATTTTCATTAATGCTTCTTTCCCAAGTTGCATTTTAAAAGTTCCTGCATTATTAACTTGTCTTTGTTATCTATATTCAGGTTGGTGAACTTGGACTAAAGTACATGGATCTCAGCCACCAAAAGTTTCAATGTCCAAGAAAACACACATATAAACTAGTTGGACATTTAGAGCAGTCAAAAGTACAACAACGCACAGTAGCATTAAGCGGTCAGGAAGATCAAGGATTTCCCTCCACATCTGTTAAACTATAGGAGGTGCTGTTTGACTGGTTTTAGCTACAAGTGAGAACTTCTCTGCATCTAGCCTCTTATATTGTATTTTAAATGAACTTAGCAGACTATTTGAAGACTTTGTCTCATATTTTATACCATTGTTATGGGGTATGCTTGTTTTGCATATGTAATTCTTTAAAACAGAAGATTTTTTAATTTTAATTGAAAAAAATAATATTTTTAATTTATTTTTAAACAAATTTTGGTTTCAACTAGATTTCCATACAAAGAATGAATTTATCTACCTTATGCAATTTACAGAATGTAAATATCTCTTGAAATAAAAAAGTTGTGCTGATTTTTAGCATATTTTCTTCATGAATTTAAGATTTTCTCCGATCAATTTTCTGGTATTTGAGATGTTATAGATAAGGATCTATAATTCTGTAACTGTTTGATCAATTTTTTTGAAACTTTGCACAATAACTACTGAGATGTATATCTTTATTTTAAAAGTTCAGTTTTAGGTCTGGGGGAAAAAATAAAGTCTGACAGGAATAGGATCCCAGTTAGGGCAACCAGTCCGGTACCCACGAATGTAGTTCTTAAAAAAAATATATAACTTTTGTTATAAATTGTGTAGTGTTATTATTTCACTAGTTCTGTAACTGAATGTAGATTTATTTAAAAGGGTAGGCTTTCTAGTTTGAATTTCTGTAAAAATTTTGATTGATTTAAATGTAATCTGGCGTCAGTACATAGAGTAAATTGCCTAAATTCTAGCCTTTATTCTTTCCCGGAAGTAGACAGACTGACCCTGTTGTCAATAAAAACAAAATTGTGCAACGGAATGCCGGTCATGAGGCACTGAGAATGCACTTAGACACTTCTAAATGAATGCCTAACATGAACCAGAAGTCCCAAGGTGGCTATCAAAATTATTTATTGAACAGGACCCTATGTATTTACAATGATTTTCAATGTGTTCCAATGGGGCAATTAATTGGGTCCCCGTTCCTGTCAGAGAGCATGTTTTGAACATTTCAATCTGCAATTGTAAGCTCATTTTTGAAGTTTCATGGATGAAATTTGGCTACAGGCTTCAAAATTCAATAAGGAAAATAATGGTGTAATTATTTTTAAAATTTGAATTAAACTTTTTAAATTAAATTTAAATTTAAATTTATGAAATTTAAAAAAGTTTTTTCTTCAATTTAAAGTTTAAAAGGGGGTCACAGAAAGGTCATAGTTGTCTGTAGTATGTATTCCTACACTTGTAAGTTAAAATGGAGGGATTTTTGAAAAATATCAGCAAATAGTATTAGAAAAAGACACAGGGAAAGAAATAATAAATGTGTTATATGGCATCAGGGGACAGTGCCAGATGGTAAATATGGGCTTATTTCTTTCTAATATCTTAATTCTGGGACCTGGAAACAGAAAAGAATCCCATAGTTTCAGTTTTAGGTTTTTAATAAGTTTTTGATAGATTGTGGATATTAAATAAATCATTTAGGTGCCACGGTTCAGTTATGAAAGTTGTGTGCGAATCCAGCTCACATTTATTTAAAGCCGCATCACACACATAGCCACATATTATTGTGTAAACTCAGAAACACTTGCCAGGGGCTCTCTAATTTTACATTTTTTTGAAGATATTTAAGGGGTAGGGCTATAATATAGCTTATAAAAGCAATTTAAACTGAATGTACAACAATTTTAGACTCCCTTTTAAAGATTTTGATGGTCCTTAAAAGGACCTTTAATTTTATCTGTATCTATGTCAGCAGTAGATGAATGGAGCTATATATATCTTCCTTGGTTTTGGAACTTTTGGAGATCAGCTTCTGGTTAAGGAAACACTAAGTGCTCTTTTAATAGTTTCACTGATTGAATTTCATTTTCATTAATGCTTCTTTCCCAAGTTGCATTTTAAAAGTTCCTGCATTATTAACTTGTCTTTGTTATCTATATTCAGGTTGGTGAACTTGGACTAAAGTACATGGATCTCAGCCACCAAAAGTTTCAATGTCCAAGAAAACACACATATAAACTAGTTGGACATTTAGAGCAGTCAAAAGTACAACAACGCACAGTAGCATTAAGCGGTCAGGAAGATCAAGGATTTCCCTCCACATCTGTTAAACTATAGGAGGTGCTGTTTGACTGGTTTTAGCTACAAGTGAGAACTTCTCTGCATCTAGCCTCTTATATTGTATTTTAAATGAACTTAGCAGACTATTTGAAGACTTTGTCTCATATTTTATACCATTGTTATGGGGTATGCTTGTTTTGCATATGTAATTCTTTAAAACAGAAGATTTTTTAATTTTAATTGAAAAAAATAATATTTTTAATTTATTTTTAAACAAATTTTGGTTTCAACTAGATTTCCATACAAAGAATGAATTTATCTACCTTATGCAATTTACAGAATGTAAATATCTCTTGAAATAAAAAAGTTGTGCTGATTTTTAGCATATTTTCTTCATGAATTTAAGATTTTCTCCGATCAATTTTCTGGTATTTGAGATGTTATAGATAAGGATCTATAATTCTGTAACTGTTTGATCAATTTTTTTGAAACTTTGCACAATAACTACTGAGATGTATATCTTTATTTTAAAAGTTCAGTTTTAGGTCTGGGGGAAAAAATAAAGTCTGACAGGAATAGGATCCCAGTTAGGGCAACCAGTCCGGTACCCACGAATGTAGTTCTTAAAAAAAATATATAACTTTTGTTATAAATTGTGTAGTGTTATTATTTCACTAGTTCTGTAACTGAATGTAGATTTATTTAAAAGGGTAGGCTTTCTAGTTTGAATTTCTGTAAAAATTTTGATTGATTTAAATGTAATCTGGCGTCAGTACATAGAGTAAATTGCCTAAATTCTAGCCTTTATTCTTTCCCGGAAGTAGACAGACTGACCCTGTTGTCAATAAAAACAAAATTGTGCAACGGAATGCCGGTCATGAGGCACTGAGAATGCACTTAGACACTTCTAAATGAATGCCTAACATGAACCAGAAGTCCCAAGGTGGCTATCAAAATTATTTATTGAACAGGACCCTATGTATTTACAATGATTTTCAATGTGTTCCAATGGGGCAATTAATTGGGTCCCCGTTCCATATGTCCTTATAATACCAACCTTGAAGAATCCTGCAACAGCAGCTGCCCCACACTTGTCTCTGTGCATACCTGCCATGACACCTCCAGCTTTGATGTCGGCACCACCTGTATCATAGGTTATTCCCTGAAATTAAAATGTACCTCAACTTAAAAAAAGTGCTGATTTTATATAAAAAGGCATTATTTTCACTTTTGTATGTATTACAGATCAATGTTAAGTAAGAAGCTCCGAGGAGCATGTATTGCACACCTCGAAAATTTGCACCAATAAAATGTTTACAATGCACAAGAAAAATATGAAACAAACTGTCTAGAATAACCTACCTTGCCAACGAGAAAGAGAGTTGTATCTATTGGACCTTCACCTTCATATTCCAAGAAAATCAGTCTGCCTGTGTGTCTATCTACATCTGTAATGGAAGGTTAAATGGAATTAAAACAAGAAATTTTTACTTGAGTTATAAAGTGTTATAAGAAAAATATGTTTTACAATGATGAAATGTGTCTACCTGACAGATAAAAATATCCCAATAAAATAGATAAAAAATGTCTGCTTTTATCCTTAGACTTGTACTTCTGTAGCATTTTCATGAAACTTCTCAAATATACTTATAAGCAGCGGTTTCTATGCACCCTTCACCCAGTAATCAAAATTTACATTTGTAAGTTTCAATTTTGAACAGTTGTTACCTTGCATATTTTTTGTACCTAATGCACAAAGAAACCTTAAAAAAAACACACACAGTTAAAATGATTATTCTTTAAAAAATATACAAAGCTATTATTTTTGAAAAAAAGAGTAAAAAAAGCATGAGCAATCATTTAAAGTTATTGTTAATTGATATCTAAGACATATATAAAACTCAAAATTTCATTGCTTTAAAAGAATTAAATCCCATATTTAATTTCGATATAACACATAGGTAAATGATCGGTGTAGAACACGGTTATATGACTCAAATTAAAAAACTAAGATTGTGGGTAGCAATTTCATACACTAGAGCAAATTTGAATGTTTGTATGATGTTCAATAACTCTTGAATAACACATAAATGTACTGGTAAAAAATATCAGATTGAATATATGGTTTTTCATGCTTCAAATTGTGTATAAGCATCAAAGCAACCCAAAACATAGACAAGATCAAAAGGGAGACAAACAAATGATCTACTATAATATTGATAAGTCTGTTTTTTGATATGATATTGATTTACTCATTTCCAAAAAAAGGCCATTTTGTGACTTATAGTTGCTGACATCCACATCATTTGGACACTGGTATCTGGTGTATAGTTGTATCATAGGCAATCAAAACACATAACCTTATTTTTACATAAAAAATGTCCACTATTCTAAAATATGTATGACTGCCAATTTAAAAATGAAAGTGTATTCACTTGTTTCTCATATTATCATTCTAAATTTGACTTACTGCTTGCACATCTGTTTACAGCTTCCAACAGGGGAAAACTCTTCTTGAATTCATTTTTATCAGATATTACATTAATCTGGGGAAAAAAGCATATATGATTTACACCTCTTCATTGCCATAAGCACATAGAATTCTGTCTTTTTTTACATTTTAATCAATTAAGAAATAAAATATTTAAAATCAAATTATATCAAATATTACCTAAGTCAAAATTATATATACAGTAAAATCTGTATAAACCGGCCGGCTACGGGACTATGAAAAAGGGCCGGTTTGGACAGTGAGCCGGTTTATTCAGGTTTCCGTTTTGACCGGAAGTTAATGACTTGTGGTGTCAGACCACCAATTAAAAATCCCTATCTGTTCAACCAAATTTTGCAATTTTCACAGCTTTCTAAATATTTTACCTTAAGTTTAACTTCAAGGAAACCAGGTATATCCTGAATTGTACATGTATCACCTTCCTACATGCCAATTTTCAACCAATGTTTAAAGTCTTGTAACAAATTTCTGATTTTGAAAAGACAGGTACTACCAAAATAACTCCCGGTTTTCTGGAAATCTTAAATTAGTGTACTATGTAGCGCATTAATCCTGAATTTTTAATGCAAACTCATAGACAAGTGAATTTTGGCTCAAAATGGTCTAAATATATTTCCCTTTCACCAAAAGTTTCATTTCTGCAAATTTGTTGGTTAATTTAAGTAAACAATGACATCAAAAGCACTATTTTGTGTCAAAGTAGGACTACGTTCTAAATTGGAGGGAGTAATTGGTGGTCTGACACCTAAAGTGACGTTAGACATTTCATTGTTTGCATTTGCATCATAATGCTCGCATTGTTTGGATTGTAAGACGAGAGTTTCGATATAATCCCATGATCAATAACTTGAAATGTTGGAATTGCCGATTAAAAAGTCAGAATATTATCAAAAGTAATTTCATTACTTTCGAAACGTTGTCGTACAGTGTACAATATCCATTGATTGTTGTCATCCAGGTGTTTTTCATTATCAAGGTCATTTGTTTAGGGGTTCACAACAGGGAACCCAGGATTTCGAAATCACGATGTGAATTTCTTACTCCGCGATTTTAATTTGTTTATCCAAGTTAAAACGTAAGTTCAATCCGATATATATTAGGTGTGTCTTTTTGTTTAAATGACCCGTTTATAATGTTTTAATAAATAATACAGCTCACTACTGTACGATTGTAGGTTCACAGTTTGACACCTGACTAATTGATTATCACGAAATATGTTTTGATTGCATATCGATCATTGAAATTAATTAGACAAACCGGTTTTGACAGGTAATAATTAATGTAATTAAGAGTATTGGGACTTCATAATTAGACCGGAATTCGGAATACACAGGGTCCGGTTTACAAAGGGTATTTTAACAAAGACTTTGTATGGAAAAATAAGGGACTTTCATTTTCGGCCGGAATGGACAGGAAACCGGTTTATTCAGGGTCCGGTTTAATCAGGTTTGACTGTATCTAATAAACTAGTATTAAATTTTTCTCTCAAAGTCTGTTGTTCTTATCCATGTAGACAGTTTGCTTTTAGTAGTTTCTTTTGAAAATGATGTGTGTCATTTCATGAAAGAATAGCAATTTGCAAAAAGCCTCTTTATGTGCAAGTCTATACTTTTCCTTATTTATTAATTATAGATCCTCTGGATTAAACTTGTCTTTCACAACCTGGCTCTGTAGTTTACTTGAACTTCATTCAGTATTTCTAATTGTCATAAGGAAAAAACTAACAGCATCTAAACTATGAAATTAACAATATTTTGGAAAAAAGGTTATGAAAAACAAATTCCTTGTTCAATATTCAGATATTAAGCTTGTACCAGAAACACTAATTCTACAGGGATTTTATCAAACTTTTGTTTACCTTGATGCCAGAATCTTTTAAAGTTTCTTGTACATATTGAAGAACACGAGGAGCAGCCATTCTTTCTGGGTCTGAACCTCCAATATCTCTAGCTACAACCCTAGTATATATAACATTTATAAGATTTAAAGATAACCACTATAGTTCCCCTAGGGTATGTGTGGCATGACATAAAAAAAATTAGCATATCATTACCATTTTTCTTATTTAATTGAGAAGACAGTTACCATAAGAAAAAAAAAGCTTCCTAAAAGGAATTATTGTCCTTTTTATCTTTCCTGTAGTCATATTGCAATGTTTAATTCAGTTAAAAATGTAATAAAGTTCTGCAGCAAACAATCAAATGAATCCTTAATTTGCTGAAAACTTTAACTTTAATCTTTTAAATCATACCAAACCTGATATATTGCCTGAAGCATGGAAGACCAAAAGTGATAAATGGTATACAAATCAAAAATTTGTACCTATCCTATATTACCAAACACTGGTAAGGGTCACCCATGCATTCGTGAATTGAAATGGGCGTATGACATTTGCGCCAATTTTGAAAATTTTCATTCTTTCATTTGCGCCGATTTCATTTTTTCATTTGCGCCGATTTGATATTTTTCCTAATTGGATTTACAGGTAAAGGTACAGGTAAGTTCATGCTTTTACATTGGCTGAGTACAGAGTATAAAGACAAATCAAATGACATTGCAGTTGTTAAATGGCTATCCCAATGTTTCGGGTTACCATGCATTCCTTTCCCTAAATGAAATCGATGACTGCTTCACGTTTGACATTGTCTGACGCTCCTTCTGATGACAAATGTCATACATTCTTAGACAAGGTACAAGTACACATTAGCTGTATTTGGCAAAACTTTTAGGAATGTTGGTCATCTAGCTCTTCAACTTCGTACTTTATTTGGCCTTTTTAACTTTTTTGGATTCGAGCGTCACTGATGAGTCTTTTGTAGACGAAACGCGCGTCTGGCGTATATACTAAATTTAGTCATATATTTTCAATTCGTCATTTTAGTATAAACTAAGTGCTTTAGTCTTAGGTTTTTACTTTTTAAGCAGGAGACAACAGTTATATACATTATGATTGACAATTCATAACATATGTACAACTGGCTAACGGAAGAGGTCTTTAATGATAAATGAAAATAACATTACTGGGATGGAGAGTTGTCTCATTGGCACTCATTCCACATCTTCTTATATCATTTCACCTGTAATTTACCTGTTATTTACCTGTAAAAAAATCGGCGCAAATGAAAAAAAAATCAGCGCAAATTGAAAGAAAAAATCGGCGCAAATGAAATGCAGATCGGCTCAAATACAAAACGCCGATTGAAATGCTGAAAAGGTAGGGTTTTATCTGTTTTTTTAACATTTTCAGTTTTATGCCAGTAATTCTACAGTAACTAACATGTACTGGTAATTAGTTACATACCTTCCAGATTCTATAGCTGTAGTAACAGGGATGGATTTAGTAACTTTCACTTCATCACTACACCAAATACCCATTACATCAGCTTTACTCTTCTTTTCTGGTACATCTTCTCTAATCTCCAGGGGCTAAAAAGGTAAATAGAAATATCTTGCATTTTGCAACTGTTTGAAATAACTGAAGTAAAACATTTGAAAAACTTACAAATGAATATAGTATTTGCCTGTAATTTTCAGAACAATATTTTACATAGTTATAGTGAAGTCATGTAAAAGAACTTGCTGTTATTGTCAATCTATCTGGTAAATTAATATTAAAGAAATTCATAAATTTGATTTTACATTCAACACACGAAACTGACACTTTACCACCACTTTTCTTTTTCACAGGATGTGATTTCAGTCTTCAACATCTCTGATAGACCCTGTACTCTAGTCAGTTTTCAGTTTTGGGTAAGGGTAAATTTAAGGTTAGGTTTTAGTGTTAGGACTAGAGTGTTATAGGTAGTCTTATTTAGGGTTTGGGTCAACTAAGTATAACCCTATACCAATTTGGCCAAATAAAGTAAATGAGGGCCATGATTACTGCAGGAATAAATGAATTCTGTATCATATTACTGTTGTGCCATTACTTATAAAACTACCTACCACATACAAAGCATGAAGTGCTCCAAGAGTTGCTACTTTCCCTGCAAATCCAACAAAGTTGTCATCAATTGGACGTACAAATAAAGGCTTCTTGCAACCAGCTTTCAAAGCCCTAAAAACATTAAAGTATATATTCATTATAACTTGTTATTGTTAAAAAGATTAAAAACTTTATTGAAATATGACTTTTACTACATTTTCATTATAAATCTTTCAGTGGATTCAGTGCTAATTTACCTTCTTTCATATTTTTTTTTCATGGATCTACTTTGATGACTATGAACAAAAATTACAGTTTCCATTTGACCGATGAAAAATAAAACTGAAAAGAAATCCTTGAACATTTAGAGAGCTAAAAAATTTAAACTTAGGATTTCCAGTAAGAAATGAAAATATACAGGTCCCATCCAATTCATTATTACTTGAGTTCCCACCTGCCAAAAACTGTTTTTAGAGAATAGACCAAAGCTTTAACTAAGTTCTTCAGATACCTTTGCATTCCTTTAACAGCTGCATCTGCAAATCTTCTGACATCGTCATAATCTCTATTCAGTGGTCCAGTTGGGGAAAATATCTGTTATAATAATTAATTTATGGTATTGGAATATTGTGGATTTTTTTGTAAACAAACATGAAAAACATTTGCAACTGGATGTTTAACAACCAACAATCTATTGATCAAAGTTTTCAATTGTGGGTACCATTTTTTGTGGATTTCGAAAACCACTTTTAATTTTCAACGAAGTTTGATTTTTGTATAGGCTTTTATGCAGATTTTGACTGAACTCAAAATCAAATATCAATAAAAATATAAATTTCCCACAATCCACTAATAAAATGAATCCTGATTATAATATAATTTTCCCCAACTTTCAGCCTTTTTCATTTTCCCTGTTATCTCTCAAAATTGCATAGTAGATCAGTCAATTTTCATAATAATTTAGATCTTTTACATTTAGATTGATTTTTTGGTAATGGTTAGATATCAAATAACTATTTAATTTAGGCAATGAAAATTCAAGCACAAATAAATTTATCACCAGTAGAAAAAGGTAAATTTTCATGACAGGTTAATTGCAAAAAATAAATACAATGGAAGGTTAGAAGTATTACAAATATTCTTATAACTGACTATACGGTATGGGCTTTGCTTATTGTTGAAGGCCGTACAGTGACCTATAGTTGTAATTTCTGTGTCATTTTGGTCTCTTGTGGAGAGTTGACTCATTGGCAATCATACCACATCTTCTTTTATATTACATATTCAAACTCACCAATCTTTTTGATGGAATAACATCTGTTTTTATAAATATCACTTCCTTTGTATAAACTTCATCAATCTGTAAAGATAGTTAAAATGCTAGATTATGGCCATTCTTTCCTTCTTTACCTAATATCTGAAGGACAAAAAGTGTCATAACAGTAAAGAAGGGAGCAATAAAAGATCATAATAACGGAAAGACCATGGCCAAAAGATAAAAACCCACCACAAGTCAACATATACATGTATACTTAATTAACTAGTTGAACACTGATAGAAACCTCAAGACAATAGACTAAAGCCAAATAGCTCATAACAAATCAGTACTTTCATTTAATTCTTTTTGATGGAATAACATTTGCTTTTATAAATATCACATTCACAACAGCAAACTATAAGTAATCATTCAAAAACTATATTGTTTAACCCTACTGAAACATTACTCTTGAATGATAGACCCCGTTCACACTAGCATTTTTTTTTAATCGATCTAATTTGAATCGATCTAAATAATACCAGTTAGCGTTCACATTATTTTTAATCATAACGATCTCTATCTGTCTAAACCGATCCACTGCGTTCACACTACAATTAAAAACGCAATCGATCTAACCTTTTTACCTGTAAAACTGTAAACATTGTGTATAAATAGAACTGATTTATTAAATTCATCTATTGATACTCTGACACACACACTTGAAAAAAAATGGATAAAGTTATAGTTTCTCCTGAATCAGAAGTTAACATTTTGGTACAGGTGTTACTGCTGTTTTCTTTAATTTGAAAAAAAAATATCTGTAGTAACGAAGTTATAACACGACGAAGTATTGCGGTTCTTAGAAAGAAAAAAAAATCATCATAAGAAAAAAAGACACAGATTTGGCAAATCTATGCGATGGCGAAGACAAAATGTTTTCAGTTTGTTTTATATAAATGTCTGTAAACAGAGAAATACGGGTTAAACAACGAACCTCTGAGATAGTTTTGGCGCTGTACATGCGCATACGTTATTTTCGATTCAATCATACTAGTTTAAACCGATCTCTGCATTCACATTTAAAGTAAGATCGGTTTACTTTAGATCGATTCAAACTAAACTACCTCTTTTGGTGTTTTAGTTTAGCCTGATTGAAGATCCATTCAAAGCGTTCACAGTGGCCTTTCAATTGATCTAAAGTTAATCGGTCTATTTTAAATCGATAAAAAATGTCCTAGTGTGAAGGGGGTCATAGTTGCTGTGAAAGTTATGATTTATAAACATCATTGGCACTCACACCACATCTTCCTATATCTAATAACCTGTATCATACAATTTAGAAATTTAAAGTACAATGCAAACTCAAGTTACTTATAAATTTTTTTTTTAAATCTTTGGATATACAAAAGGACAGATAAGAACATTAGAATGACAAGATAGCAACTGTATCTTATCTTGAAATGGTAACATTTTAACAAAGTTCAACATATACTTTTGTTTAAGAAGCATGTAGTCCAAAATAAGGAAAATACCAAAGAGACATTCAACTTCATCAAAAACTACCATGACCAAAAGCTCTAACCTTAAGCGGGACAGACCGACGAATGGATGAACAGACAAACGGAAGGACAGATTAACGGATGCACACACCAGAAAACATAATGCCCCTCTACTATCGTAGCTGAGTCATAATAAACTGTTAATGCCATGACGATAAAAAAAGAAGACCAAAGACAAACAGCAGTATACATTACACTACATAGAAACCTAAAGAATGAGCAGCACAAATCCCACAAAATTTGGGGTGATCTCAGGTGCTCTGGAAGGGTAAGCAGATCCTTCTTCACAAGTGGCAAACTTATATATCAGCAATACATGTTTCCATTAGTTTTGTTTATCTCATGAATAAAACATATCATACTTACCTCGCCATATTTTTCAATGACATCTTTGAGGGGCTCTAAATCACCCACAAGTTTTGATGGAGAATCTGTTACTATAACAACACCATCATACTGGGGATCCTTGACCTTCACACAGGGCAATAATTTAGGAAGCCTGAAAACAAAACACAGTTATTACACTATCTACATAATGGAAAAGAATGGTTCTATGGGAACTGTTTATATAGTTCTTCAATTCAATTTAAAAACTGACACCAACATCATATGTAGCCATTTCATGAGGGTTTATTATGTATTTTTTTTTTTTTTTTTACATTAATTTAAACCCTTATTCAAGCTCCTCAAAAAGGAAGTCTATACAAGAATTATGTTCACTGCACTATCATGCCAAAAGGTGGTGGTCATCTTGAATTTCATAATTGGCCTGAATGGTAAATTAAGTAGAGTCTATACCATATAATGCATTTGTACTTTTGAAAGAGTTCTCTGACACCAACAGCAAATCGCACGCAAGGGGAATGCATTTTTAAAGTAAATTAATAAGTTAATTATTTATAATTTCCAGAATTTTCAACTGGAAGGATACTCCTTAGAAATCTAACCTATCATTATACAACTAATATTGTACCCATGCATGAACACTGATCTTTTATATTCAAAGGACAGGTTATAAAGCTACCTTTTTGCCCATTTTCCTCAATACTTTCTTCATAGTAACAATTGATAATTTTAGCAATAACTTGCTTGAAAGACAAATTCAAATATCTTCCCTATTTCTTCATTAAGTTTCTCCAAAATATGACAAATGCTAAAAGATAACAGTCCATCAGTGAAAGGTCAGCTAATAATTTTTACACACTGTAAGAAATGATGTGTATATGCATAATCAATTCTTGTAACTAGGTTAAGTATAAGTATGTTATGTATTCTGTCTATACTTAGTACAATTACATATTAGGTGAAGAAACTTTTCAAGGACTAAGAAATATCTAAGGATAAGACAATAAGTCATTTACTTGGGGTCATCAATAGTTGTCAACCATTTTCATAAACCTGCAAAACACACACTTTTTCAAACTAATGAATAGGCCAAAATAATATTTATGAAAAAGACTTTGAATTGAATTCTATAGAAGGTTAACTTTTCAAGTGACCAGAACTTTTCTTATCCAAAATCCTTATCATTATCAAATGTTTCATCTGTAAACAAAATTTTGTGTAAGTATATTAAAAAGATGGAACAATAAATAAAATTTACAATTTAATTTTCTTAATTTTAATTAATCTAGACAACTTTATTTTAAGTAAATATTTGACAGTTACAAACATGATAGAAGAGTGTGTATTTTACAAAAAAAATATGGTGGAGACATTCTGAAGTATCTATTCAGATTATCATTAAAATGAAGTGATACAAATATGCTTATATCAAAAGAGTATAAGATATCTTATTTTTTTCTAATCACATGCTTTCAGGCCTAAGTAAACTAATGAAAAAGATTAATAATCATACATACATCTTGATAAAAATATAGAGTCTAAACTAAAAGCTAAATCTTACTTACATTTCTAACATGATTGAGACATATAAACTGACAATTGACAATTGTTATAATTATGTCATACATAAATATATTTTTAAATCAGTTGAATACTTTTTAAATTCCATAGTTCTTAGAGCTCAGTATTTTCAAAAAACTTTATTTTGACTGTTTTATAAATATATCTTTAAATCTGTTTTTAAACTATGATTTCTGTTTAACAATTACATTTGTACTATAATTATGTTTTATGTAACAAGCACACTCAAAGTTCTTAGAACATAGGGTTTTCAAAAAACTTTGTTTCAATTTTTTATAAAAATATGTAAGTCTTTTTTTTTAAATTTAGAATTCTGTTTGACAATTGCTATAATTATATCGTATGCACATGATGCATTAGCACACATACTTGAATCGGTGCAATTTTTTAAAGTATTAAGTTCTTAGATCTTGGGGTTTTCAAAAAACTTTGTATTAAATGTTTTATAAATATATCTAGTCTTTTTAAACTTTGAATACTTTTCCAGGTATTCAAATTTGCAGACAGTATAGCAAATTTTCAGTAAAGATTTAAAAAACAAGGATAAAGATCAAATATAAAAAAAGAAGATGTGGTATGATTGCCAATGAGACAACTATCTACAAAAGACCAAAATGACACAGAAATAAATCATTAACTAAAATTACACCAGCAATAGCTTTAGTACACTGTATAATCAAAAAAATGAAAAATCTAAAAATAAGACCTACTCAATGTTCTGCATAGAACAAATGCACCTAAGGCAGAGAAAAATAATATGTATGCAACTTTCAAAGGAGTAGGTCCGGTAAGGCCCGATTTTGGACCCAAATTTCAGATCCATCTGACGAAAGATTTTGGACACTTTTTAAACACTTAAGTGGCTATTTCAGTTGATTCAATTAGTTGATGTGAAAGATTTTAACTGATTTAGTCATTAAAAACGCTCCGATTCAAGCTTAGATATGAAAAATCTATCAAATATGCCAAAAATTTGTAAGTGTTCCGCTGAACCCAGTGTCACGCCTACTTTTGCTGTTAATCACAGGCTCAACAAAAATGAGGAATAAAATCAATAAAAATATTCATCTAGATACTAGCTTTTGATCATAAACAAGCTTCTGTCCAAGTTTGGTACAAATCTAAAATACATGAAATAGTATAAGAAAGATATTAAAATTTTAAAAGAGTTGTTTCCTGGCAAAAAATCTAAGTCCATTTAAAAGTAAAATACAGAAAAAAATGGAATTTTATTTTTACAAAATTTACTTCTTGATACTATCTTATGTTCATAAACAAGCTACTGTCCAAGTTTGGTACAATCCCAATATAGTTTAAGAAAGTTATTAAAATTTTAAAAACTTTAACCACAGAGTGAATGTAATGTTTCCCCGACAGAAAAACTAAGTACATTTATAAGTAAAATATGGAAAAAATGGAATTTTATTTTTAACAAAATTTACTTCGGAATACTATCTTATGATAATAAAAAAGCTTCTGTCCAAGTTTGGTAAAAATAAAGTATAGTTTAAGAAAGTTATTAAAATTTCAAAAACTTTAACCACAGAGTGAATATTTGTGGACGCCGCTGCCGTTGACGATAAATGTCACGAAATAGAAGTTCCTTCATAACATAAGTTCCAAAAGGAAAATATATTCTGGAATATTATTTCCACAGGAATAAATATTACAGTATATGTTCCTAATGGAATAAATGGTATAGAATATTTGTTCCAACAGGAATAGATATTATGACAATGTTTATAACAAAGTTTCCATTGGAACTTCTGTTAGGCGGAACAAATATACCTTGACATAACGACGCTGACGGAATGTAGGATGGCTTAGTCTTGCTTTTTTTTCGACTAAAGTCAAAGGCTCGACAAAAATGTCACTTTTCAGATGGTTTTTGTCAAAAATGAAAGTGGCCGCATCCGTGTTCATCCTCAACCTTTATATATTATCATCAAATACAACTTACATTTCAATATTAAGAATGAACACAAATGCCACTACTTTCATTTCAGACAGAAATCGTCTAAAATTTAACTAAAATACTAAAAATGTGAAGATTTCTGTTATTAGCATGACTTAATGATGCCAGTACCTGATATAAGTGCATTGTATTGTCAAAAACTGCCCATATTTAGTTAGCAGAAGCATTATACTTTCCAATAAATAACTAAAAGTTTACATTTTAACAATTTTGAAAAACTGCTATATTTTAGGGCCAAAAAGGGGCCTTACTGTACCTACTCCTTTTACACATTAAAGTGTATGTAACATTGAGATAGTTCAAACTTTGTATTTAATTATCTGTCACAATTTGTACTAAAAAGTGTCAGAGACATATGAAAGTGTTCAACATAAAAGAGTCCCATTTTTTTACCAATAAATTGACGGCTTCCATATCTCGAGCAAATTAAAAAAATACAGAACCTGCTCAATCAAGAAAGCTGTCAGATCCTTATAAGTGAAGAATTAACAAGGGATCCTTTTTCAATTAGACTGCTTAATATGATGATAAATGATCATCAGTTGATATATTAATATGCATAAATATATGTAAGAAAGGTTAACAAATTGTATACCATTACTTCAAGCAAATTAGTATAGCATAAATGGCTATTTTACGTTAAGCAATAACAAGCTAACAATAGGTAAAAGTTTGTGATTTGTACCTTTGTGTACTACAACTGTTATGTGAAAATGACGTCAAAGCTGATCTGAAGTTATGAATGGGAAATACTCTTCTTATATGTTTTAAGTTACTGGTGAAACCTTTAAACAGCATTGGAATACTTTACAGATATTGCATAAAATAACGTAAAATATGTTGCTACACTTTCCTGAAAATATAACGATATATGTATGAAAGCAATGAGTTGTACCTTTGTGCTGAAATATTTAACACACAAGTATCATTTATTAAGGAGGAGGCTATAGCTCCCAAATACCTGATAGTGTACACTTTTAATTTTTGATGGATTGTAGCTTAGAAATTAAATGGCTTTCTGTCATATTTTGATTTAGATTATTGCTTTGTTGTAAATCAAGCTGATGATTTTTTTTACTTTTCGTCATGATTGGGCCTGAGCTGACTAAAAGGCATGGTTTTGATTCATTGTTATAGGCCATATGGTTGCCTATTTCTGTGTACATTACCCTTATCTCCTCTACTAAATATGAAATCTGTGGATAGTTGTCTCATTGGCAATCATACCACATCTCCTTACAAAAATGCCTTATTTAATATTATTAGTAAAAAAAAGAAGATCTAAAGGAGTATCTATGGAAGTCACCTATTTTCACCTATATCAATTTCCTGTGTTATCCAAGTTCATTATTCCAACCATATTTATTTATTTTTCAATGGAATAAGTGATGTGGGATAATCGTTGTTATTACAAAATGTATAATTTTGCTAATTTTCCTGTTTCAAAGAATTTCAAATTATCTCCCCTTCTTGATGTTACTGACTGTAAATTATTTACTTTTTACTATGTTGAATAAGAACCATATTTAACCATTTATATATGGTGTATCGTATTTGCATGAAGATTTAGTTAAATTAATGATTTGGGCTTTCAACAATTTTTTACAATTGTTCAAAGACAAGTGATTTTTCATTAGAATAAATCAGTTAGCTTAATTATCTCCCCTTTAAACACATTAACTGGAATTGTTTTGCTTCATGCACATTTTCATACAAGCATATATGCTTAATTTGTAAAGAGTTTTGATTGATTGATTGCAGGTACCTGTACAATAGTATATGTCATGCTCATAATTGTTCAAGTGGCAGGATGGCTATATATGGATCGAAATTGCACCTGAAACTTTAGGTCTCTAGATGACAGACTAACAGGTGAACAAAGCAACTATATGCTCCCTATTTTTTTCAAATGGAGCATAAAAATATAGATAACCTGTAAGGCAATGATAATGATGATAATAGTTTGGGGTTTAATGTCCAGTGTCAAATATTATATGCATTTCAGAAGAAAAAAATGTTACCAGTAATATAAAATGAAAATGAACTCTGCTTTGTACTCCACCAACTGTTAAGCCAAATTTTCAATGTGCTAGTCCACAATAAGACTGCCACTTACTCAGAACAGCAAATACCATTTTTTTAGACATGAAACAATTAAAGTGTTGATCCAATAAAAATATCCATTATCCCAAATTTCATACCACAGATATCCAATGGTATGCAGAGGTTTGGGGGAAAGACCAATAGCAAATGCAGCTACGGCTAGATTTTAACCTCTCGTCAAATTGAGTATTATCATTTAAAAACATTTACAGAAAATAAAATGTCACCATCAAATGGCCATAATAATGATACCCAAGATTACACATATTTTGTCTAATTGCAAAAAAAAACACTTTACAATTCATATTCTTGCCCAACAATATTGGTTTTAAATATGATGAGAAAGGGAATCTTGGCATAATGACTTAGTATGAACATGAATCAGAGGAAGAAGACCTGGATTCTATAGACCAACCCGTCAGATGGATTTCCAGAATCATTTTGTATATATTCAATTCTTTACTAGCGTTCAGATTTCATTTGCAATATTGGAGAAAATAGTCAACCATATCTCACTCTAACAGGTTGGGTCTAAAATGACAGGTGCCCCCTCAATGTAATGACTATCCTTTTTAAGTGGGGTACATTTTAAGTGATAAAAACAGTTATTTGTAAAAACAAATACTTGGTACAAAAGGTCACATATCTATATTATTTGCAGAAACCTTTACAAAATACAATATATATCTATTGTCAAAATGTGTCCATGAATTCTGTAATATTAATGGACATCAATCTTCTTCATCATGAAAAGAAGTGGAATCTCTCAAAATCTGAGAGCAAAATGAAACCTTATCTGAGACAGTCCCTCATTTAAAGTCTTATGAAACCAGTGAGTGGTGAAAAATAATGTTTATCCAATTCTTGAACCAATGCATGTATATATCATAAACTTAGTTCTCTGTGCACGATTTTATCATTTTCTACGCAAATATATCGTATAATCGTCAATTTTTTCTCTCTGTCTGTTATGATTTAACAAATATGGCTGCTCATTAAATGCCGTGTTTTGAAGCGGAAGTTTAAGGATTGTCACCTTATAGTAAACAAATAACAAAAAACATGGGTATTGAGCATATGTTTAACATGTACAATCAGATTATTGTTTATTTTAATGACAGATTCATGCGTATTGCAATCACTGGATTTTTACGAGGAGGGTTGCGCTCGGGTCACTTTGCATATGGAAAATATGTTGGCGAATTGCTTCCTGGAAGCAAGCAATTAAAAATAAGTAAACTTCTTCTAAATGTGGACAAATTAAAGAACTTTCCTCAGAAAAAGATATATGTACATAAGTTGTAAAATGAAAACTATCCATTTAGTTGTAAAAAACATATGCATATATATATTTTTTTTAATTTGAGGTTTCTTACGACTTTAAGGGGTATCCCTAATTTGGGGTTTTTTTCCCAGCATGTCTAAGGTTTATTATTTCAGGCTTATTTTTAAACAGTGTTTAAAGTTAAAATTTAAAGGCAGTTGTATTAATGTATCACAGGAATCAGAAATTCTATCTATAATAATTAGGTACCTATAATATTAATAAAGTAAAGGGGCATCAAAAAGATATGTGGGCAACTGTTTGAAGTGGGTCTCATTGGGGTTTAAAGGGTGACGCGGGATTGCCGATTTTTTGTAAGCATGAAACGTGAAAGTCAAATTATTGTGTCGGGAAAACGGGAAATGACAAAAAAAAATGAGAATTGCTTACGTACATAGTGTAAGTGGGATACCGGAATCTGACCAAACAGTAAGCGGTATCCTGGATCGGACCCCCCCAATGAGACCCCCTTTGAGATATGCTTGTCTATAACTTATTATTGATTGTGGTGGAGGGCCCCATTGATAAAATTTTCAATTTTTCTAAATATATTTTCAACATTTTAATGGGACAGACGGACAGACACAGACATCAGAAAATTGTGGTGAGCATCACTCAAATGATCCTAATCAAATCCGTGGTTTCTACTTTCATTATAACAGAGAGAAAAACAAAATAAGAGTTTGATAAGTGTACAATAACTATGATATGTGTGCAACTCAACATTTATCATTGTTTGCATAACCATTAATATACAATACCCTTACATTATGTCACACCTTCAGTGTCTTCTCACGTTCTTGCCGGTTCGTGTCTACTTTCGTTATCAGTAGACGCACTTCGAACTTCTCGGGAGTTTTCGCTCGACAGAAGGGGGTGTGTCAGGTGCAGTTATAAAATTGTTTTTCTATCAGGTGAGATGAGGCTTGTGCAATTTCAAGATGCTGGCAACAGGCGGATCGGTGTTGAACTTAAAGAAAACGGAGATATTGTTGATTTATGCAAGGCAAATCCAAACATTCCAAATGATATGAGATCCTTTATTGAAGGCGGCAATGCTATGCTCTCAGCGGCAAAAAGGTATCAACTGATAAAATATACTATATTTAGATAGAATGGCCTTCACTCTTAAAAGTGAATTTTGACACCTTCTGTAAAACGCATATTAACAATGTTTGTTCAGTTACTGTGAATGATCAATCCTCCTTCCAGTGTCATTTAAACTAAAGATTTTTATTAAGTTTTAAGAAAAATGTAACAAGACACCAAAGGGTCATTCAAATCACATGAATCAAAGATAAACTGACAACATTGTGTCAAATAATGAAGAAAAGCAAAAACACTGAGCAACACAATTCCTGCAAAGATTAAGGATGATCTCAACAAGGTGCTACAAAAAGGTAATGAGATCCTGCTCCACATGTGGCTTCTGTCATGATGTTGGTCTTGGAAAGTAGGCATGATACATTCGAATGAGAATGACGTCCATTTTCATTGAACTAGTACATATTTTTGTTTAGGGGCCAGTTGAGGTACGCCTCCAGGTGTGGGATTTTCTCTGTGTTGAAGACCCATTGGTGGCCTTGTCTCTAAGTTGGTTTTTTTCTGTTCTTTTGTCGTGTTGTTGTATGTTTGACACATTCCCCATTTCCATTCTCAATTTTATAAATTGATGTAAGGATTGTGGTTATGACAATTGGAACTTATCCGCTGTCATCTGTAAGCACATAGATTTCATTTACCCATCTGATGGCATCAACCAGTATACTTGATGGTTAGTGAAATTTTAAAATTAGTGATAAAGGGTTCGATGACTTCAACTTAACCAATTTGAACCCCTTTTATTTAATAGTTTCCTTGTAAAATGCGATTTTATGCACCAACTCTTTATGAACATTTATGCTTGTTTTTATATTTTTATATACTCAATCAAGGCTAATGGCTGAACTTGCTTCAAAAGTGCTTATAAATCATGGTAATTTTTTAATCTGTTTGGAAATTAGGAGATAATGGTTTGCCTTTATTCAGTCTGACAACTCTTGTAAACTGCTTCAGCAGACATCAGTCTGTTTGACATACTGTAAGTTAAGATGTTACTTTCTAGAGGTATTTGTTTTGTTTCTCTGTGGTTACTTTTGCAAGAATGTTTATTCATCTTTGCTGTCATCATTTGCATGTCCTATGTCAATGATGAAATCAATAATATGGTAACTGGAAAACATTTTTGCTTCAATTTTTGATCTTGTTTTACTTACAATGACAACCAATGTAATGTTATTAATCCTAACAATTTATTGTAATAATTTAAATTGATATATCCCTTTTAAAAGAGATCTTATTATCCAAGACAATTTGGAAACAGTAGTTTGGAATGTTATATTTGTAGTGGATTTACATAATTGTTTACAATTTTTTCAGTGTAGTAGATGGAGGAGGCAGTATTTTGAAACGAGACACAGTGAAAGTTGTAGCACCTATCTACAATCCAGACAAAGTATTATGTATTGGTATGAATTACACAGACCACTGTATAGAACAGAATGCTCCTGTGCCTGAAGTACCAGTTATTTTTAATAAATTTCCAAGTTGTATCATTGGACCAACAGATGATTTGGAATACCCAGAGGAAACAAAGGTATCACTTTTAGTTCGTCAAAATCACTAAATAATAACTTTTACAAAAAACTGCCAGGACCTGAACTTGTTGATTAGTTTTTCATACTGTATTTGAAAATTTGACGTAAATTCGATATAAAAGGTCAGGGCATATGGAGATTTTACATCAGAATGTAGATACAATGTATAAGAAGATGTGGTATGTGTCCCAATGAGACCACTCTCCATCCAAGTCACAATTTGTAAAAGAAAAACTTTATAGTACATGTTTAAGTATTCCTTTGTCAGATGATTTTTGAAGCTTGAATTTTGGTACTTTTAATCAATAGTGGGATAAACCATAGCTATGAAACCTTAAGTCAATGAAAGTGATTTACATATCAGTAACAAATTTAACAATTTGACATTAGCATAGTGATTACAAAATATTTAGTAACAAATATCAAGGTATTTATTGGTTACAAGCATAAAACAAAAATGCAACACAAAATATATATTATATATTACAGGTAAGAAAACATAAGTCCAGAGAGAAAACTAGTGAACTTAAGAATAATTCAATTAAGACATTTTTCCACAGTAAATGAAAAACATCCCTTAGCATGCTTGATGAAATTATCTTTCCTTAGTTGCATTGTTGGAATATACGTTGATCTTTCTTTCTTTAAAATAGAAATCTTATTATTTTATCAAGGAATTGGATTGGGAAGTAGAACTGACTATAGTTGTTGGGAAAGATGCAAAGAAAGTATCAGTAAGTTTACAATACATTTATAACAGTATCTTTATAATCCTTCAATGTAAAAATAGGAGGTGTGGCATCAACGAAAATGGATGTACAGGAAAACTTATTTTCAAATTCAACTGCTTTTTACTCATCTATGGAAACACATGCAGGGTTTTAATTATTACATGCACATAGTTTCTTGAAAAGCTCTTCTTTTAAGGAGTCTTAATTTCATTTTCAAGGCTAAGAATATCTCAGTAAAATTAAAACATTTCACTGGATGTATATGATTCAATTTCTTTAAGGTTAAAGAAAAAGTACAAATACTTCAATACCAAATAATTAATATTTTTGTATTCACAACAACTTTGACTGTATAATAACACCACAGAATGGTAAATATATCTGCAAATATTTTTCCTATTTAAAGTGGTAAAGGAATGGGGTGATGGAACTGACAAGATGTGTGATAAATTGGAAAAAAGAAATACATGCATTAAGAGTTTGACATGCAGGTATATTTTACTAATATATTTTGTAGGAATCAGAGGCAATGGACTATATATTTGGTTATACAGTAGCACATGATGTCAGTGCTAGAGACTGGCAATTGAAACCTGGATGTAATGGTGGACAATGGGTAATAGGAAAAGCTATGGATGGGTTCTGTCCCCTTGGTCCTGCTATTGTAACTAAGGAAGCTCTAAGTGGTAAACATTTTTTATTGTGAAAAAAAGTTAATTCTTAGATTCCCCTTTTAAAGTTAAAGTGGCATGCAGCTTATATTAGGGCATTACATTTACAACTGAAATTATTTGTTTGAAAGCATTTCATCTGGTTTTACCTTTTGCTATGATTGATACTTATAAGAAGAATGTAAGTTAGATGAATGATTGTTGTCAGAATTTAGGTTATCAGTTAAGATGGACATTAAATATCCTATTGGTATATCTTTCAATCAATTTTTAAAACACCATGATTTTTTGTAAAAAGTTGCTATATTTTACATAAGAAAACCATGTTGTCCAAAAAAGATTAAAAACTATCGTAACAGGTAATACTTTTCTCATATTATCAGTTGAAAAACTTGAATGTTTTATATAACAGACATCTAAAAAAACATTTTCTTTCAGATCCCCATAACTTAGGACTGAGATGTAAAGTTAATGGTGTAACAAAACAGGACAGTAGTACAAACCAACTTATACACAAATCTGCTGCATGTATAGCTTTTGTATCCAGGTGAGTGGAGGTGTTCAACTATTTTATGTTGAAATGAGAGTATGAAAAGGTTGAGAAAATGTAAGGTGATTTATTTTTAAGATATATACACATACATGTAAATAGCTTAATACTTATCCTTATAGGCAACACAAATGTTTTTATTTTTATATATACAGTTAACCAACTGATATATCATTAAAAATAAGGAGATGCCCAATGTAGCCAATGATACAACTATCCACCAGAGTTCATATTAATATGAATTTTATTATTGATGTATAAGTGCATAGAAAGTGACCTTTGTCTTCCATCCACCTTAAGTAGTTGTAAGAAAATGTAATTTTAGAAGAAAAAATAATTTCTTCTCCAAGGTTTGTCCCATGTTTCTTGTCTTTAGTTGTCTCATTACATTACATTGCATTACATTATTTTTATATTATTTTGCCATTTTATACTTGAAGACTATCCCATCTTTTTTACATGTAGTTACATATCATGTCTGTTTGTTTTGTTCATCAATGGTTGTAAATATAATGGAATTTTATGCGACTGTCTGACATACAAGTGAGAGGTTTAGCTAGCTATATATCAGCTATAAAACTACTAGGTTTAATCCACCATTTCTAAATGCCTGTACAAGTCAGGAATTAAAATAACAGTTATTATCCATTCGTTTAATGTGTTTGTGCTTTTGAATTTGCTATTTGCTCAGGGACTTTCTATTGAGAAGTTACCTAAGAGTTCAGTATTTTAAATACTTTACTTTTGACCTTCAAAGTTTCTTTCTTTTTTTAAAAAGATTTATGACCTTGAAAGCAGGTGATCTGATTTTAACTGGTACACCACCAGGTGTGGGAGTATTTAGAAAACCACAAGAATTTCTTAAGGTTAGTAAGTTTACATTTCTTATGGTTTAGGTGTTGTTTTGGAATTTCTCCATAGAGAAAACATTTCAAATTGTACCATTGCTGCTGTAAATCTAAAATCATTTACTTTGGAAAGATTTTGATATGTCCTTTTTAATACATGATTCAAAGATTGTGAACAAAATCATGAAAGGCATGTAAATATGTTGATTGAACAGCAGCAATTATTTTTGGGGGGATGAAGATTGCATGAAATTCAATCAGAACCATATGTTACTAACTTGATGTCTAAATCTTCAAATGCTTAACTGTACCTTTTTGATACACACTCTATAGTGCATTGATAATAACATACTCTACATCCTATCTATGAACATTTCCAGAAGTTTATCGATGTAATATATGGTCACATATTCAAGTCACAAAATGATGATACACCCGTCAAGAAAATTACATAACTTTTGCAAGGTGCAGGAATCTATAATCTGTTCTAAAAATATGTAAATGATGTCATTGTTAAAGTCATCTTTAAAAAATTGGAGTTATCTCCTGTTGTCCAGTAATGTAGTTGAATCAACTACAACCAATGCTTTTTACAATGCAATATTTAATTTTACTTCCTAGTGATAAATTAAAGCAATCTTTACCCTTCTGCACTTTGATTCTTTTTAAAAAGCATCCATAAGATACAGCATTTCTTACACTTGATACAAGTTAAGAGTATGGTCGTGTAACAATGAATTTTTTCCATCAGAAACATATTTACATGTGAGAAAAAATATCCTAACCTAAAAAATTGCGATTTTCTTAAATTTTTACTCGGAAACCTGTGTAATTGCTATTTTTCTTACATTACCATTGATATTTCTGTGTGATAGTTTTCAAGTTACTTTACTGATATGAGGTTTTCCCAGTCATTGGCGTTGCTTAGAAAAACAGCAAATAACAGATTATCCTTGTTTTTTCATACTGTTGGAAATTTCTTCAAAAATTTGTAAAAAGATAAATGAATCTAATGTGAATCTATGTTTTTTTTAAACTGGAGTTGAATGGTTAATATATTCTGTCATATTTTTTTCTTTCAGAAAGGCGATGTAGTAGAATGCGAAATTGATGAAATTGGAAAAGTTGTAAACAAGATTGTGTGAAATGATAACATTCAACAACTGAGAAACGATAGAAAATATTACTCTGGAAGTACTTGCTAGAAAACTGTCAAACATGTCAGATGTGATATGTTGTCGTATGGAAAGGATGTGGGGCAAAAATACAGGCTTAAATTATAAATAGAAACTTATAATTAATTTTTTACAGATTTATTTGTGATAATTGTCAGGCAGCATTGATGAATAAAGAATTATCTATCAAGGATGGAAATGGATTAAAGAGTTTTTATACGGCCGCAAAAAATTTGATACGTCGTATAATGCTATCATGTTGTCATCGTCTGCGCTGTCAGAGTCATCTACATTGTCTGTGTTGTTGTTAAAAACACATGGTTTCTGGATAATAACTTTAGTATAAGTAAATAGAAATCAATAAAATTTTAACAATTTTGGGGGTTATGGTCCCAAAGGATTAGGAATTGGGGACCTTAAAAGGGGCCCAAATAAGCATTTTCGTAGTTTCCAGTCAATAACTTGTGCTAAAGTGTATAAATCTCTCTGAAATTATGCCACAAGTTCCCATACTGCAAATGGATGGTTATGGGGGGTTAAAGCTCAAATCATTTAGCAATTAGGGGCAAAAAAAGGGGAATACAAGGGTTTTTCTGGTTAAAGAACAATTTAGACAATTTAAAAGCAGTGTAAGGGAGGTAATCCAATTCAATTTAAAGAATACTGTTATATATATGTTTGATTACCTCCCTTACACTGCTTGAAAATTATGTATTACGAAATGATGATTGTCTTGAGATCATAATTAGCTGTAAAATGATTTTTAGAAGTTACTATTAATTAATATTAATTTGAACCATGACTGTATGTCATTTTATATTTTTATATTTTATGATGTATTTAAATGAGTAGTTATTGTTGCAAACTCTATTAGAAATTTGAATTGAGATTATTTTTGGAATAAGGGAAAGGGGGAGGTGAAAAAAAAATTTGGGGGGGGGGGGGTACAATTTTTCTCATTTCAGATTTCTGAAGTTAAAAAGAAAATTTCTTCATTAAGTTTTTTAGGGGAATAATATCCAACAGCATAGTGTATTGCTCAAAAGCAAAAAAAGTTCATAAGGCCAAATTCATTCTGTGTCAGAAACCTTTGCTGTGTCAACTATTTAATCACAATCCAAAGTATAAAGCTGCACCCTGCGGAGCATCTGGTTTATTCTACTGTCTAATTGTTTTGCATCATATCAAATTTTCAAAACCTACCTTTGAGCCAGGAAGAAAACACATGTACAGTGGTGGATCAAAGAGAGCATACTCCTTTGGTCACTTGAAAACAGGGGTCGAATTTAAGCTTTTTTGTGTACTGGCCAGCCGGATCAGTGGACTGAAAACTCTACTGGTTCAGCTCCAAATCTATTGGTCCTGCAAAAATGACATTCATTTGACAAACACTACCGTAATATAAATGATATTTAATTTTATTTTGATGCTTTTGTTTACATAAGTTAGACAGGAACAAAGGGAAACTTCAAAGTCTTGATTCTGATTTTTTTATAAAGGCTTTGATAATCTCAATGATTTTCTTTATCAAAATCAGGATCAAGGACAGAAAAAATATCAACATTGTCTTCCATGTCATCGCAATCGTCACGACGATCATAGGGTGCCTGACTGGGACTTCTGGTACGCTGTCCAGAAATATTCCACTTACATAGATTGAAAAAAGTACGTCTTTTTAAATATCATGATCAAAACTGGGAATGCATAACAAATGTCAGATGAAACCATTATCCTCGTCTTTTCAGTGGACAAGTCTACTACGTTTGTTGACACTCGACGGTCCACCGTGTTAGCAATTTTATTTCACATGTTTTCGAAATATTGAAGATCATTTTTCGCAATGTTTCCTGAAAATTGATAAATGTCAAAGCAACGTAGAGCTGTTTGTTCTTGTTCGTATAATAAAATTAAGAATGGAAATGGGAAATGTGTCAAAGAGACAACAACCCGACCATAGAAAAACATACAACAGCAGAAGGTCACCAACAGGTCTTCAATGCAGCGAAAAATTCCCGCACCCGGAGGCGTCCTTCAACTGGCCCTAAACAATACATCAGTGATAACGATTTAATGTCATGTTTGTCTGTGATGACCCCCCCCCCTTTTCGGGATTGCATGAGAATTATAGTTATCTCGTACCCACATGCACTTGTTTCTATCCATAGGAAGGTCGGCTATCCATATAAAACTATTTTGGATAGAAACAAGTGCCTGTGCTCGTACCGCATCAGAAGGACATACATGTATATCAACTGAGCAATAATGTTTGGAACTTAGTTTTAAAAATGATGACAAAGTACCATTATGAAAATATTTTTATTAAGCTGAAATTTATATTTATTCTTTACATGTTTATGTCTTGTAAGATATTTTATTTCTTTCCCGTTTTTTAACATTTGCGTCTGGAAAGTTGAAATGTTTTAACTTAATCATTTGTGTTAATGGTCAAATATAAATTAATAATGAAAATTGTTAAAATTAAATCAATAAAGGAAATTATTGCCCAGTTACAAACACTACCAGGGGATAATCCATGATGATTTCTTTTTGAGTTATATGTTTCAGCACATGTATATTTGACCCCAACTATAGCCTGATAAACGTGTTGTCTCCTTGTGAAATATAAAACATATTAAAAATGACTTTCTGCTAAAGTCTTTTATTTATATAAAGTTAAAACCTTCTTACTTCTAACTGGACAACACTCATGTCAGGTTTAATTATTATATATATGTGGATGAAAAATAAAAGTCCCCAAACATTAACATGACAGCAATTGCTTTTACAGCCTTTAAGGCTTTGATTTTTATTATGGGCCCAGTTTTTAAGTTGGTCCAAATCGGGGTCCAAAATTAAACTTGATTTCAACAAAAATTCAATATATGGGGTTCTTCAATATGCTGAATCTAACCATGTATTTAGATTTTTAATATTTAGGACCGGTTATCAAATTGGTTCACATTGAGGTCTAAAGGGTCCAAAATTGATTTTTATTTGATTTCATCAAAAATTGAATACTTGGGGTTCTTTGATATGATGAATCTAACCATGTATTTAGATTTTGGATATTGGAATACCACAAAGGGATGGTAAGAATTGTCTTTGGGAGTTATGGCTCAAACCGTTAAGGAATAAGGTGCAAAAAAGGGGGGAAAAGGGTTTCCAGGTTAATGGACAATTACTTAAGTACAAAACATAATTTAAAAGCAGTGTAAGGTTGGTAATTGAAACTCATTTTAATATCTCACCTAAACTGCTCTTAAGTTATGTATATTGGAAATTTGCCAAAAACTTAAGTTTAATGAACTTCATTGCAAATTTTCCAATATAAAAAGTTGCATTGGAGTTATCTTTCTTTGTCCAGAATAGTAGTTAAATCAACTTAAATCATGACTGTATGACATTTTATATTTTATGATGTATTTAAATGAGTAGTTATTGTTGAAAACTCCATAAGAAATTTGAATTGAGACAATTTTTGGAATAAGGGAAAGGAGGAGGTGAAAAAAATTGGTGGGGTTCAATTTTTCTTATTTCAGATTTCAGAAATGAAAAAGAAAATTTCTTCAAATATCAAAGGATTAATATTCAACAGCATACTGAATTGCTCAAAAGCAAAAAAAACATTTTAAGTTCATTAGACCACATTCATTCTGTGTCAGAAACCTATGCTGTGTCAACTATTTAATCACAATCCAAATTCAAAGCTGTATCCAGTTTGAATGTTGTGTCCATACTAGCCCCAACCGTTCAGGGTTCGACCTCTGCGGTCGTATAAAGCTGTGCCCTGCGGAGCATCTGGTTAACCTGGAATTAATGGTTGACAATGAGTAATAGGAAAAGCTTTGTTTTCTGTCCCATTGGTCCAGCTATTGTAACAAATGATTTGGGACCCATTATAGCTTGCTGTTCGGTGTGAGCCAAAGCTCAGTTTTAAAGGCTATACCTTGACCTATAATGGTTTACTTTTAAAAATTGTTACTTGGATGGAGAGTTGTCTCATTGGCACTCATACCACATCTTCTTATATCTATCAACCCTCCCCTATACTTCTAGCCAATGTAGAAAAGTAAACGCATAACAATACGCACATTAAAATTCAGTTCAAGAGAAGTCAGAGTCGACAATATTTAAAGCATCCAGGTCCACTGAACCCTTATATGTAGTAATATATCTTCTACAAACACTTGAAAGTCACAATCCTTGTATTTATCTCCCCTTTATTGAAGCTTGAACAACATTTTTATACCTCAACTGTTGTGTAGATAAATAACAGCTATTAAGTTTACTAGTATATGGAAGATATTGACAAGTTAAATTTTGAATCTATGACAAACGAGACGAATTAAATTTTGAAATTACCAATTTTCCCCACCTTAGTAGCAATATACCAACTTCACCTGCATATGGGATATACATTTACCAACTTATTCAGTATTCAAGAGCATGCAGCAACTACTTTGTACTTTGTAAAATGTCAGCAGTTTTTCTAAAAAAAAGTTCATCGTAAGGTACCAAGTTCTTGCATGTGACATGGCATCGATCTGTACTCATACAGCCTGTCATTGTGTCATGGTAAATGTTTGTTTATATATGTTTGTTTTTATAATGATTAAGATATGAATAACATAACGTCGACTGCTGTTCCCCTATTTTTGACATATTTTTCTATTAGGTCTGTTTTGTTCAAACATCATTGTCAATATAATAGAATTTTATAAGACTGTCAAACATAAGTGAGAGGTTTAGCTTGCTATAAAACTAGGTTTAATCCACCATTTTCCACATACAAAAATGCCTGTACCAAGTGAGGAATATGAGTTGTTGTCCATTCGTTTGATGTGTTAAGAGGTTTTGATTTTGCCATTTTACTACGGACTTTCTGTTTTGAATTTTCTCGGAGTTCAGTATTTTTTTATTTTACTTTTGTTGTCCTCATTAACAGGAAATTGAGGATCAATAAGTAATTAAACTTCTTGACAGAGTATGTCATGTTCTCATAAAGACCGACGCCTTATGTCAGTAAGGTCTGATTTGCATTTCTCAAGAAAAATGTGAAGGAATTTCAAGAGACATAATATATTTATAAATGTCCCTGATCCTTCTGAGAGGTGGTATAATTCAAATCTCTTCAAATAGCAGATTCATATCTTAAAAGCCTGATAGCACTGGAAACACTATTTGCTTTATATAGAGATATATATATACATGCATGACAGTGTCCCCTTCTTTTCAAACAAGTAAAATATAAGTTCCCTTATCACGAGTTATGAACTGATTTCATACCAAGTTAAAACAAATTTAAAAGTGTAACCAAGTGAACAATTCTGTGACGTCAATAAGCCTGACATTTGAACGGATTCTGAAAGATTATATTCAGTTATTAATGACACCTATATCGCAAAAAAATAAAATAGCATTTTAGACTGACAGAACTGCAATTAATAAATGCACACAATAGTTTTTTTAATTTACAGAACATAATCCATGCAGGTGCTAAGCTGGGTCGTTTCACCAGGGCTATTAGTGGTCAAACTTCAGTTGGAAGCCTGTATTTGCTAGTTTTCCTGTTGTCCCACATATTAACCAAATTAAAACACACTGCCAGTTTAATAGCGACACAATCATAACTGATATAATGTCTTTTGGGTCCTGAGATTCAGTCTGATTCCATGTAACTCTGCAACTTTTTTAACAACCATCATGTAATCCCTGATTGTTGCGTAGTAGTGACATTTTAATTATTCTATAAATCCAAAGGCTGCCTCAGTGAATGATCTTTTTACTTGGATCAAGTGATGAACAGGGTTATAAATATTAGCTCAACAGTGTCCAACATGATATTATAAAATTGGTATTTACTATCACTGGAACACAGACCAGTTTACATTAAATTGGATCTACATGGCACCTATACTTCCTTTGTTCACAAGGAATACAAATGCATTCAAGAACCAGAACATTTACATGGTCAGTGATTTGGTATATGCTATCAGGTTACAAAATTCATATGTGCATTAAAAGTTCAATTAACAGATAAAAACAATCCGAGCAGTTATAATTTGCCACCTTTAAAAATGGTGTTCTATACTGTATTAAGAAGTGTGGAGCAAATATCGTTACAAAAAATGGTCAACAGCTGGTTTTGCATAGTGTATAGAATGAATTTCAAAACAGTGTGGCTGTGGCCATTGATTGACACATTAAATTCATCTATTGACTGGGACAATTTACGTAAACGTTTGTCTGTAACGACCACTGTTCACGACGTACCTACGATAGACATTTAAACTATGGGGTCACCAAAGGTTTCTTAACGCCTTTAATTATAAAATAATTCGAAAAAATAATCAGGAATAACCTTTATGTTTTGATTTATATAATTGATATAAATCAAAACATCGAGTTATTTCTGATTAATTTTTTCGAATTACTTTATTAAGGTGTTGAGAACCTTTGGTGACTCCATAGTTTAACTGTCTTTAAAAAGTACATAGTGAGCAGTGGTCGTTACAAACAAACGTTCACCTAAATTGTCCCAGTCAATGGATGAATTTAATGTGTCAATCAATGGCCACGGCCACACTGTTTTGAATTTCATTCTATATTTGACTAAGAATCTTAGTAAGAATTGAGACTGCATTCTTACAACTAATCTAACTAATATCCAGGGTATATCATGTCAACTCACTGTAGATTACACCATTAACCTTGAAAAGACATCAACCAATCAAGTTAAAATACAAAAAAAGCCATAGTGCCAGGAGGAAACCACGACCATTGATAGGAAAACTGACAATCCTAGTCAATTAAGATTGGATATTTGATTTTGAAAAACTACTAGAATGAAAAATGTGTGCACTCTATACCATCTTTCCATCAAAACACAAAACACAAAACACAAAACATTATGACAATATTAAAAAGCAAATGTTTTTTTTAAAAACCCTGTTCCAGTAAAATGAAAATGCTCGAGAACGACTGATAAAACTTGTGCAAATAATATTTATTTTACAATCAACATCATTAATTATTTGACTATTAGCACTTCAATTACATAGATTTTGTAATACCCACAAAAACATTAACGACATTTATAAATAATAACAACTGTTTCTACAAATTTGTCATATACATGGATCAAGTTCTCAGTTCGTCAATGAAAAAGTGGAAATATATATTTTAACAAGAATGTGTCCCAAGTACACGGATGCCCCTATCACTATCATTTTCTATGTTCAGTTGACCGTGAAAATGGGATAAAATGTCTAATTTGGCATAAAAATTAGAAAGATCATATCATAGGGAACATGTTTACTAAGTTTCAGGTTGATTGGACTTCAACTTCATCAAAAACTACCTTGACCAAAAACTTTAACCTGAACCAGGACGAACGAACGGACGTACAGACCAGAAAACATAATGCCCATAAATGCGGCATACAAATCTTGATCGGTTGAATACTAAGTAATCAAGAAAATTTTAATGATGCTTACTTTATTCAATATGTGTATGTATTTTATGAGGGGCACTGAAACTCCCAACCATCCAGAACATAATTTGTTTCTTCAAAATCCTAAATAATTCTTCACTCTTTTTAAAAATATATCAATGTTCAAATGGACCAATTATTCATTACGGTAAAGTTGTCCAATAAGACGTTATCAATATTCCAGTTGTTAAATATTACATGATCAATATCTGACAGTTGTCTTATAAGAAGAATCATTTATTATAATCAAGTTCTCCAATAAGAAGTTTTCAATAAATTTGAGTTGGTCAATAAAAAGATTCAACTGTCCAGTATGGTACAGTTGTCCTATTACAGAGTTATTTGTATTTGACCGTTGACCATCCTTCGTCCCCTTCACCAGGTTTCTTCGTTTTCTGAAAATACACAAAATTTCAATAATTTGATTAAACTCATAAATTTAAAAGTCAACAACATTTATTAATACTGAACTTTATTCATCAAATCCAGATTCACAATCAATTTTCACATTATGCTAAAAATATAAACACTGTATGTCGAAATCATTAATCCGACAAGTGCTTGAAGGTACCATATTATTCACTGCTGTTAGCCATATCAGTACATTTGTATTTAGTTAATGCTATATTATGTTTGCACTTATAAAACAGGAATCAACAATTGTTCTATAGGCCTACAGATAATAGATATTGCATTCCTACCTCATTTAATTTTTACACATCTTTGACACCTTTTCTAGGAAAGGAATTGGTAGAAAGAACATATTTTAAGGATATTTTCTGTGAGTCAAACTTTTTTAGGGGAAATTACAGGCATTCAAATGTTTTAACAGTTGTCATCAAAAATAGTCAGGACAGGTCTGTGTTTCATCATCACTGTAAGCTTGTAACACTTAATTCTGTAAATTGTTTTGAAAGCTTAAAATATTTGATGTTAACTTTATATATTATTATGGTTTTGACAAACAAGTAACTTTAAATGCAATACAACTTTTAATTTTGGGAGAAATAAATCATGTTGATTAAAGGATTTATACATTTAAAAAACAAAATGACATATTTTGATTACACTTGCTGGCCATTTTTGTTAACATAACTAAATGAGGAATTTCAAAAGAAAGTTACCTACATTACACTCCATTGGCAAAATATTTTTTACAAGGGAAGATTATAAAGTGTTATAAACTGCTTCGCCGAGCCCAACTGGATACAACTGCAGTGGTCCAAACCCCAAAAGTGAGGATATAAATGGACACAATATTCAGGCTTGATACAGGTCTGAATTTGAATTGTTTTTAAATATCTAACACAGATTAAATGTAGTCAAGAAACTTGAAATTGGTAATATGATTTTAATTCATATTCAATTGAAGAATTCTAGCTTTTGTGCAATACACTGTGCTCAATGCTTAGTAATTCTTGTTTTCAGACTTTCTTTTTTTAAATGTCTAAATCTTCAGGAAACACCTAATACTGACTGTTGTTTAAAAAATTATCTATGCAATCATATTTGTAAGATAACTACTTTCATGGAATATCAAAAATGATTATTTCAATGTCGTAAGTTATCATTTAATATCTGCCCCGTTTCCCACCAAACAATTATGTTAACTGTTCAGCATTTAAAAGGCAAAGTATATTATTTCAGAATACTGTTGAATCATGTAGCACTAGGGTTACAAAACTGTTTTTAAAGTTTTTTCTTATGTTGTACTATTACACCACTGTCCAGATCCATACATTTAAACTACAGTAATTATGCAGAAAACAAATGTGTCTGGACGCCACCACAAACGTGATAGCAATATATACGACCCAAAGAAAATTTATATAAATTACAGGCGAGTGATTGAAATAGTTGGGTTTTCCTGTTTGAATTGCTTTACACTAAGACATTTTTGGGGCATTTTCAAGCTTGCAGTGTGAGTCAAGTCTCTGTGTTGAAGGCCATACTTGGACCTATAATGTTTTAATTTCCCAAATTATGACTTGGATGGAGACTTGTCTCATTGACACTTATACCACATCTTCTTTCTGGCTCTATAAGCTAAAACAATAACTATATGAGCAACATACTTCAACAAATCCAGTAAAAGAACTATAAACAAGTTACCATTTTCTGGTTGTTTATCTTTCCAGCTTGTCTTGGGTGGTCCTCCTTCACTTGGTGTACCCCCACCTCCTGGAAAACAAAATTCTCTTACAATCAAGTCTTCCTTGTTAAGTAATACTTACACATAGACACTGATCCTTAATTATACACTTTGTAATAATATCAACGCAAAGAAGTCAGGAGAAATTGTCATCTATCATGACACTGTCAACAATATTTAGGACTGTGGATTCATTTATTTTTGTGGATTGAAAAAAACTTGCATTTTCGTGGATATTAAATTTTGTTGTTTTGACAAAGTCTGCAAACATTCCTTTAGAAAATTTGGAATTCGTTAAACATTTAAATTCATGGGTTCCCTGTTCCTACGAATATTGGTATCCAATGAATATTTAGAAGATAATTGTATTATATTTCAAGCTCCGACGATATTAATTGGTGATTTGATGGTTGCAAATTAAGTTTACTGGAGACACGTTAGCAGAGACAGTAAACAGGTATTTGCAACCAACAAATCACCACTTGATGCTGTCAGAGCTTAAAATACAATATTGTTATCTCCATTCTAATGAAACTAACAGAAAACAACGTTAAAACATGTATTGAAAATCTCGTCATATATCGTCTGCTATTGTGCGTAAGTTCCATAGCATCAATTGTCAATTGATGCCATGAAAATTATCGACATTTTCCAATCAAAGCGAAAGTTTCAAACCTTGTTGCATTAGAACAATGAATCCACAGTATAATAAAATATTCTAATATGCATACAAGTTTTTCAAGATATAGTAACATACTCTCACCAATGAATGCAGCATAAATAGATCAAACAATCAATCAATAATCATTTGAAAATTCTACTAAACATTAACCATAGTGTTCATAGTGATAACCAAATTAGACATTTGACATGAATTAGAAGTAGTATGTTTTCTCAATATATATTTACCTTTACGGCTTTCCCATCTATCGTCCCTTAAACTGTCACTACCACCACCAAATCTATCGGAGTCTCCACCTCGTCTCCATGGATCTATTTCTTCTTTGTCATCTCTTGAAGGCCCACGATCCTCTCTGTAATCCCTAGATGGTGAACCTCTCTCCTCTCTCATATCCCTTGAAGCAAACCTTGAACCTCTAGAAGGTCCTCTATCAAATTTCCTTGGACGTGCTCGTTTACTGTCCCTTGCTGTAGCTCTATCTCCCCAGCTGGCACCAGGTGGGGCCCCAGTATCTCTACTTTTGTCTCTCCAAGATTCTGCAGGAGGGACTCTGTCATCTCTATTTCTATCTCTTCCCCATGCATCTCCAGGAGGACCCCTATCACCCCTCCCTCTATCTCTGCCCCAGGCAGACTCCCCTGAAGGAGGAGGACCACGATCGTCACGTCTATTCCTCCAAGCATCACCAGGTGGCACTCTTTTATCTCTACCTGGTGGTGGTCCTCTGTCGTCACTGGCAGGTGGTGGCCTCTCATCTTTAGATGGTGTCCCCCTTCTGCGCCATCCTTCTCTATCATCTCTAGCAGGTGGTTTATCAATTCTGCAATGAAAAACACAACAATCTCAACTAAGTAAAAAATTATTGTTTTCAATACTGTAAATTCAGAAATTATTGCGAATTGTGTCATTTTAGACTACAATGCCATTTTAATTTTTGCAAAATTGAAAAAAATTAAATCATGTTATATTCATAAAGAAAAATTCAGAATGCGAGTTCAATTTATTGCGATTACAGCCCTGTCACATTTTTCTCATTAATTAAAACATTGCAATAATTTCTGAATTTACAGTATTTCTTCTTAATCATTCATGATGAAATGATTAATGCCATAATTTCTATCTTCAACACTGAACTTTATTGATTAGGAATCATTCACCAGCATCTAATATAGATGGCTGTTAAGATAGATGTGTACAAACATATTTGTATGATGACTACTTTCATGGAATATCAAAAAAAAAAAATTTCATGTTGTAAGTTATCATTTAATTTCTGCCCCGTTTCCCACCAAACAATTATGTAAATTGTTTAGCATTTAAAAGGCAAAGCCTATTATTTTAGATTACATTTACTTCATGGAATACTAGTTGAAATACTCCGTTAACTATGCCCATATGTCTATCTTATAACTCTTTAGAAATTCTTAACAGAAGGGCCTAGTTTAGTTTTTACTTTTAATTTCAATACTGAAATTTGATCAATTTGAAAACTCACACTTTAATATTATTCCAACTGTTGTTACTATAGATATATAAAACATATTTGTATGATGACTACTTTCATGGAAATTCAAAGATGATTATTTCATGTCGATAAGTTTATCATTTAATTTCTGCCTTGTTTCCCACCAAACAATTATGTTAACTGTTCAGCATTTAAAAGGCAAAGCATATTATTTTAAAATACCATTACTTCATTTATTACTAATCAAAGTTCACAATAAAGATATGCACATGAATATATCTCATAAGACTCTTTTCAAATCAGAATTAAACATATATAAACCAAAAAATTATAAAACGCTGGTCTTAATTAGCATGTTAATATTTTTTCCATAGAACAACAGCAGCTTCCAGAAGCATAATTACACATTTTCTTTACACTTCATTTGTAAGATGACTACTTTCATGGAATATCAAAAATGATTATTTCATGTCGTTAAGTTATCATTTAATTTCTGCCCCGTTTCCCACCAAACAATTATATAAATTATTTAGCATTTAAAAGGCAAAGCCTATTATTTTAGATTACATTTACTTCATGGAATACTAGTTGAAATACTCCGTTAACTATGCCCATATGTCTATCTTATAACTCTTTAGAAATTCTTAACAGAAAGGCCTAGTTTAGCTTTTACTTTTAATTTCAATACTGAAATTTGATCAATTTGAAAACTCACACTTTAATATTATTCCAACTGTTGTTACTATAGATATATAAAACATATTTGTATGATGACTACTTTCATGGAAATTCAAAGATGATTATTTCATGTCGATAAGTTCATCATTTAATTTCTGCCTTGTTTCCCACCAAACAATTATGTTAACTGTTCAGCATTTAAAAGGCAAAGCATATTATTTTAAAATACCATTACTTCATTTATTACTAATCAAAGTTCACAATAAAGATATGCACATGAATATATCTCATAAGACTTTTTTCAAATCAGAATTAAACATATATAAACCAAAAAATTATAAAATGCTGGTCTTAATTAGCATGTTAATATTTTTTCCATAGAACAACAGCAGCTTCCAGAAGCATAATTACACATTTTCTTTACACTTCATTTGTAAGATGACTACTTTCATGGAATATCAAAAATGATTATTTCATGTCGTTAAGTTATCATTTAATTTCTGCCCCGTTTCCCACCAAACAATTATGTAAATTATTTAGCATTTAAAAGGCAAAGCCTATTATTTTAGATTACATTTACTTCATGGAATACTAGTTGAAATACTCAGTTAACTATGCCCATATGGCCATCTTAAAACTCTTTAGAAATTCTTAACAGAAGGGCATAATTTAGCTATCAATTATATTAAAGCAGCTTTTACTTTTAATTACAATACTGAAATTTGATCAATTTGAAAACTTATTCCAACTGTTGTTAAGATAGATACATAAAACATATTTGTAAGAAGACTACTTTCATGGAATATCAAAAATGATTATTTCATGTCGTTAATTTATCATTTTATTCCTGCCCCGTTTCCCATTAAACAATTATGTTAACTGTTTAAGCATTTAAAAGGCAAAGCATATTATTTGTAAAGCCCTGGACTAAATTCAACAGATAAGAAATTGTGCACATCTTTATCTTCTGGCATCATCATTACAAATTTTCTAAACACTACAAAACATTATTTGCATGTGAAACTTGATTAATATTTTTAGCTATGAAGCTTTTATCATCGAGCATTTTAAATAAAGAGCTTGTTGTATGTTTAAAATTTAAAATTAAAACATTTTACAACATCTATTGTATTCTACCAATATAAATATTATTCTTTTAATTGTCAAGTCATATTTTTACCCTTTATTTTTTACAGAAGGGCCTATTTTAGCTATACATTTCATTTTAGCAGCTACTTTTTAAAGGGTTCCAATACTGAAATTTTATAAATTATCAAACATTCACTAACATCTTAAAAAGACTGCTGTTGATATAAGATATATACAAATTTTGTATGATGACTACTTTCATGAAATATCAAAAATGATTATTTCATGTCGTTAAGTTATCATTTAATTTCTGCCCCGTTTCCCACCAAACAATTATGTAAATTGTTCAGCATTTAAAAGGCAAAGCATAATATTTCAGAATACTGTTTATTCATGTAGCACTAGTTGAAATAAGCAATAAGCTATGCTGTCTGTATATATCTTAAATGATCTAAATTTTCTGCAAAATTAAATTATAAAACCCTGAACCTAATTAAACAGGTCAGAAATTGCACTCTTCTCAAACTTTTTTTTTCAATAGAATACCATGAGCTTCCAGAAGCACCATTACAAATTTTCTAAACACAAGCAGCAAGAGTCAGTTGAATATTTCTTGTGAATTGTAATTCACAAGTCATTTTTTACTATTTATTTTAAAGTAAGGGCCTAATTTAGCTATCAAAAGATTTAAGTACCTATTTCTTTTTATTTCAAAACTGAAATTGATAAATTTAATTATAAAACTTAAACCAACACCTTAAACTGACTGTTAATAAAAGATATACATAAACATATTTGTATGATGACTACTTTCATGTAATATCAAAAATGATATATTTTATGTCGTTAATTTATCATTTAATTTCTGCCCCGTTTCCCACCAAAAAATTATGTAAACTGTTCAGCATTTATAAGGCAAAGCATATTATTTCACAATAGGGCAAAGTCAAAATAAATGGTTCCTTGCATATATAGCAATATTTATCAACTATGATGATAATTTGATTGCATAAATTGATTTCAAATGATGTGGCTTTATGTGTAGAATATTCCTGCAAAACATCTTCGGAAAATCTCAAGTATTAAACAAATTATGTTAAAAAGAGATGCCAAAATTGTCAGGAGTGCAACACTTTTTTGTGACATTTTGAAAAATGCTTTTTTTCAAGACACAGCAAATTGTTTAATGGAGTGATGTGCCTTATATTCTTATTTGTTTTAAAACTGTTATATCTTAGTAATGATTTTAGCTCAAAATGAAGCTTTTCTATTGAACCGTTTTGATACAGATGTGTTTCAAAAAAAAAGTTGTGCCATTTCAGGAGTGCATCACAAAAATTAGTATTACTGAGGAATGGAATGAATTTTGCTCAAATGACTCACACCTAAACATAAACAAAAGTCAATCCTGTAAAATAAATATGTCCTTTCTAGAATAAATAGTTCATTTACCTGATTATTGATATAAATAATGTGTGAGAGTCAAATAAATAAGGCCTTCCTATGAGTGTCAAGAGTGCAACTTTGTAGTTTAAAGACTTATACTGAAAAAATACAAAAGCCAATATATGGTTCTGTTTTATTTTTCAAAAGGTACTATAATAGATACAAGATTACACCCAAAGAGTAGTCTTATAGACAAGGAATCATATCTTGTGATGTCAGGAGTGGAACAGTTTTTAAATGACATTTTCTTGGACTTACATTTTAAGATAATCTCAGCTCCTAGTGACTTATTTGCATCTAAACATGTTTTCTAACTATTTTGGTTACTTGATTGTAACTTTAAGAAATATAGTTTGTCCCAAGCAAACATTCTTGAATGACAAATTTTTACATAATTTTAGAATTTATGAATCTGTTTGTCATAAACTGTGCATTTTATGAGAAATAACCATATTTCAGTTTCAAAAGTTTTATAATGGTTTCATTTAATACTTATTAAATTATTATAACTATAAAAACAAACAATTAATTTTGTTGAACTCCTGACATAAATTTACCACAATACGAAGTTTTGCACATATTGCACATATTGAATATTTTTATCTTTGAAAGTTTCGCAAATTTTGAGTTCATCTTGCGGATCCAACCTTAAAATGAATGAAAGATGGGAAAGATAGTTGATAAAAACTAAACTTACTAAACTTACTTGAATATAAAATCAGACAGACAAAGGGATCAAAACACACTATCAAAGTCAACATCGACTATAACTTTGATGAGCAGAAAATTGAGAAAAAACTCTGAAAGAAGATCCACCTCAAGGACAGACTAGACAAATATAACCAAAGAAAGAACAAGAAAAGTAAAATTTAATTACAAAGACTTAAACCTGAAAACAAAAACATAGATATCAAAAATGAAAAAAAAACCCAGAGAGATTGGCAACAGAAGAGAAAAAATTAATTTACACAAGCCAGAAAAAATGCAAACCCACAGAAAAATATCCAGTCGATAAGTAAAAGTACAGGTACAGATACACCATCTAGAGAAATCAGAAAGAGAAGACTAAGCATAGTGAAAATTTGTCCTGACAAAGCCAAATCTTAAGCCCTAAAACAATTGAATACATCATAGCCACAGCTACAATATTTGATAGTGTTTGTCTGAAATCATATTCCCAAAAGATATACTTGATTTAGTTTTTTTTTATTGGTTTCTTTCAATAAAGTTTCAGAACCTTTTTTGTTTCTTTATACTTTTTTATATCCTTTTGGATTTATTAAATTAAATGTATATGTATCAAGATACAATAATAGAAAATGCACTAAAACATTGTTGAAATTTGGCAAAAAAAAATAAATTTGGACCATTTTTTTTTTACTTTGCCCAATACTGATTATTCATGTAATACTAGAGTTACAAAATTGCTTTTAATAGTTTCTTCTTATGTTGTACTGTAACACCTATGTCCCAGGTTTGTGGGAGGGTCAAGAACTAGCAAACATATTTAACCCAACCATATTCTTTATGTGCTTGTCCCAAGTCAGGAGCCTGTAGTTCAGTGGTTGTCATATTTGTTTTTAAGTTATTTGTTTTGTTATAAATTAATTGAATTCTTAGTAATGTCATTGCTATATCATTAATATTCGAAGGTGGTACGTGCTGCAAATACATTGTCTGTGCTTGTATTTCTTTCCCTGTCTCCATTACCACTATAGGAGAGCTTAATTCTATGGATATTACACCTAGTGAAGTTACAGTTGACAATACGTCGGTTATCTTGTCCTCAATTTTACAGTTGATGTCTATCTTCTGCAAACTTCCATCGTCGAATAAAGACTGAAGAAATGTTTCATATTTTTGGATTTCTGTTTCAATCATTTTACTCCCTAAAAATGTTTGAAGGTCTGAAGCATAATCTTTTATGGCTGAAACATTATTCTCCATTGCATTAACCTTTTCTGTATTTTTAGCAAGTTTTCCTAGAAGGTCTTCAATTTCGGATTTAACTTTCTTTTCGGCAGCATATAAATCCTGAAGTATCTGTTGTTCTAGAGTGTCAAGGTGTTCATTTACTTTATATCGGACCTGCTTTATTTCATCATGAAATTTCTGCTTTTGTTTCTGGATTTCAAAAAGATTTTGTTTTCTATCTTGAACGACTCTCTCGATATTCATTTTGATATTTTGTAGATCCTGATCAAAACTTTCCAATAAGACGGAAGTCTTAGCTGTTTGTATGACTTTCTCAAGCGATAATATCCCAACACAGTTAGCATGGTTGGAATGAATACACAGTGGACAACAGATACTTTCATGTTGCGGACAATAATTCTGGAATGTTCTGTCATGCTCTGAACAGTGATGTGATATATTGGCTATCGACGTAGGTAATTGTTTATAATTTTCGACAGGTATAACTTCATGGAGACGTGTGGCTTTTAATGCATTGTGATACTTCAGACATTGGGAACATAATCCTTCGTCACACTCAGGGCACCAGAAGTCAGCATTTGTTGTTCTGTGTTGAGACTCACAAACACCACATATTACTTTGATAGATGATGTCATATTTGTATTCCCTCTGGAAAATAGAAAAAAACAAACAAACTGCGAGCCCAATTTTGTCACTATAATAAAGATCATTGGAGGATGGTGATGAAGTATAAAACAGCAAGATAGTTAGTCATATCTATAATAATATAGAGATAATAACCAAAAACAGCAAAATTTCCTTAAAATTACCAATTCAGGGGCAGCAACCCAACAACTGGTTGTCCGATTCATCTGAAAATTTCAGGGTAGATAGATTTTGACGTGATAAAAATTTTTACCCTGTCAAATTTGCTATAAATGCTTTGGTTTCAGATTTAAGCCAAAATCTACATTTTACCTATATGTTCTATTTTTAGCCATGGCGGTTGGCTGGCCGGGTCACCGGACACATTTTTTGAACAAGATACCCCAATGATGATTGAGGCCATGTTTGGTTAAATTTGGTCCAGTAGTTTCAGAGGAGAAAATTTCTGTAAAAGTTAACAGACGACGACGGACGACGACGACGACGGACGCAAAGTGATGAGAAAAGATCAATTGGTTACTAGGTTATGATAAGATATTTTTGACAAAAAAGCATGGCCAAATTCGAGCAATTCAATCAAAGGAATTATTTATACACAATAAATCACAATTGGCCAGATGAGCCTAAAAAGTGTTGATAACTGATTAAATTATTTAAGTGAATATTCTTAATCCAAGGAAAATAACTCTGCACAAAATCATCAAACCTGATCAAAATTCGAACTTGATATGCCACTTGTCATGATAAAACTATATACCAATTTTCCAATCGATGTCTCCAAGCACGACAGATAAGAGTGCTGAAAACTGATTATTTTAGTGATTTTTCTAAGACTTAGGACCTTAACTCTGCGCAATCACCAGACCGGAACAAAATTCAAATTTGATCTGCAACTTGTCATAATAAAACAATATATCAAATATAAGATCAATATCTCCAAGCATGAAAAAAATAATGTGGAAAACTTATATGCCGGACTGATGGATGGACAGACAGCCGGCCGGAGTGAAAACCTAAAGTAAAGTCTCCTTTGATTTCGTCGGTAGTGGACTAAAGAAACCGGATGCCACAGCAATCTCGGGGTTAGATCTACTTTTTATTTTAAAAAGAATATCGTGTTCAAAAGTTAAAACCTTACAAAAACATTGCTTTCCGTCAATAAGAATAACTTCAAAAAGGAGTCGTAGGACGACTTCGATATGTTGAATCATTTGTAGATCTGGTCTTCTGACTATTTTTCTTTTTAAAGTTTCTATCGCCGATCTATGGTGGATTTAAAATAATATGCAATTCAATCAAAGGAATTATTTATACACAATAAATCACAACTGTAAATAATTAGATTGACAAAAGTGATAAAAGTACATCTAAACAAAAACATGTATACACATTTAAACATAAACATAACAACATTAGAAAATGGAATTGCTAAAACATTATGTTTTTTTGGAAGCCACTGTGACCTATATTGTCTCTTCTGACACATAGGATGTCTTTAAAATTTTACACCCTATTTTAACCAATAATAGCAAATTGCCGACATTTTTAATACGGGTAACATTATTTCCTTGAGCTTGACGTTTCATGACTTCGTATGTACATATAACTGCGATATTTAATGAAGCTTAAAACTTACATGCAAAATTGAACGGTCTAAAGTATGTTATCCTGGTACATTTGATGAGTTTATCTACATGATAACATAAATGTTATATCGACCTGGAAGATTAAATATAGATGTGTGCATGACGACATGCTACACGTGACTCCAATAAGGTATTTATCAATTGAAACGAAATCAATATATGATATTCAATTCTTAACTTCTCATATGAAAAACTCAAAACATGCATTTTGAGGTGCATTATGTAAACAACATTTAATCGAAACGTAATAGAACTTTATTTTTACCATGTTACACATTCCTTTGATCTTAACTTTTAGTGAGATAATCTTTGTTATTCTATAACATTTGTATTAACTGTTGGTTTATACTATATCGCTGTCATAGGAAAAACACATAATCAGAGGAGCTTTAGCATGAATTAAAAAGTTATTGCACTGCCTTGCTCTTCATCTTCATTCTAGTAGAAATGAAGAAATATACAAAATGAAATATCCTGGACCAGACTGATTTTTGTGAAAAGAAGTAATGAGGGGCAGTAATCAGTCCTTTGTTTTAATGCAGAAAATGATAATCTGTCCTTATAGTCCACAAAAATAAATATGGATTCATGGACAATCGAGATAAGGTATCAACTAAAATGTTAAAATGTTATTATGTTAAACATAATGTTTTAGCAATTTCATTTTCTAATGTTGTTATGTTTATGTTTAAATGTGTATACATGTTTTTGTTTAGATGTACTCTTATCACTTTTATCAATCTCATCATTTACAGTTGTGATTTATTGTGTATAAATAACATACAGTTAATTGTATATACTACTTTTGTAATGTTTTATGTTGATATTTCATCAAATAAATCTATCTATATATTCCAAGATAATACCTACATTAAACTGGTATGGGCAAGAAGGTGCCCGTGTGCTATTTCTCTCGTGAAGGTTTGGTACCAATAAACATTTAAACCCGCTGCAATAGTTTGCATCTGTACTAGGCCAAGCATCTGATGTTCAGTAGTTGTCGTTTGTACATGTGGTTCATACGTATTTCTCGTTTCTGTTTTTTTTTGTATAGATTTGACCTTTGGTTTTTCCGTGTGAATGGTTTTACACGAGTAATTTTGGGGTCCTTTATAGCAACAAGGCTCTGCGATGAAGAGCGTTATTTGACTAGCAGTTTACTTTTATAAATTGTGACTTGGATGGAGAGTTGTCATCTTGGCACTCTTACAACATATTTTGTAACTATAAAACAAACTCCGAAAAGTAACTTATGCCATAATTCAAGAAAAAAATATACCTACAATATAGTAAGCTTCACCAGACGTTTAAAATAATTACCAATATCGTGAAACAACATACATAATATTTGATACACATATAAATACACTTAGCACTTGAAATGATTCAGAGGAGTGAAAAAATTCTGGACGAAATTAAAAAAAAAAGTAATAGCAAACAGTGTTCGACCTAGCTAGTATAAACTGATTATTTTGTCCTTTTATGCAAGGTGTGGATAATGTCTTGAAAGTGAGTCCATTCAACAGCTGAATTTTGTGAAATTCGATCTGTTAAAAGTAGATTTTATAAAACCTAACAAATTATCAAACAAAGTCGTTTAAAAAACCCAACACACACACACACGTTTTCATGAATGCAATATGTCTATCGTAATGATGTATTAGATGAGATGATGTTCCACAATAATTCCATTAGATTTATGTTTTATTATAATACGTTATTCTAACTGCACAACACGTGTTTTCCTTAAGCAATTGCATTACACAATAAAACTCCGACAATAAATTGCACAGGTGAATTAAATAAAAAATTGATAAAAATCGTGTTTTATGATCCTAGCTAAAAAATGTAATTATAAGTATTGAATGCTTCTTTTTGTTACTTCATAGGGTTGTAAAAGCGTTGACCGCGCTTCATACAAAATGTACTTCGGTCAACGCTTTAACACCCCAATGAAGTTACAAATAGAAGCATAAAAAGCAATGAAAAGGCGTGACACTTTTTGCCAAGAAAAAAAATCCCAGCTTTTTAAACGAGAAAAAGTTTGTCTAACAAACTGAAAAGACAAATATTAGCATATATAATGAATTGCAAAGATTTATCAGATCTTTAATTTATCGTTATACAAAACAAAATAAATATTATCTTAAAGGAACACTAGCTACGTGATGTATAAAAAATCTAAAGTATGATTTGTTTTGTTCAATCATTAATGAAAGTGAAATAGTGAAATAATAATTTGCTGTTATCAGCTAAAATGGTTCAATTTTGTCAAATTAAGCTAATAATCATTGATTATGAATTATTCACTTGCAAGTGAATAATTCGACCCCATTAAATATGTATTCATGTGAACTCCAATTTAAACCCGTAGAATGAGATAGAATAACGCATGCATTGCCCGTGTATGGTTATTTAAATGAAAATAATGTCAACATTGAAAGTGAAACATGGTAAATAAATTGATTGACTGAGTCGATCCACAAAAAATCTTTCTTATAAAGGTAAAAATGACAATAAATATTGTTATAAATAGAATATTAAAATTTGAGTCAAATCGGTGAACGTGAATTTGGCAGCTAGTGCCCCTTTAAATATACGACGAGCACTGCCCGTTAAAGATTGTTACCAATTGTTATGTCCTTTAAATATACAGTATTTTCAGAGGTTCATTTCTAGTTTTATTTTGATGGGATGTTATGAGTAGTTTCCCTTTACAAATTTAGTCTATTTGTTTAAAATTAGGGTACCTTGAGAAAGGATTAAGAGAAACTTAAATCGATGAAACTACAGTTGTGGCTCTGTATTCGTAGATGTGCATTATAAGGACCCCAAATTGCTAAACAATGTATAACATTTTGACGTTTCAAAATATGTTTTTATAATCTAAAATCATCGGACCCCTACCGATTTGCTTAACAGGCTAAAATTTCAAGCTTAACTGACAAAAGCCGTTTTAAACAATCGCTACCAATTGTATTTGATAACTAGATAACCATTTATTAAATAAATAAAAGACTCAAATAGAAAGGAAGGCAGCGACAAACAGCTGTATTGTTATTGTTAAATAAGCTCTTTGTTTTGATGATACATTATAATTTCAGAATGTTTGTTTCATGCTCAAGTATACCGATTCATTTGCCCAATATCACCATAAAAGATAGCAAATATAAACCTCACTAAATATTGCACTTTGTCTGACGGACATATACGCCCCTTAAAAATCATTCCATAAACCAAATTTTTGTTGACCTTCAAGTTATAGTATCCAGGAAAAGCACATATTCAAAAACATATCAGTGACCAATGATTAACGCTTAACCCTCACAGACGCACGTGTACGTTTTACAATCCTTTCATATACAAAATATATATGACCCACTGGTTAAAGTATTTTAGAAACGTACCTAATCCCTAAAACCTAAAATTGACCAACATTTCATGAGTATCATAGATAAACCATGTAAGACACACAATTAAATCATACAATCATTCGAAACACCAAATGCAGTTGACCGACTACGTCGCACTGTTTACAAAATATATGGTATTCAGGTATTCATCCATCTGAAATACAAAGTACCAACGCCGCTGTCGACAGATAAGCAAGCCTATGTATAGCATTCTAGAGACCAAATATGGCCGTTCACCATATGGAGAATTGCCAAAATATAAGCAATTGTCATTAAAAAACAAATATCAAGGATACTATTGTCAAAAAATGTCACCCCGTCAATTATACCCTCCGTTTTTTTATTTGGTGCGTCCAAAGTTTTTTTTCCAAGTTTTAAGTATTCATTAGGGACGCTAAAAATCAACAACAAAAAGGCATATTGTATACCATATGTTTTAAGACCTTAGAGCAATTAATTGAGGTGAAATGTAGTCAAAAGAGTTAACTTAATTTGATTTATACTTTTTAATGTTTGTTATTTGAATAGATTTCCGACAGATCATAATGTTGCAACATATTCTGCTTTGCTGCAGTAAACTACTTTATCATCACTTCAGTATCCACTTTTTTTGTATAATGCAGGTTCTCTATAATTTGCAACTAATAAATTTTCGTTCTTAACATCAAACGCTAGTCCAAAAGGATTCATAATTCCGTCATCTTCCCCAAGCAGCGTTCTTGCTTGTTTACCATCCCACAATAATACAACTATACTATTGTTACCAGACGATGCAATATACACGTTTGAGTCTTTATCTACAGAAATCCCTCGCGGAAAGCGAATAAATTGATCTTTGTATTCCCATATCTTCACTCCAGGCATGTTACTGTATGTTTGGAGGTATTGGCATAAAATATCTTTTCTTTAGATATTGCTATATAACTCCACATGGACAAGGTGTCGTCTTTAATCAAGGTTGAAGAGCATTAGTCGGACATATTTACTTTCTTAATACCTCTGCCAGTATCACAGTACAACAAACAGCCATCTGAGTGACATACACCGCAATAACTACCGGTCGTTTGTATTGTGCGTTCAATTCTTTTAATTGAAATGTGATAAATTGTATTTGTTTTGAATAACGAAAAGAAACAGCAACTGTATTGTCATTGATACAAGAACAGTCAACTGGGATAGAATCTGACGAAGATATTATACCATCGGTTATCTTGTCATCAATTTTACAGTTGATGTGAATCTTTCGCAAACTTCCATCGTCAAATAAAGACTGCAGAAACATTTCAAGTTTTTGGATTTCTGTGTCCATCATTTTACTCCCTAAATATGCTTGAAGGTCTGACGCATAATCTTTGATGGCTGAAATATTATTTTCCATTACATTCGCATTTTCTGAATTTTCAGTTAGTTTTCCTAGCAAGTCCTCTATTTGTGATTTAACTTTCTTTTCGGCAGCATACAGATCCTGAGGTATTCGTTGTTCTAGAGTGTAAAGATGTTCGTTAATTTGATTACGGACCTGTTTTATTTAATCGTGAAATTTCTGCTTTTGTTTCTGGATTTCAACAAGATTTTGTTTTCGATCTTCAACGACTATCTTGATATTCATTTTGATCTTCTTTAGATTATGATCAAGACTTTCCAATAAGACTGAAGTCTTGGATGTTTGTATGAAATTCTCTAACGATAATATCCCAACACAGTTAGCATGGTTGCACTGAATGCACAGTGGACAACCGATACTTTCATGTTGTGGACAATAGGTCTGGAATTTTCTGTATTGCTGTGAACAGTGTTGTGATATATTGGCTATCGACGAAGGTAATTGTTTATAGTTGTCGACATGTTTAACTCCATGGTTACGAGTGGCCTTTGATGCATTTTGATGCTTCAGACATTCGGAACAAAGTCCTTCGTCACACTCAGGACACCAGACGTCGGCATTCGATGTCATGTGTTGAGATTCACAAACACCACATATTACTGTGCTGGATGATGCCATGATTGTATTCACTCTGGAAAATTAAAAATGAAACCGTAAGACAAATTGTGTCACTATAATAGAGATCTTTGAATGATGGTGAAGAAGATTCCTACATCAGTATAGCTGGTCATACAATATTAATTGGGCTGGTATTGAAAAAGGTTGTAAAATAAAAATGAAAATATTTATTGATGTAATTGCATTTTAACGATACTTAATAGACCTTTTCAACATCTTTCGACACCTACAGTTGAGAACGACTGCGACAGGTAAAATGTGAGGGGTCGTCTCAAAATTTTAAAAAAAATGAAATCATTATTGATTTTATTGCTTTCATTGACAATGATAGAACTTTCCTACAGAGTTCAAATAACATGGATTTTTTTAAAAATTTATTATAAAGAAAATAATGGGCTTTAAGTCACAATTTATCTTTTTAGACGTTGAGCTTCTAGCTGTCATGGTGGAATTTGGAAAATGAAAAGAACAAATGTTTAATTGTATTTGATATTTAATTAAACAATGTTTTATGTCTGTTGACAAAGGAGGCACATGTTTCCACAATGTCTGTTAGATTTGGCTTTGTATGCCTCCGTAATGTACTGTATACTTTGTATATTTTTAATTCACCAATTTGGTGGTCCACTTGAATTCTGTATTCACCAATCACGCGTTTAAATTTTCTGCTCTTTCTCTTATATTATGGCTTACGATTAATTTGAGGTGTTATAAATGGTGTAACTAAAGGATGACGATATGGATAAACTTTGTCTCTAAGGGAAATGCAGCGGATTATTTCTCCATGTTTTGATTCAAAACCTCCCTTATGTATGGTCATAGATGAGATACAAAAAAAATCTAAAGTACGAAAAAACTTGAAAAAGGTACAAAACTTTGTTCCGGAAATTGGATATAGAGAAATAAATTCTGACCCCATGAAAACAAAACAAAATATAGCAATGACAGTGTATAAATAAAATCAACGAAATTTGATCAACTTCTTGTAAGAAACCGAAAGGTCATTTTCAGGAACGGGGGAAGGACACTATGACAAAGGGACAATGTATGTTGTTTTCAGCCGTCGGTTTCCAAACCCCTGCTTAGCACTGTCCATATCGATTTTGCAATGTCAACAAGCCCTATAGTATTAACTAACAACTTGAAATATAAATTCCATACGCAGGTACGTAAAAATTACACTGCTTACAATGTTGTAACATTAAAACGAGAAGTCAATTATATTTTTTTTTCAAAATTTATCATGAAAAACATCAAATCTAACAAAATATCTTGAAGCGGAGAATTTCCTTAGACCTTCAAAATCAATATGTGATTATCCCTCCAGAAATTCAATATGTACATCAACTAAGGAAGGTGAAGATCGGTTAAAAAATACCAATTTGGTCATGTTCACAAATGTGATACGGACGTACGGACAGTCCAGTAATTATTTTTCATAAATTTTGGAAAATTTCATAAAAGCTTTTACACCAACAAATTAATCTTTTTTTTACATGCGGCAAATAATTGGTAAAGGACTCGCATAATCATAAAATTGAAGAGAAAGCGGATTAGGAAGCAGAACGGCGGTTGCTGTATTTGTTTTAATCATTTAACATGAAATGTCGTGTAAATACATATAACATAAGAATATTATATGACAGTGACATATACTTATTTATTTATTTGGTTGATATAATTATATTGTGAAGCTACAACGTCAAGACGGTATATATCCGCCAATCCAATATGTTACGTATTGATAATCATGACGGTTTTTGTCTTTGAGACGACCCATCCATTTTACCTGTAAACTGTAGGTGTCATTAGTCGACGTTGAGAGATGTTGAAAAGGTCTAATATGATGCATTTAACAAAATAGTAATTTTATCATCGGTATAAGGACATCATACGTAAATATAGCTCAACATGCAGACTTCTTATACGTTCAGGTAGTTTACATCCAATATTTTATGGAAATATTCTTCATAAAGCACAAAAATGTCAGTATTCACCTCAGAAGCTAACAAAACCTTTAAATAGACTTTAATATTAAGAAGTGATATAGTTACGATACTGTTGTCAGGTCATTAAAGATTGCATATTTTGGCGTTCTTATTGATTCATTTATAGGGTCTTTGCATCGGAACTAAATACATTTATTTAAAAACCTGTTGTTGGCATGACACGGGTTATGTTCTTCTCATATATGTTATGGTGGTATGATACTAAACCCCTCACGGGAAGAACTGTGCCTGATATTCATATGATGAAGACATAATCTTTCAATCAGTTTAATTGAAGTCTGGAGCTGGCATGTCAGTTAACTGCTAGTAGTCTTTTTTTTATGTATTATTGTCATTTTGTTTATTTTCTTTTGTTATATTTTCTGACATCAGACTCGGACTTCTCTTGAACTGAATTTTAATGTGCGTATTGTTATGCGTTTACTTTTCCGCACTGGCTAGAGGTATAAGGGAGATCTCATAAACATGTTTAACCCCGCCGCATTTTTGCGCCTGTCCCAAGTCAGGAGCCTCTGGCCTTTGTTAGTCTTGTATTATTTTTAATTTTAGTTTCTTGTGTACAATTTGGAGATTAGTATGGCGTTCATTATTACTGAACTAGTATATATATTTGTTTAGGGGCCAGATGAAGGACTCCTCTGGGTGCGGGAAATTCTCGCTGCATTGAAGACCTGTTGGTGACCTTCTGCTGTTGTCTTCTCTATGGTCGGGTTGTTGTCTCTTTGACCCATTCCCCATTATCATTCTCAGTTTTATTTTTCAAAGAATTTCGGACTAAATGATTGTCATTGAAATTCACCATCTAGATCTTGTTCTAAAGAATTTATTACAAACAGTCATAATCACAGATACTAAATGAAATTAAGGGATTTCGAATGGGACATAATTTTTATGTCTAATCTTCTATAATTTATCTATATCCAAGCATGTTGAATTGTTATTTTTTCTTCATATAATCATACATCTTTTTTTATTTTGCTTTCATGTAGAGATTTGATGTATCTCTTACTATGTACGAAATAAATAGACCGCGTTCAAATATATTAGTATGTCTGACACATTTACTTGTCCATCACATACCATAACGCCTAGCTGGCAAACCCATACTAAGATTTGTAATAAGATTTGTAAAACGGTGGATTCAGACATTTAGGACTAGTAAATAACTCCTTTTAGTGAAGGTTGCCTTGACTCATCTATCTGTTCACTATTTGTATGACCAAACTAATTGCAGTGTTGCCTACGTTCCTATTATGCACGGCATAATAAATTAAACTAATTAAAAAAAATCATTAGAACATACTCACCCCTTCTCGACCAATGAAAAGTCAGTGTTTTTCCCTCTAATTTTCATAGTACATGGCTTTCCATGAACTATAAATTTGCTATACATGAATGACTTTTCATCGTAGCTTAATTATGAAAGTGAACTTCGTAATAACTGCACCAATGAAGTGTACAATACCCTGAGGCATTTTCCTAGGGAAAAAGCCTACTGATTAAAAATGAAAGAGAAAAGATTAAAACAAAAACATTTTTAATTTTGCAAGTTTTCATACATCTTAAAATGGTTCACATACAAATATATATAGAATAAACTAAGAAAAATTAAATGGGGGTAAGGATGTAGGTAAAATAATACTTAATTTAATTTATATACCTGACATCTGAGTGAATTTTTTTCTCAAGAAAACAATGCCAGACAGATGATATATAAGGCAAAAGATTTTTTTCTGAGAAACACATGTAAATTTATCAATAAAAAGTAAGCATTTAATGTTGAACGATCTGAATTCAAATATTTATACAATGAGTTTTATCTAACATTGTATGCTTTTTATAATAACAAAAATCTCTAGATATGTATAAGTATTAAATTGTATTTGAAGAAGAAGAAAAACAAATTATCCTTTTGGTCCTCACAAACTATATTAGTACTTATGATTTCTTTCCATTCATTGAACTGATCATTACCTATGTTTTACAATTTAAACTCTTATTTAGGTTTGAATATTACAATGGGAAATGATAAGGTCACTCGAAGGTGTGAATATGTTCTAAATTGGTCAGACAATACTTGGCCTTGGGCTTAAATCTTCATATAACATGACCAAGTATTGTCTAACCTATAAGTAATGGCCAGAAATTGGACTAACTTCAATCAAATATGACGAGCAGGAAATGATATAGATTCACAAAGTTATTTAATATTGATTGGAATTTTATTTTTATTAATCTTAAATGTACTTTACCGCGAACAGGATCCTGGGTTGATTTCATATCGAATTTTAATGCATGTATACACAAATAGTACGTTTGTTATGCTCGAATGAGCTTTCATAATAAACTGGTTCTTTTTTTATGCACAGATGAATTATTCAATTTAAAGCAACACGGATGTTGTCAATATACCTAGCGGTCTAATTTGATCATCTTTGAGGTATAATGTTATGTTTTAAATGTCGAAATCAGAAGACCATTATCGATATTTAACCAGGTTACTGTTCACCAATATGTGGACAACAAATCGGTAAAGATGAGGATACTATTTTACTATATTTGTATTTTTAATGTTGGAAAATCTGTTGCGAATTCAGGTAAGTTTTCATTAAGATATTGATTTGACCCATGAATTGATAGAATTGAAAATGATAACGGAAAATGTGTAGAAGAGACTTTAACCCGACAAACCTCCTGTTAGTTTTAAATGTTCAAGACGAAAGTTGATTCAGAAATAGATGTGACAGAAAACAATCAATAATAGATTTTTAATCATTGCTCTTTTTACCTCACTTTTCAATATAAGAACTGCTCTCTTTGGTTGTGCTGGACGGTAAACCACACGTACGAGACATCATTATTACAATCAGACCGATTCTATCGTGAATCTGGAGCATTTCTATCATTATTTTACATGACTGTCACCATTTTACACGTTAAATTCTAATTGCCAACATATCATTTTCATCTCTGAAGGCTAAAAATAAAACCAACTTTAATGTGCATGATTTTAGTCACATTATTGCATGGGCAAGCCAACAGTTTTTACGTGTCATTCCATGTGTCTGTCTACCAGAACAGAAACATCTATGAACACTTAAACAACTTCCTGGAGAAAAGACAGAAATAAGTTTATATAGAAACACTTCGGATTCAGAAACATTTGCAGTGTCATTGTTGATTAATACTGGTTCGTTCCATCTAATTGAAGGGAACTTTGTGTATACATGTATATTCTTCCACCGGACCTTACATATAACATACTACAAAATTGTTTTTTCTGGCGACATCACGGTTCAACGGCATGCTATTTCTTTGCCACCAAGATGCCGTCGTTAGTATCGTGCATTAAAGTTGTCTAAAATTAGGCCATTTCGAATACTTTATTTAACTGTTATGTCTTAATTTGACGTCTACAATGTTGTAACTTACGGAAGCCTATATATAAGTGATGCACCCACGATGCACATCTTAAATATTTGGAACATGTTCTTGTTTAAAGGAGAAAGTATTTACACAAAAAAGATATTTTGCTGCAAAATGTAACGGTACCAGATTCCTAATCAGATATGTGCATTTCGACATTTGGGTCATTAAAAAAAATTAATTTTAAAATTGCAAAATTCAATTGTTACTAGCTTTTTAATACCTGGTATATGAGATATTTGTGAGTCCTATCATCGACTGTGGTTATTGTTTTGGTAAATCAATATGCTTATATTATAATTATTGTGACAGTGTTGGTTTGCAGGTCGACTAGAAATAATTTGTAAATGCCAAAATTATTTCTGAATGGAGTGACAAGTTATTGAATGAATGACACAAGGCAGACATTGTCTAATTTATTACAAAAGAGTAATGAGGATTAACATAGTAAAACACATATTTTACTTTTTCTATATGTTGTGAACTATTTTAAAGCAAATATCGTAGAATCAAATAGAAATGTTGAAATGTAACTGAACTGTATCACTCCATGATAATGTGGTCTACTTGAATTCTTTGATTGGGATAGCTTTTGAGACATAAAATTGTAAAATTTCGAAATTTTCGTTTCTTCTTATAAAGAAGATGGACGAAAGTCTCCTTAAAATTGGTCAATAATATTTTTAAATATGTCGCATTTATGAATATTATTTCAACAGGTTCTGCTGATGTTTGTGCTGACGGACAGTCATCTGAAACTGGAATGGCACCAGGCTGTTCAGGTCAGTGCTTAAAAACAAAGTTAAATTTTCATCAGAATTAGCTGAAATTTAATTGCAGTAAAACAGCAATGATGTATACACACTCGATAAAATTCAAATATGTATGCTTTCAAATATCTAGGTTTTTAACTTCTCTCTAATGAAAATATTTCATGGTAGACATGTGACAATAGGATTGGAACGTCATATCAAATTCACGATGTCAAACATTTCGTACGATTCAAAATGATTTCAACTTGACAAAAAGAAGTTTTTGAGACTCGCAATGTGACTTTCATGTTTATTTTGTGAGAAAGTACATACCAAAAATCGGTTTTTAGTGTCGGACTGGTAACAGGTGTCAGACCACCAATTAAAAATCCCTGTCTGTTCAACCAAATTTTGCAATTTTCTCAGCTTTCTAAATATTTTACCTTAAGTTTAACTTCTAGGAAACCAGGTATATCCTGAATTGTACGTGTATCACCTTTCTACATGCAAATTTTCAACCAATGTTTAAAGTCTTATTAGAAATGTCCTATCTTGAAAACTCAGGTACTATCAAAACTCTCGATTTTCTAGAAATCTTAAATTAGTGTACCACGTAGCGCATTAATCTTGAATTTTAAATGCAAACTCATAGACAAGTGAATGAATTTTGACTCAAAATGTTCTAAATGAATCTTCCTTTCACTAAAAGTTTCATTTCTGCAAAAGTGTTGGTTAGTCTAAGTAAACAATGACATCAAATGTACTACTTTTTGTCCCAGTAGGCTTACTTTCATGTTTTAAATTGGAGGGAGTAATTGGTGGTCTGACACCTAGAACGTGGAATAATATCCCTTCAAAATATTTGTCAAGGTTTAATGAAAATTATCGTTACAAACGAATTGAATTAAAATCTCCTATTGCCATGCTATCGAAAACATGTGGCTTTTATTGCGAACATTAGTACAAATAAAGGCAACGGTAGTATACCGCTGTTCAAACTCATAAATCCATGGACAAAAAACAAAATCGGGGTAACAAACTAAAACTGAGGGAAACGCATAAATATAAGAGGAGAACAACGACACAACACAAAAGTGATAAAACAACGATATGAATCGTTATCAGTCTAATCTTAATTGCGCATGTCTTACCGATCAGGCTGATCGGATGTTGCTGGTTAACGAGGATGAAATCTTGCAAAATTAAGGAAATGATTCATGTGCAATCACAATAATGAACAGTGGCTGCTAACAGCCACCAGCCGCCAGCAAATATGTTTGCTTACGCTACATCAAGTAACTTTTTTATACAGAAATTGCATGATAACATCTCAGTAAGGTGTTACTTTGTAAAGTTTGCAGCCTTGTCTTTTCGTTAGCACAAAATTGTTTGATATGATACCAAATATACAAGGCATTTTATATATGTAACCAAAATATTCGTTACAAAAATACGTCACTGTTTGTAATGTCCCATACGTTTCTCTGTTATAAATATTCTTGTGTGTATGTGCTGTATTTCTGTCACATAGTGTTGTTATCTTAGTGATAATTTTTAACCTTATAATCATTGTCATATAAACGGAAAGTTTGACTAGCCTTTAAACCAGGTTCGACTAGCCTTTAAACCAGGTTCAACCAACCATTTCTTTTTTTAAAATGTCTTGTACCAAGTCAGAAATCTATCAGATGTTATCAAATAGTTCGTTCTATGCATTGGCGTTTGACTTTGTTGCTCTTCAGTGTTACTGATGTTCCTTTCATTTTTCATTTTTTTTAATCGATGTGTTTACCTCGGTTATAGTTTGTAACCCGAATTTGTTTTCTTTCAATCCATAAATTACTCTTGAACAGCGGTATAATAATGTCACATTTTTTAACTTATGAATAGCTGAAAGTATTTAAATAGTGGGTGGAACCGAAGTAAGAATGGAGTCGACGGCTTTAAAATGTAATCGATTAAAACAATTACTTTGCTTATGAATGTAATCGATTACATTACATTTACACCTAAATTCAAATGTAATTGATTACATTAGATAATTTTTCTTTAAAGTAATCAAGATTACTTTAGATAATAATATAGTTATCAAAAGTACCAGGATTATAATTTAGTACGCCAGACGCGCGTAGATAACTTATGATTACATATTAAAGAATTTCTCATCAACTTTGTATATTTACAAAACAGCTAATTTTGGTGACAACTTATTCTTATTTCCTTTATTTATTCATCTTAATAAAAATTCAGACAACTAGGAGCAGTGTTACATGTGTAAAGTTTGATAGCATAGAAACGTGTCCTTTTCTGTGTTAAATGACATATATAATATGATTTCTGAAAATTTAAGCCAACTGCCTAATTAACAAAAAACCTGGTCAAGTAAAAGTTAAAGTGTGTGTAAAGATATAATTAACACATTCATATAAAAATGTATGTTTTTACAGGTGTTTATCACTTCTTCCATTTCTCAAACAAAAAATAGGTGAGCTTAAAGGGTATTAACATTTATTTGTTTAAATTGCACTTTCAATACATTTATTAGTAGTTTATTTTTCATTATGTACATAATTTTTTGTAAACTTTCAATACTTGAGATAGTCAGAAAGCGCATATCAAAATAAATTATGAAAAACAATTTTTTTTCTTCAAATTGTTTAAAAATAGAATTTGGGTCTAACTTCCGTTATTAATTTACGGGCTCATTTATGTCAACCAAAAAAAAAATTCATATGAGAACCAAATCTTTAATGCTAATGAATTTTCATGTATCAACAGAAATCAATATCACACATGAAACATTGAGAAAGGTAAATTCCTTTCGTAACTATTTACAAAATAAATCCCACAATGTGACGTCTTCACTCTTCATCATTGTTCATGCCTAATTTTGTTGTACTTAACTTGTTATACAGTCATGTAATATAGATGCTATAGTTTTTATATTTTTATATTGTCTATCAAATGTTATTTTCATATACAAAATTTGTAATCTTATAATAATCTGAAACTAATCATAAATTCACCTGGTTTCACGCTGTAATCGATTACATTACAATTACTTTTAATTACTAATTACAAGAATGAACATTGCAAAATACTGATTACGATTACCTCATTCCTAAGTAAGATAGCGTGCATAAATAAACAGCAGAATACCACTATCCAAAAGTCGTAAACCGATAGAGAGAAAGCAAATCTGGGTTACAAACTTAAACCGAAAGAAAACACATCAACTTTAAAGTTTGACATGCTATATAGTTTACAAAGGTACAAGGATTATAATTTAATTCGCCAGACTTGCGTTTCGTCTACATGAGACTCACCAGTGACACTCAGATAAAAAAGTTATGAAGCCAAACAAGTACAAAGATGAACAGCATTGAGGACCCGAAATTTCAAAAAAGTTATACCAAATTCGGCTGAGCTAATCTATTCCTAGGATAAGAAAATCCTTAGTTTTTCGAAAAATTCAAAGTTTTGTCAACAAGAAATTTATAACAATCACCATATAATTGATATTTATGTCAACACAGAAGTGCTGACTACTTGGCTGCTTTGTGTTTCTGTTGTGTCGTTTGTTTTCTCTTATTTCTTAGTGTAAATTCACATTACTATAAGACGTGTCACGGTACTTATCTATCCCAAATTCATGTATTTGGTTTTGATGTTATATTTGTTATTCTCATAGGATTTTGTCTAATGCTTAGTCCGTTTCTGTGTGTGTTACATTTTAATGTTATGTCGTTGTTCTCCTCTTATATTTAATGAGTTTCCCTCAGTTTTAGTTTGTTACCCCGATTATGTTTTTGTCTATGGATTAATGAGTTTTGGACAGCAGTATACTACTTTTGCCTTTATTTACACATGTCACGGTAAGTGGCTCATAATGACTTTTGAACTAGAGGCTCATCAATGGATATCTTGACTCTACATATTTGATTCCGATGCAATTATTCGGGAAGTTAAGAATATGACAGTCGTTATCCATTGGTTTGATGTGATTGAGATTATGATTTTGCCATTTGATTAGGCACTTGTCGTTCTCGGAATTTTCCTCGCAGTTCAGTATTTTTGTTATATCAAATTGTTGGATTTAATAATTGTCTTTTATTTGTCACGTTTCAGTGTAAAAAGTGGATGTCTTACGGCTAGATATGGGTCTGTTACCATTCGACTTTTGACTGATGCATATCATGACATAATTTGTTGCAAACATATTTTATAGGAATAACACAATGAGTGGAACAGGAAATTTGGTTGGGTTCATATTGCACAGCTTGTAGTTTTCTAGGTAGTGTTTTGTAGACTGTCGTTTGGTCATCGTTTGTTTGTAGTTTTGTTTTAGGGGGATTGACGTGACCTTGATAATTTGTATTGACTATCCATTTAGTAGTTTTCACCTCTCGTTTTAAATAAAACAGCTGATCTATCATTTTTGAAGGTAGTTTTTTTTTGTCTCCCTTCTCTCTTTTCAAAATAAAAAACAAACTTGTTATCGCTAGTGGAAAGACATGTTAAGATAAAAAAAAATCAATTGTGCCTGAATTAAAGAATATAATTGTCAACTTCCTGTTTGTAAAACATCACTTCCGGTCTCACATGATTGATTTATTAACTCGGAATCGAAAATATATGGTTGCTCTTACTTTTGTCTGCAATATGGGAGAAATTAGGTACTTCCGTTTTAGTGAAATTCATATCCGGTCTTAAATTAAAGCATGATACGGGTTATGTTCTTCTCATATATTTTATTATGGTATACTTAGCAATACTAAACCTCTAACTGTATGTACTTGATATTCATATAATAAAGTCAAATCTCTCAATCAGTTTAATTGAGGTATAAGCTGGCATGTCAGTAACTACTTGTAGTCCTTTGTTATTTTTTAACATCGACTAGAGGTAAAAAGGGAGAGTTGAGATAGACGACAACATATTAAACCCCGCCGCATTGTTGTGCCTGTCTCAAGTGAGGAATTTCTGGCCTTTTTTAGTCTTGTATAATTTTTAATTTTTAGTTTCTTGTGTATACTTCGGAGTTTAGCATGATGTTCATTACACTGAACTAGTATATATTTTTGTTAAGGGGCAAGATGAAACACGCCTCCGTGTGCAGGAGTTTCTCGTGAAATAACTTCAAAAATAGCTTCTTTCGGTTTACCCAGGTAACTTCCGGTTGATATCTTACAAGTTCTCATGTCAACCAACATTTTGCAGAAGACCTGATGGTCTTTTCATGTACCAAGCTGGAGTAATAATCAATTAACCTTAATCATTTCTGGTCTAATAACTCTTATTAGATGCTCTCACATAAAGTCTTCGTATCGCTTCTATCAAAATAGGACAAAGAAATCATGAAGATATTAGCGAGCAATTTGGTACAATATATTTGTCGCTTTCTATTAGTTTTCAGGAGGAGATTTCAACACAAAAAAAAACAGTGTTTGGGTGATAACCCATGCAATGAAAGGTCATCGACTTAACAGGGACAGTCTCAAATAATAATCAGAACAAATACAATAGGTCTTTCCACTGATTATATGACTTTAACATTTTAAGGTCACTTTAAATGGTATGAAAATTGCTTTTCATTCAAGATAATTACCCGCATGTCGTGTTAACACCAAAAGTAGTAACTGACCTTGCAGACGGTATACAGATAAGAAAATTTACAACCCTGGAGCCAGTTTTCAAATGTGTATTTGATGAAATGATAGATAGTCTTAAGCTTGTATTCGACATTCATTGGTACATAAATAACGACCTCGTAGTGGTAAACATGAATATTGCACAAGGGAAATTGTTTGATACTCATATGAGGCCTCATCACTGGACAACCACATACTCTATGAATATGCAGGTAGGTGATTGATCAACCATCATATTTTGTTAGAACGAAACATGAAAACAAGCTAATGAATTCGAAAAATTTGAAATTGGAAGACTTTGATATATTTTGATTTTAGACAGTGCTTATAAAACTTAATGAACATTTATAAGAATAATATATTCAGTAAGCTATAACTTCCCACCATACTCAATGAATAAGCAGGAAGGTGATGTTTCAGGCATCAAATTTAAAACATGAGAACATGAAATTGTAATAGTTTGGACAGTCCTTAAAGAAACTTTATGGACATTAATTAAAAAAAGATATTCAGTAAGCCATAATTTCCCCACATATATATTTATTTACTTTTGTTTAGATACAATTTTCAGTCAGAGGGGTTTGTTATTTCCAAAGTTTTGGCTCTCTTTTACCGACTCTATTTCAGAAAAGGTGAATTGGAATCGTTCTGTTTTCCAATATAATCACAGGTACACGAGGCGAAATAAAAAGTTTATTGCTATTTCTTTCCTACACTCAATGTGTTCTGTTTGATTTAAATGCATGCTAAACTAAAACATCTATCTTAAAGTAAAAGACACCAAAATAGGAAAGTGGCAGAATATTTTGGTTACTTAAAGTGGGCAGCCTGGTGAAAAAGCAAAAAGAAAAAAGAGAAGGAAATAATCAGTTTGACATGTTTTGTAGATTTTAACCTCTGTGGTTGAGTAGCTCTTTTTGCCATGCATCAGAAATAACATACAAAATGCAATTTTTTCTTGTTACATTTTTGAAACTAAGTAAAGTTGAGATAAGACCATGTAAAAGAGGGGCGATAGATACCAAAGGGAAAGTCAAACTCATAGATTGAAAATAAACTGACAACGCCATGGCTAAAGAATAAAAAGACAAACAGACAATTAACATACTTAAACGGGATATCATTTATCAGAGACATTCTGGTTATTATACAATTATTAAAGCTTGTTTTTTTTATTATTATTTTAAGTGTTTGTAGAATACATTTATAGGTAAAATGTAGTGTGCGGGCAAGACTGGGACCAAATGAAACACCAAGTCCATTTTTTGAAAGCGAAGAGATAACTGCTGGTGTAATAGTAAGTAAACTTCTTAATTCAAAGACTCCTTCAACCACACCAAGTAACGTCATGAAGCCTTCTTCAAAGTGATTTTGAGATACCTCAAAATATGAATAAAGAGTTGTTACCTGAGTACAGCAATACTAAAAAAATTAAAATTGCATACAACGGTATGGTATGATCTAACAAACGTTGCAATCTCCTTTTTACCAGGAAACTCAAATAATATTTGGAATTTTGTTTTGTTGCAGACTATAAAATGTAAAATCACAAACATACTGAACTCCGATGAAGATTCAAACGGAAAGTTCCTAATCAAATGACATAATAAAAGCTCAAACACATGAATCGAATTGACAACAACTGTCATATTCCTGCTTTGGTGCAGGCATTTTCTTATGTAGATAATGGTGGATTAAACCTGGTTTTAAAGCTACAATGTATCTTAACCTCTGACTTGCATGAATGTCGTATAAACTTCCATTTTATTGACAACGATTTGTGAACAAAACAAACATACATAAAAGCTATAAAAGTTCCAAATAGAGCAAAAGGAGTCAACGCGTGTGTTATTATCTAAATCACTATAAACACATATAGGTATATAAACAGACATTTAACGTAACACAATAACACAATGACGGGATGCATAATTACAGAGTCACGCCACATGCAAAAAGACACACAAAAGACACACATTTAATTATCATTAGAAAAAAACAAAAGAAAAGAATGTAGAAATTACATAACAATACACAATTACAATGTTACTGGAAACCATTCAATTTAATTTGATTTGATTTTTTTATGGTGTTTTAATGCCACTTTTAAGCACAACATTTATGCTTATTTCGTGGCGGCCAGTTTTTATTAGTGGAGGAAGCCGGAGTGCACGGGAGATCCACCGACCTTTGATAAGAAAACTGACAATCCTAGTCAATAAAGATTGGAGTCGAGTGATTCTGCACAATCGGGGTTCGAACTCACAATCTCAGTGTTGATTAGCTAGTGATTACAGCAGTAACTACTTTGACTATTCGGTCTCCGATGCCCCTCATTACATTTAAAAACAAGTAAGGAACATAATGCGAACATAAATGCGAAAGAAATTAAGAAAAGCGCGGCGTTAAGCCAAAAGTTTCAGTATGAAGCACCAATTATGTTGTCTGATTCAATTAAAGTCGAGATATAAAAGGAGATTAGAGTAATATCTTAAGCAAAATCCACAAAGTCAAGATTAAATACTACCAATTTTAATGTGCATGTCACAAACCAGGAATCTCGACAGAAGTTGTCTCATGCCATATTTTTTTTAATTATGATTTACTTATTTAGGTATCATTTGATTATGACTTTATCTTCGATGGTTTCTGTTAATCAATCTTTTCATTAGATTTGGAAATGATTTTAAGGAACAACATTGCTCCTCATTTTGCCGACTTCTTCATTTTATTCATATGAGGCTGACTTCATAAATGAAAAAATGAAGTCAGCATTATCCGTTGATGATACTTTCCGCTATAAAGATGATGTTCTCTTACTAAATAACTAAAATCAAAATGGGGAAATTATCCATTCAAGGAAAAATAGGAAGATAAGGATCTCTTACCTTTTCAGAGCACATGAGATCACCCAACTGATTTTGGTACTGTTTGTTTGAATTTCTCTTTGGTATCCCTCACATCTCCTTTAGAGCTTTAATACTTGTCTTTTGTCAAACTATTTGTGTTGTTCTAGTTTTCTAAAACAGGCAACGAAATTAAATTGACAAAAATATAGTAGTTCTTTTTAACAGAAATTTAGTTTTATACAACATCTAAGTTTAAATAAACATGCCAATAGAAAGAAAATTACATTGACAATTATACCAATTTTTTCATATGATGTTTTAAAATGATTTTATGTACTGTAATGGCTAAGTTTAACAATAAAAGAAGTTAACGTGACATTTTTCTCTAAAAAAAATACTTTTTATTATAAATAATCATCAATAATGTTTCGAACTTCCCAGACAATAGTTCGTAGATATGTTTTGGAAAGACAGCGACCTTAATTACGAGACCTCTTGTTATATCTTCGACTGCCGCACAGCTCAAGTGCGAGGTAAATAGAAGTAACAGAATTGTAAAGATCAAATCTAATATAACAAATCATTTAACAATGGTCAAGGAACAGTTTTATCAACAAATGGGAACGGATGGAAAATATGAAAACAGATGACATTGATCTTTTAAATTAATTTATCTATTGCGCTTGCCAGGTGCTCGGAAAGTCGAAACTGGAGAGTTAAGGCGCTTGCCACTAACAACCATTCATATACTATTTGTCAATAATACTTTTTTGATGTGTAATAAATATAACAAAACCGTTCATACACAACTTAATTAAGTATAAATGCATTTATTGGTTCAATAATTGCGATAACATTAAACTTTCAAGAAACTCTTACCATAGGATTTTAAGATCAAAATAACTGTGTAAGGATGTATTCTTCTGATTTTTCAATCTCGTTCAGTCTCGTAGAAATCTCATTCGTGAATTATTATCAAAACATGTGATAGAAGTAGAAGATATAAATGAATTTTAAAAAATATTATAATCAAACATAACTCAGTGAAAAAATTATGTATTTACAATAAACGGTTTTTGAGTAATCCAGTTTTCAAATTTTACGACCAATCAAGTCAGTATTTTCAGCCAAAATTTTGAGAAAATGGGTGAGGGATACAAAAAATTATTTTACGAGAATCATGTACATCCCATATATCATTTTGGTATTTTCAAATTTCTTAGATATGTATTTTTTCAATCATTTATAACAAAAAAGTTGAAATAGTAGGCATTTTGTTTTTAAAACTGAGAAAAAACTTTCTTATATTAACACCTACCTATAGTTTTTTTACGTAAACTTTATTCAGATTGATCGATTTCATCTTTATAGAAAGTATGAAAAAAAGTTTAATTGTGGAACTGTGTTCACGATAATAGCCCGAAAATAGGTAAAATTCGATGAAAAATGGGAAAATCATGAAAATTGGGCATTTTCAAAGGGCCGCACCACCATATGATTTTTCTTCACCAATAATTTTGTTACAGTCTTATAAACCCAAAAATCAGGTTAAGAAAAAAAGCTTAATTCTAGAAATGGTTGGCTCCTCAGAGGTGTACATCCTTAAGACTAAAATCATCTTACAAGTGATTATTTGAGGAAATTGGATTCACGTCTTCCGGTCAGTATACCAAAAATCCACAAACAGTTGGAGACATTTAATCTTCGACAGATGTATAACTTAACTGGGTCGATGCCTCTGCTGTTGGAATGTTAGTCCCCGAGGGTATCACCAACCCAGTAGCCAGTACTTCGGTACTGGCATGAAAATACGGATTTTTTGTGTTATTAAAATTTGCTGTTACAAAATGTTAAAAATTATTTTTAATTAAGAAATGTATCTCCCTCATGCAAAGCTCTAATTCCTTTCACAGATTTGGCTATACTTTTTGGACCTTTTGGTTTATAGCTCTTCATCTTTTATATAAGCTTTGGATATCAAGTATTTTGGCTACGAGCATCACTGAAGAGACATGTATTGTTGAAATGCGCATCTGGTGCAAGAAAATTGGTACCTTTAATGTAATTAATTAATTGTGTTCAGTTTATATGACAAAACATTGTAAAAACATTTAGCAGATTCAGTAAAATATTTCTCATTTGAACCAATTTTAATTTAATTACTGGCACATAAAGTCGTCTTCATCGTCATCGTTAGCCGTTAACTTTGACCTAAATATTTTTCCCTGAAACTACTGTGCCAAATTTAACTTAACTTGAACACAATCATCTACAGGGTACTTGGTGACCGGTCACCCCGTCAGATGGCTGACATGCCTTAAATACGAGATTTTATTATTATTTTTTAAAACTGTTATAAATAGAGAATCTTCAAATTTAAAATGATCAGAAAGAAAAGTTCTACGAGTATGTTTCCATTGTTGAAGTTCCAAGTCGACTTCTTATTAGAGTAATTTCCGTTTTATGACGAATAAACATTTTTGTTTAAATTTTTGCCTTATATTTTAAGAATTGTAATAGATAGATATAAACTTTAATCACCAAAAAATGACTAGCAGGACAAGACCTACAAAAAAAAACATATCCTCTTGCGTTTTTTTTCTTAAATGATAAACATTATATTAGATAAATAGATATTTTATATCAGAAAAATTACAACCAAGCAAGATCTACTAACAAGTCAAATTTGGCCGATATAGGTTGTAGACTGTCATTCTTTATAGGAGTGATGGCCCTCAAATGAGTACTTGTTTTACCTTTTTGTGTTTTCAGCAAAAACTAAAAAAAAAGGAGAGAAGTTTAACGCATTTGATATTAAGATAAATCAAATAAAAAAACAGAAATTATATTCTGGACGACAATTTTCGATAGCGTTTTTTGTTAAATATGCACATAGAACAAGAGAAGCGATACAGACTTTGTTTAGCCTCTTTGTATCATCATATCAAAAAATAAATATAAAAGAACACACAATAACAATCAGTTAATGAAAATTACTAAACTTTTAAGAGGCACTAGCTACGAGATATAAAAATAAGACATGATAAATTTTCAGGCATTAATGAATAAAGGCAACAGTAGTATACCGCTGTTCAAAACTCATAAATCCAGGGACAAAAAACAAAATCGGGGTAACAAACTAAAACCGAGGGAAACACATTAAATATAAGAGGAGAACAACGACATAACACCGAAACGTAACACACACAGAAACGAACCAAGCATCAGACAAAACACCACGAGAATAACAAATATAACAAGAAAACCAAATACATGAATTTGGGATAGACAAGTACCGTGCCACGTCTGATCTCAATATCTCAAAAATAAGAGAAAACACAAACGACTCAACGTTAAAATTAATGAAAGTGAAATAATGAAATAATAAATCACTTTTTACATTCGATTTGGTCTAGTTTTTTCCAAATAACCTAAAATTCATGTCAATTTTAATAAATAGAGATGAGTTACTCATGTATTTGTCTATTTAAAAGAAAAGAATATCAACATTGAAAGTGAAACAAGTGCGAACCTCTTGATTAACAAAAAAAAACATTCATAACAGTTTAAAAAGATGATAAACATACTTGTTAACCTAATGTATGAATTCAAACAAAACTAGAACAATCCAATTTCTGGTGGTCGCTATCTATTAATACTTATTTTTACATCGGGTTATATAACAGTTGGCAGTCTTCAGATGACATCTTCATGGTAAATCAAATGACGTTTAGATAAAAAAGATACCAACGAAATGTTGATTATTATTATGGTGCCTTATGTATTGGTTACTGTTTAATTTTTGTAATCTGTATATTCGTTTTAGAATGTTATATAACAGATACGAAAATATGAGTGCATATAAATTGACAAAAAAAACTCCAGAAGGAGTACTTGTCCATATTCTTAAATGTAACTATTTGTTTAAGCTTTGATTTGATTTTGTATGTTATGTTTCTTGTAGTCAGATTTACACCTGAATTCATTTGTTGAAGTCACCGAGGGGAAGGCGGCAACAATTAAACTAAGATCAACAGTCCCAGTAGGTTGTTTCAGTAAAAACCGCCAGAGTCAATGCAACCATACCATGCACATACGTCAGATTAGTTACAACTACAATTCAAACAGATGTATTAACAACCTTCAAACTGGTGATTTGGCGATCGAAACAGAGTTCTGTGGTATTACCATACCTAGTATTGGATGGGATAATACATTAGATCTAAAAGTGACTGGCTATGTGAACAATTTGTACGACGAACAAAAAACAAGGACAGCAACCATTCATTTTACATCACTAGTTAGGAATAATGTTGACATATCTGGTACTTGGAACCGCGTTGATATTCCTGACCTAAAGGTAAATTTAACTAATAAAATGAAAACAAAATTGAGATTAAGACATTATCACTTTAAGTACCATACACTACCGTATGTGTTATGGACGTTGGTGATCCGATGCAATATCAAGATGAAAAAAGCATACCGGTATAGGCGTGATGTGTTTGTTTTTGATTATTTTTTTTCGGTACAAGCATTTATGAAAAAAAAATAGGAAAATCATATATCGCTTTATGCAGGCAGTTTGGGGGTCAATTTAGTCAAAATAAGCTAAAAACATTGATAATAAATTGTGCACCTGTAAGTGAATAATTCGCCTTCATTGAAATTGTATTCATGTGAATCACAATTTAACCCCTTAGCTACAGATTGATACCGTTGCATTGTGCGTGTTCATTTATTTAAAGAAAAAGAACGTTAACACTGAAAGTAAAACAACGGTTAATCATTTGTTTGACTGATTCGATCCGCAAACAAGTCATTCTTATACTTGTACAAACGATGTAATCTGTAATATAAAATCAAACAGACGGAGAAAAAACTAAATTCACGAGTCTGATATCTATTTATATCAATATTCAGTTTATACCCTTATATGGCAATCGGATGTATTCTGAGGTAAACCAGACAGTTAATAAGATGGCGTCTAGTCTTAAATACACAAGAAACGAAGCGACATATTTTCGAGCCCATGTCCGATGTATTGTTTATTTCAGACGTTTTATAACTTGGATAAAGGTTATAAACAAAATACGAGAACTTGAGTCAAATAAGTTAAACGAATTATACAGCTAGTGTTTGATCTTTTGAAAAATCAAAACAGCATTTAGATATATTCAACAAAAGCATAGTTTAGATACATTATCTAATAAAGAATATGTTTACTTCCACAAAAGGTTCGGATCACTGATGCTGATCATAAATTGAGCGGAAGAGCTTGTTTAGCCTTTACACTCTCTAATTTTGTGACGATTTATGGCGACGAATATTCCTTTCAAGGAGCAGGAGAATATGTTCTTTACCGACACAAGACTTTACCATATTCGGTAAGATTTTTTTTAATGCAGTAAGACACATGCACAGGTTTTTTTAAACTCAAATAATTCAATCTACTGTAACAGCTTTCTATCACTACTAGTCTTATGTCAGCTTTTTTAGCTCACCTGGCCCAAAGGGCCAAGTGAGCTTTTCCCATCACTTGGCGTCCGGCGTCCGTCGTCCGTCGTCCGTCGTCGTCGTCCGTCGTCGTTAGCTTTTACAAAAATCTTCTCCTCTAAAACTACTGGGCCAAATAAAACCAAACTTGGCCACAATCATCATTGGAGTATCTAGTTTAAAAAATGTGTGGCATGACCTGGTCAACCAACCAAGATGGCCGCCACGGCTAAAAATAGAACATAGGGGTAAAATGCAGTTTTTGGCTAATAACTCAAAAACCAAAGCATTTAGAGCAAATCTGACAAGGGGTATAATTGTTTATCAGGTCAAGATCTATCTGCCCTGAAATTTTCAGATGAATCGGACAACTCGTTGTTGGGTTGCTGCCCCTGAATTGGTAATTTTAAGGAAATTTTGCTGTTTTTGGTTATTATTTTGAATATTATTATAGATAGAGATAAACTGTAAACAGCAATAATGTTCAGCAAAGTAAGATTTACAAATAAGTCAACATGACCGAAATGGTCAGATGACCCCTTTAGGAGTTATTGCCCTTTATAGTCAATTTTTAACAATTTTTCGTAAATCTTAGTTATCTTTTACAAAAATCTTCTCCTCTGAAACTACTGGGACAAATTAATCCAAACTTGGCAACAATCATCTTTGGGGTATCTAGTTTTAAAAATGTGTGGCGTAACCCGTTCAACCAACCAAGATGGCCATGGGCTAAAAATAGAACATAGGGGTAAAATGCAGTTTTTGGCTTATAACTCAAAAACCAAAGCATTTAGAGCAAATCTGACATGGGGTTAAATTGTTTAGCAGATCAATATCTATCTGCCCTACAATTTTCAGATGAATCTGACAACCCGTTGTTGGGTTGCTGCCCGTGAATAGGTAATTTTAAGGAAATTTTGCTGTTTTTGGTTATTATCTTGAATATTATTATAGATAAAGATAAACTGTAAACAGTTTTATAAATAAGTCAACATGACCGAAATGGTCAATTGACCCCCTAAGGAGTTATTTTCCTTTATAGTCAATTTTTAACAATTTTCATAAAATTTGTAAATTTTTATTAACATTTCCACTGATACTACTGGGCCAATTCATTATAGATAGAGATAATTGTAAGCAGCAAGACTGTTTAGTAAAGTAAGATTTACAAACACATCACCATCATCAAAACACAATTTTGTCATGAATCCATCTGCTTCCTTTGTTTAATATTCACATATACCAAGGTGAGCGACACAGGCTCTTTAGAGCCTCTAGTTTGTTAATGTTAGTGTTTGTAGCTCATGAAGCGTGTTTACTAGGGAGCCGAATTAATACTAAGATTATGAATAGTGATGTATGATTATAATTCTTAACGTTTGTGATTAGCAATTCAATGCAATTGTACACATCTCGACAAAGAAATGAGGCTTGTTTATTCTATACTTTTTAAAATCAAGTGGTAAAAACCTAATGCAATTTGTATAATAAAGAGTCTTGTATAAAACACAAATACCATACACATTTTAGAACAAATTGACACAGTTCCATTAAATCATCATGTTGTTCAAATTGTACATTTGTATTGAATACAATACAAGTACAAATTACACTTTTTGTAACAATTTCATTGGAAGACGTCATGAATCAAAATGATTTATATTTTGAGACAACATTAAGATTAAGCTTAGTGTCAAACCCAAAAATACAAAAGCAATAATATAAGGTAAAATGTATCAACGTGTTTATATATTAAAGTAATTTAATATTTTTATTTTTAGTTAAACAATACTAATATTGTCACATTCATTTTCTTTTTGACTTTAATTGACTATTTTTTTAAACTTCACTTTTATCTTATATTTCACTTTTCTATACAGGTTCATATTCTCCAAACAGCAATTAAGTCAAGTTCTACAGGTATCTGCGGGATAGCAGTTAGGAGTGTCAACTCGATTTTTGTACTTAGAACATGCAATACGATAAGTCAATACTTTTCAAATCAAAATGTCTTGACTGTTCCAGTAGTTCAGTATAAACAATGCAATGACAATGATATGACAATTCAAGAAACTGGTTCAGGATATAAGGTATTATACTATAGATAACTGTTATAAAAATACATATTTATTATGAATATATATAAATGTTATATTAATGATAATACAAAGTTTGCTTTTAACTTCTTATCTCTGCTATCTTTGTGTGTCCTCTGTTTTCTTATTTTGTCTTAGCTTTGAAATCGTAAACTATGAAGTGTGAGATAATCATGTCATGCAGGTTAGTCTATTTAGACTACGAGTATATATGAACGATGTAAGGAAATTTTATTAAATAAGGTTTATAATCCCTTTTGTAGCAATGGGTATTAAGAAATTTTCCAAGTGCAATTATATCAAATCAGGAAAGATACTGAATAATAGATATTTGCTATTTGGTAAATATACGAAGAGGAATGTAAATATACGAAGAGGAAACTTCGTTCAAAGCAAAATTATTCATTTTTTTATTGCACTTAATAGAAACTTTGGATTTTGTGACAAAAAAAGCAAATAGTTTTGAAGAAAATCCACAGATTTTATTACAAAAATTTTCGTTAAAAAATTCAAAAACTTGGTTACTTACTTGTTTGTCAATGACGTGCTAGAATTTATTCTTTACTAAAAGTAATAAACAACCTTGAAATTCCACACAAAACGTCTTGCTTAGTAAACAAAGTCGAGCGCGCCTTTAAATGTTTACATGCATTGGTCCATATTTATATTTGATTTAACTAATTTTTCAATTCATAAACTTGTTTAAAGGAAATCATTGCGAGTACTGCATGCAATAATACTATATCTATCAAGTATCTGTCAAGTATAGGAATGTTAAGGTAAAGGCAGTGGATCTACGATAGTGACTTGAATGAAATAACTACCGTTTGATTCCAAAATATCCTGGTCTGCATTTAAACTTTTCCACTACAATCATAAGCTATCAGAGAGTCTGACTGAGGGTGTCATCATTGTTTGGTGTTTTACTATAAAATGTGCCTAAATAAACGTTAAGGAGTAACATATAACCTAATTTCACAAAAAGGATTGCGAGAAAAAAAGAGGAACGGAATATATCAAAGTCGAAAACAAACGTACAACGCCATGAAAAATGATCAAAAGTACCCAAACAAACAAACAAACAATAAAAAGTACACAAATATAAAACAAAGACAATTAGAGACTGACCAACACAAACCCCACCAAAATCTAGGGATGATATCCGAAAGGTATACAGTTTACTGCTCCAGATGAGGTACCTGTCGAGTAACTCATGTTAAAACAATCTCGGTAATAAGTATAATAAAAGAGGGACGAAAGATACCAGAGGGAAAATAAACTGACAATGCCATGGCTAAAAATGAAAAAGACAAACAGACAAACAGACAAACAATAGTACACATGACACAACATAGAAAACTAAAGAATAAGCAACACAAATCCCATGATAAGGTATGACATATTCGGAGAAAAGGGAACAGGATAGTATTTAAGACAATTGAAACATATCCTTTGTCATTTGGGAATCGGATATTCAATGGCATTCAACCAACTTGTGATGGCGTCCGTAAAATGTACGAAGGGATGATTTCAACTTTCTTACTTGGCAACTCGTGATTTAATAGCTTTAATTAACCGGATTTTTGTGACAAAAATGTCGGTTATTGATTTGGGGATGTACGGCCGGGCGGGCGAGCGGGCGGGCGGGCGGCAATCAAATGTTGTCCGTGCATTAACTCATGAATTGTTCAACTAAAGCTTTTAAAATTTTAACATGTTGTTACTGACCACTAAATGAAGGTCAAGTTCAATAATGGCGATTTTGACTTTTACCGTTCAGGAGTTATGGTTCTTGAAAGATTTTAAAATGGTGTTTCCAGTCGTGTCCGTGCATTTACGCATGAACCATTCAACCAAAGCTTCCCAAATTTAATATGTTGTTACCGATGACAAAATGGAGGTCAAGTTCAATAATGACGATTTTGACTTTTACTGTTCAGGAGTTATGTTTCTTGAAAGATTGAAAAATGGAGTTTCCAGTCGTGTCCGTGCATTTACGCATGAACTGTTCTACCAAAGCTTCCCAAATTTTAATATATTGTTACTGATGACAAAATGGAGGTCAAGTTCAATAATGACGATTTTGACTTCTACCGTTCAGGAGTTATGGTTCTTGAAAGATTGAAAAATGGTGTTTCCAGTCATGTCCGTGCATTTTCTCATAAACCATTCAACCAAAGCTTTTGAAATTTTATATGTTGTTACTGATGACAAAATAGAGGCCAAGTTCAATAATGACGATTGTGACTTTTATCGTTCAGGAGTTATGGTTCTTGATAGATCGTAAAATGGCGTTTCCATTCACGTTGTTGCATTTACTAATGAACCATTCAATCTAAGCTTTTCAAATTTTAATATGTTGATACTGACTACAAAATGGAGGTCAAATTTGATATTGACGATTTTCACTTTCAGCATTCATCAGTTATGGTTCTTGTGATATTGCCAGGACACAAATAAATGTTAATAAATCCGGTTTGCTGTCGTTGTGACAGCCTCTTGTTGCGAGTAAAAGCCATCTTTCAAGGGAATCATGATAAAAAATACAATCACTGGGATTTCGTATCAGCTTGGAGATGTATACTCCGTTTGCATGCGCTGCTGAATAGTTTCTTAATAGAAATTGAAATTTCACAATTGTGAAGCTGTCATCATCCCTAATTTCGTATTATTTTGTTTTCAACTGATCCTTATTGTCAATAAAATACCATCTGTCGAATGACAATATGTTGTATACCCGTTTAATGCTTATGAATATCATTTTCCCCCAAAACATTGACTTGATGATCAATATTGACTTTATTGTGCAAAATATAGAGTATATAAAATCATGGTCTGTCCTACAAACCCATTCCTTATTTTAAGTGCAATAGATCTTTTAGTTTACCTTCTTAAGTTGAAATAATTTCAAACATACTTCTTACTAAAACTCATGTTCAAATCTACTTATCACACTAATAATTCATGGAAGAATCGAATGTACATGTAAAAGGAATAGTTATGTGTTCGCGGAATTCTGTATCATTGAGGTGATATTACCTTAGCCGAATGTTTTCCAATCAGATCTTTATGTTAGAATAATATTTAATAATGTCCACTACGGTTTTTCATCTAAAGGAAGTACATGATGTTTATTGTTCCCTTTTATCTCTTACTTATTATTTCAAACTACTTTTCATTTTTGAATTCAGGTGAGATTGATTACCTAAATATTTTGTTGTAGTCAATCTGTAATACACAATATGGAGTTAACAAATATGTTTGTGTGTAATGTCATCAACCGTCAATTTTGAATGAAAACACATCGTCAGTAAAATATATAATTCAAACAAACAACAACGCACCAATACGTAACTGACATTGTAAATTAGAGGAAGAAAAAACAGGATTAAACATTTCGCTTGTTTCTCTTTCTGGTAATTTTTTGACACAAAGAAGTTGTTAAATTCATTTCTTATAATAAATATAAAAAAAAAAGATGTGGGTTAATTTCCAATGAGTATACTCTCTATAAGGGACCATAATGACACAGAAATTAACAACTGTATGTCATCGAACGGCCTTCAACATTGATGTTTGCTTTATAAAAAAAAATATAGGATTAAATTTGAATTTGTTAAATCTTTTACTCTTTCTTTAACTGTAGATACATCTCCCTAGCGGGACAGAGATTACATTTCAGTATGAGAGATATTGGATTAAAAGTATTCTAGTTAAACCTTCAGTACTAGACGATGGTCTAGTGAATGGTTTATGTGGGAACATCGCTAATAAAGAATCTATATCAACCTCATGGAGGCAAGTGATGGGCTTTTCATTTCAAACATTGTCTTAGATATAGTCCGTTCGTCAGTCCGTTTGTTCGTCCCGCTTCAGGTTGAAGTTTTTTTTGGTCAAGGTAGTTTTTGATGAAGTTGAAGTCCAATCAACTTTAAACTTAGTACACATGTTCCCTATGATATGATCTTTCAAATTTTAATGCCAAATTAGAGTTTGTACCCCAATTTCATGGTCCACTGAACATAGAAATGATAGTGCGAGTGGGGCATCCGTGTACTAGGGACACATTCTTGTTATTTCGGTTTTGAGTTTTGCCTTTATTATATGATATGTATGATGTATTTTTCCTCAGCTAAATATAGAATGAAGTATAGGTAAAACTAGAATGAATTGTAGCACAATTTGTTTTCTTTTAATCGACATCTATAAAATAAAATCACTGTTCTAAATTGTCTGTTTAACAGATAAGATAACAAGTTTTGTACACTGGAACACTTTAAAAAAAAAAAACAATTTTCTTTATTTTCACTTAATTTGTTTGTTATTTTGCAATTTATTATGTATATTCTGTTATATTTTAAGAGTTTCTAATGCCTTGCAACAACTGTTTATTGAAAAGCCTCAACATCAAACTGCATTTCGTCCACCTCAACAATACTGCACATGTAAAAAAGAAGCAGGTCCTACAGATGACCCTTCCATTCTCAAGTTTGAGTTCGTTCAATGTGATTTGTCTCAACCTATTGATGTATATTCATGCCAACACCCGAATCAAGTAAACGAGTATATCATTGATGAGTGCACACTTTCAAGAAACAGAAGAAGTGTCGTGAATAGAAACATACCAACACTAGATGATATAAAGGAAGTAATCCCTTTGACGTATGACTCTTCTTTTGACCCGAATTATATCCCACAGGTGAATATACATATATGATATCTAAATTTTGATATGAAAGTACATGCATGTATTATAATTTTTTGTGGCGGCAAGTTAATTTTCTTATGACACGGGTGAATGTTAATAATGTAACAATATATATTGGAACTTCGTAGTATTCAGTTCAGCATAATTTATTATTGAATTCTAATTTATATATACTGACTGACTTAAAAAAAAAGCAACACTCAATTTATAGATTTTTTTTTTACCAAATCATGTTTAAGGCTCATACAACTACTATTCATGCTCATCATACTTCTTTCTCTTTCGAAAAACATCATATGACTTACCTGTGGTTATTGAACATACCAGATTATTAAGATCGCACGAATTTCAGAAATCAAAATTTCGAGCCAATAAAAGATTTTTTCATTCTTTTTTCTTTGTGAAACAGTTCGTTCAATCCTTGGTCACACATAAATCATCTAAACAATGTTGCATCTCAATATTGCCAAGACTGGGGGGAAAAAACTGAATCAACCTATTAGAATACTGCAAACAGGAAAACGTGAACGTGCTACAACAAGACAATTTGACGTCAGAAACTCGTCTTACTGTCCTTCCTACAATGATACCGGTAGACGGGATTTGTTGAAGACCATCAAAGACCAGATCAACATGTAGTGACAATGCAACGTCAATATAATTTGATTACACAACGTCATTTGCGAGACAGATCTGAACTGCCACAGAAACGACTGCAGAAAAACATTTAGAGCTTTAAAGTTGCAACCGCATAATTGCCAAAAACCCATTGAAATGGGTGGAACAACGGCAAAATCAGAAGGTGCAAAACAGAAACCAAAACGTGCCGAGCAGAATTGGCTGACCTTTCTGACAATCATTTTGGCGTTTGTTACAGACATTCATTGCATTTGACGGTGACACGTTTTTTTGGTAAGGGGAAAGCCAGGGTTTCAGTGTATACCACAATATTTGAACATTTAAAAATGACGTAATATATTCAACTTTTAAACTGCATTTTTTTTAAACATTGAAGTAATGAAATAACTTTCTGTTCATAAATTTGTTTACAAAAAATTTAATATTTGAAAATGGGAATTAAAACGAATAATATAGTATTGCGTTTCTAAAGCCGGTCAGTATATATATATATATAATTTAAGCTAAAAGTTTTCAGATTACTAGTTTATACTGATGTTTATCCTGTACAAATCAGTATACAAATATATGCAAGTAGCTGATAGAAAAAAAAGAAGTATTTCTATAAATAATTTTATCTTAATTATTTCAGGAACCTTCATGGCCAGAAATGTGGTCAAAATACCAGGCACAAGTATTTTGTGAAAATTATACAAGCAGCATGGAAATAGTTCGGTTATGTCGACAGTATTCGAGTTTCAACGTAGACACTTTCACTGAGGGATGCATGAAGGATATAAAGGTATTATGTTTTTTTTTTATTCATACTGTTGTATTTCGTTTGAGCACACAAATAGCATTGAATTAATTGAATTGCTATGGATATTGATAGAAATTTGTTTAATGATTAGAAACATTAATTGGTAAGACAATCATGAACATATTATATTTTTCTTTTTCTTAATCGAATTATTTCCATTTTGAAATATTAATCATTTTAGCATGGGGGTAACACTAACTATGTTGAATGGATTGTCGGAGTTATCAAAGATTATTGCTTTGTTGAGCTTTCACGTAACGCAACTAGCATGTCAAGAACAACAGAAAATGGAAAGACTTTATACTACGAATTATTGTATACATTTTGTCCTACTGGATGTCGCCATTGGAGAAACTGTGTGAATGGTTGGTAGCCAAGTATATTAATTTTTGCAGCTGATTAAACAGTAACTTGTAAGAATTTATAACATTATCGATATTTTCAAATTAAATTTTCCTTCAATTTTACTGGCTGATATTCCCTTCTTCAGCACAGTAGAGTGATATGAAAAATAATCGCTAGAAACTAAGGGCACACGTGCCGTTATCAATGAAATTAACAACGTCATAGGCAAATAGTGATAAACAGATAACTTTGGGCAGCTCAACTCGATTGCTTTTCTCATTTTCGCCTGCAAGCAAGAAAATCAATCTCTTTAAGATGAACAACGATAATCTATAATTATTTTTTTCAAGTAATTTTACTTCAGCTGGAAATACAAAATCCTACTAAGACCCTTCTACAAGTCTTGATTGGTAGCCTACACGAAAACAAACGCGTAATCTTTGCTGTTTGTTTAAAACTTTCATTAGATACTTCGACAAAAAATATGTTGCAATTGATATCGGACAATGATGGATTGGAAACACAAATATTAACAAAAATGTAATATTCTTACAAATTATTTTACTAAATTTGCGACACACTTGAATAACATCATATATTCGTTAATGATTTTGAGCATGAACTATTTTGATATATAAAAGACTATAATTACACGTTTTAGTCTGTGTAATACCTTGGCTAAACTTTAGATCCATCTTGATTGGATTCGCTCTTCAAAGATTTATCAATAAATTGGTTTTTAAGATATATTAGACTCAAGCATCACTGAAGAGACATTGATTGTTGAAATATTCAACTGATGCAATAATATTGTACCGTTTATGTTAATTCGTATCTACCTATTAAGAGTGCACTAGCTACGAGATATATAAGTTAGAAGCTATAAAGAGCCTGTGTCGCTCACCTGTATTTACTGATGCTTTGGAAATCATGTAAAATAAGGTTAAAATTATAATTTATATAAGATATCATTAGATACTATAATAATATCTATTAAGATAATAGCAAAAAACTGCAAAATTTCAATAAAATTACTAACTGAAGGGCAGCAACCCAACAACTGGTTGTCGGATTTGACTGAAAATTTCAGGGCAGATATATCTAATTCTGATAAACATTTTTGCCACCCGTCAGATTTTCTCTAAATGCATCAGTTTCAGAGATATAAACCAAAACCTGAATTTTACCCTATGTACTATTTTAAGCCATGTCTTCCATCTTGGTTCGTGAACAGGGTCATCAGACACATTTTTTTTTTAAATAAGCTACCCTTATGATGATTGTGGAAAAGTTTAATTACATTTTGTCTTAGGAGTTTCAGAGGAGAAGATTTTTGTAAAAGATTACAAAAATTTAAGAAAAATAAGTAAAATTGACTATATAGGGCAATAACTCCTGAAGGGTTCAACTGACCATTTTGGTCACTCATTTGTAGATCTTACTATGCTGAACATTATTGCTGTTTACAGTTTATCTCTATCTATAAAAATATTCAAGATAATAACCAAAAAACGGCAAAATTTCCATAAAATTGCCAATTAAGGGGTAGCAACCCAGCAACCGGTTGTCGGATTCATCTGAAAATTTCAGGGCAGATAGATCTAGACTAGATAAACAATTTTAACCCATGTCAGATTTGCTCTAGATGCTGTGGTTTCAGAGTTATAAGGCAAACTCTATATTTTACCCCTATGTTTTGGTTTTTTTTTTTGCCATGGCGGCCATCTTGGTTGGCTGGCCGGTTCAACGGACACATTTTTTAACTACATACCCTAGTAATAATGATTGTGGACAAGTTTTGTTAAATTTGCCTTAGTAGTTTACAAAGTAAAAGATTACAAAAATTGTTAAAAATTGACTATAAAGAGCAATAACTCCTTAAGGGGTCAATTGACCATTTTGATCATGTTGACTTATTTGTAGATCTTACTTTGATGAAAATTATTGCTGTTCACAGTTTACTTCTATCTATAATAATATTCAAGATAATAACCAAAAACGAAATTTCGGAGCAGATAGGTCTTGACCTGATAAACAATTTTACTCCATGTCAGATTTGCTCTAAATGCTTTGGTTTCAGAGATATAAGCCAAAATCTACATTTTAACCCTATGTTCTATTTTTTTGTTGGTTGGGCGGGTCACCGGACACATTTTTTTAAACTAGATATCCCAATGATGTTTGTGGCCAAGTTTTGTATAATTTGGCCCAGAAGTTTCAGTTGTATATGTTAACGACGACGGACGACGGACGCAAAGTGATGAGAAAAGCTCACTTGGCCCTTCGTGCAAGTGAGCTAAAAAGACTTGAAATATGATTTTTTTTGGTTCAAACATTTATGAAAGTGAAAAAGTAAAATCGTTATTCGCTTTTCGCACAGCATAATTCAGTTTTGTCAAAGAGGGACGAAAGATACCAAAGGGACAGTCAAACTCATAAATCTAAAACAAACTGACAACGCCATGTCTAAAAATGAAAAAGACAAACATACAAACAATAGTACACATGACACAACATAGGAAACTAAAGAATAAACAACACAAACCCCACCAAAAAATAGGGGTGATCTCAGGTGCTCCGGATGGGTAAGCAGATCCTGCTCCACATGTGGCACCCGTCGTGTTGCTTATGTGATAACAAATCCAATAAATAGTCTAATTTGGTAAGTCACATTCATGAAAGGGAAGGGGATTCTAGTTACGACGTAAGGAACATATCCGATATCATTTGTGAAACGGTTATTCTATAACGGTCAATCAACTCGTGATGGCGTCCGTAAAATTTACGAAGGGATGATTTCAACTTCACCATTTGGAACTCTTGGTTTAATAACCCTCTATCAAGAAAATCATGATAGGAAATGCAAGCACGGGAATATCGTATCAATTGGGAGATATATACCCCGTATGCAGGTGCTGCTGGAATGTTGCTACTTAGAAATGGAAAGTTTACAATTGGAAAGCTGAAATCATCTCTTTTGTCGTAATTTTTTGTTTTCAGCCGACCCTCATTGTCAATTTCTAGATGTAAGTCAATATATGAGGCCGACATAACTGTATCAATAGTATCCTTTATCTCTAGTTCGATGGGATAGATGCGTTCCACCTAGTCACCAAATTTTGAATTATTTAGTGAAAGAACATCATCTATATAGCGGAAAGTAGAGTTAAAGGATATTGCCAACTTCTTGTCTTTCTTCCTAAGAAGTTCCTGCATGAAGCAAGCCTAGAAACATCCGTGATGAATTGTTCATTTTCAAATTATTAATTCGACCTCGTTGAATCCGTATTCATATGAACTTCAATTTAACCGCTTAGTTAAAGAGGGATTAAGTATGAATTATGCGTCTACAGTTATTAAAAGGAAAAGAATGTCAACATTGAAAGGGAAACAAAGATAAATCATTTGATTGACTGATTCGATCCACAAATACTCTTTTAAATATAGGTAAAAACGATGATTGATATATATTTATAACCTATAATATGAAATTAAACAGACCTTGACAAATCCAATTGCACGAGTTCGCTATCTATTCATATATTTATATATGTTTTTATCACTTATATGACCATCGGCAGTATTCAGAGGCCAACTCGGTAGTTATTCAGGTGGCGTCTAATGCTAAAATATACATGGAACGATGAGACATTTTATCGAGTCTGTATATTGTAAATTGTTTATTTCAGACTTTTGGGATTTAAATAAATGTTTTAATATGTTATAAATTAAATATGAGAATTTTAGTCACATATGAAACTGAATTTGACCGCTAGGTCCCCCCTAGTTCATAGTTAAACATTACTAGAAAATAAAACCGACTTATACACTCTTCTGGTAGTGCTTTTCTTATTGATAAGTATATATAAAGAGACTTTTCCTACGAATATTGCATATTTGATTGTTATAATAGTGATGAAGATTATAACACAATGTTGACCTCTGTGACCATATTTTTTACCTTTAACCTGTCATGTCTGGTTGTTTTGTTTTTTTGTTGTTATCGATTTGCTTGAATTTGATGTGACTGTTATACAAATTAGAGGTTTAGCTAGCTATAAAACCAGGTTTAATCAGCCATTTCCTACATAAGACATAAGATGTCTGTACCATGTCAGGAATATGACAGTTGTTATCCGTTCATTTGATGTGTTTGAGTTTGAGTTGTTGTTTTTTATTTGATAAGGGACTTTCCGTTTTTGAATTTCCCTAAGAGTTCATATTATTGTGATTTTACTTTTTTCATACAGTCTTACATCAAACGTTAATATTTCAGATTATTAGAATAGAATGGAAATTTGCATACGTTACCTTGATTAACTTCGATGTATTGAATCTTAAATTCCCCACATTTTGTAGTGCAAATGACATCAATATAAAACATTGTCATAAATAAACACAAAAGTTCATAACGCTACAACAAGAATCTATGTAATTTAACTAGTAAGATTTAATGTTTTTTTGTTTCATTGAAGGGAAATGCATAGAGTGCGATTCTAATGACTTCATTGGCCATGATTGCTTAGCGCTGAAATCAGAGCCCCCAAAAGATATTGTCCTTGCAGGCAATGGCTCATGTAATACCAGGCAAAGACCTTGTTTGAAAACAGACATCTATGGCGAGTTTAAGTCTACACTACTGTACTGCAAGTTAAGTAGATTTAAAGTAAGCATTACTCAAAGATTCCAATCTAACGTAACAGACAGAAAAATTAAGAGTTTGATTAGATACTGAACTTTTTTTTTTTTTACTAAATAAGATAGTTTTATATGGGAATTAAACGACAATATTGTTTTAAAAAAACTGATCGTTTTTGTTTTAACTTAATTTAGTAAGTGTGTGTTTTTTTGTTGTTGTCATGAAATATAAGGACGTCGTATATAGAGAGACAAACAAATCATAATTTTAGTTTGAAGCAATATGAATTAATGTGAAAGACCCGTTATTTCAAAAACTGTCAGAATGTAAAAAAATCTTCATATTCATATTGTTTGTAAAATACAAGCGTTGTTTTGTAAAAATAAAAAGAAGAGAGAAACGTTATTATATTCATGTATGTTTGCTGGATAGGTTATCTGTCAGGGGCCGGTTTCACGAAGCTATCCTAAGACATGTCATAAGACATATCTTAGGACATGTCTTATGATCCTCTTATGACTATCCTAGGACATATCTCAGACCTCGTCTCGAAGCTGTCTTAGGATCATCTTAGCTAAGACATCCTAAACCTGTTGCAAGTTCTTTAAATTTTCAAATATAAATATGATCAACACATTCAAAATCATGTAAATGTAGTATGTCTTACCATAAATTATTCTAAACGTATTGATTAATATAATGACATAATTTGCAAAATAAATATAAAAAAATAAAAGTAATTTATATATAAATTATCTTTAAACAATACATCAATATAAATATGAAATTTTCAATGCAAAATTAAGAAAAAAGAATATAAAATTATGACATTGTTTTGGTACAAGTGAGTTGAATTCAATTTCGACTTTATTGGTAATAAAAGGTTAAGAGATAAAATCGTGCAATTTTTATATCAATACATCGAATTTTTATTGTTGACAAATCCTGATTATCCGTCAATGTATATATGTTTTAAGCAGGAACAGGAGAATAGATAATTAGATAATAATAAGATATTTTTTTTCAAAATTAATATAATAAATGAGTGCAATTTATATGAATAAATAAAATCCTAAGACCATCATAAGACACCTCTCGCGTTGTCCTAACTTTATGACCAACTTTAAGAGATGTCCTAATTTAGGACCGTTTTGTGAAACCCACTTAGGACTTAGATATGTCGTAAGACCATCCTAAGACATGGCTTAGTCCTAAGACAGCTTCGTAAAACTGGGCCCAGGATTCTACTTCGTAAAAATTGTATCCCCATTACGCCAGTTCATTTTCACAATGGTAGAAATGAAATCCATTGTAGGGATGACGCGCTGCCAATTTTGTTCTTGAAAAACGATACATTTATCCACATAGCACCAAATACAATCCTTATATGATAGTATGTACACCAGACGCGCGTTTCGTCTACAAAAGACTCATCAGTGACGCTCGAAAAGACTGTCGTCAAGTACTTTTAGTAACAAAAAATCTATTCAAACTCAGCTTCTCTGTTTTTTGTGATTTCTTAGATAGGTATTTCACTTGACCCATATATATCATCTTTTCGTACTGTGATTTTTGTATGTTATAAAATCAACCTGTAGCTTTGATATATAAAAATGATAGAATCTGATGCGAGATATTATATCAAATACTCATGCTTTTTACGTTTTAAAGACACAACATACACCTCAAACACGCCCTAACATAAAAAAGTGCACTCGATTTTCTATTTTCGATACAATTGTTACCCATTTTTTAGATTTTTTTCTTGAGTCACATAATGGAAGGGCAGACACAAAAATTACTGAACTAGATTGATATGTTCTCCGTTCGTGGTAATTTGTTTAAAAAAAATCGGAGGTTATGCATTTTCTTCATCCAACTTGATAGATACCCATGTCGTCGACTTGATATCTATTTTTTCTGCATTACTATATAATTGATTAATTGAAAACTTATGTAAATGATGTTTTTAAAATAAATTTAAGTAATTGAGAATAAAATTGTCGTTTTATGTGTTTCTTTTTACTTTTAACATTTTTGTTACTATAGTAAACATTACAGTAAGCATTTATAGCCTTCTTTAACAAAGAGCTTCGATTCTTTTGTTTTATTACAACTGGGTTTCCGCCTGTTATTAATTTTGTATTTTACGGAAAGAGAAGAGTGCAAAAAAAGCTATCTTTCTTCACTGTGACAAATAAAACAATAAAATGTTTTGGTCGAACTTTTGATACCTCCTAAATGTCAGCGTTGAAAAAAACCTTTAGTTGCTGTAAATTTGTTATGTGAATAATGAATAATGGTCAAATCAACTTGGATAAAACAAACACATTCAATGGCATTTAATTGCAATTCAACAATTGCAACATTCATTTAAAGTAAGTAGTCGATTAAGCAATGATGGGGAAGCTGATTTGGTCACAGAAATACCGTTTTCTGTTCATTAAATCTCGGCAAAATTTGATAAATATGATAGGTGGGTTGTCGGCAGACTTTTAGAACTTTCTGTGAGGTGTTTTTGGTAATGCAGTTGGTGTTTTTATCGATTTGTTTTCGTCCATGGTAATGTCTGTGGGTTTTTTTTTAATTGTTCCCTGGATATTTGACCTCGCTGTTTTTTTGACAATATATCAAACTAATAATTTTGAGATATTATTTGAACAGGAATTAATGCTTATCGTTCTTTCGATACAAATACGTTAAAAGTTTTTTGATTTTTGTAATGTAATTATATGAGTCAATTTCCTTTCTTTTCATAAAATGGTTATCTGTGAGGTCAACTTTACCAAGGTCCATGCATGTGGTATCCCTCCCTTGGTTATATCATTGTCATTTTAGGTTGGTTTTTTTTTCTTTTTTTTTTTGTTATCTCATACAAAATTTTACAATGGTTGTAATAGTTATCAAAGGTTTCAGGATTACGATTCATAACGCCAGACGTTCGTTTTGTCTACATAAGACTCATCCGTGATGCTCTGGTAAAAAAAGTTATAAAGCCAAACAAGTACAAAGTTGAAGAGCGTTAAGAACCAAAAATTCCAAAAAAGTTGTGCCAAATACGGCTAAGGTAATCTATGTCTGGTGTGAGAAAATCCTTACTTTTTCGAAAAATTCATAATTTTGTCAACAGGAAATTTATAAAAATGACCATATAATTGATATTCATGTCAACACCGAAGTGCTGATTACTGGGTTGGGGATGTCCTCGGGGACGAACGTCAACCAGCAGTGGTCATACATTTTTAAAACATTTTGATAAGAAAAGATATAGAAATATTGATACGTATAATGACATATTTAGTGTTTTATGTTAATTTTGTGTGTTTACTTCGAAAAATTGAAACAAATTACCAAGCTAAGTCTTCTACCGCTTGTTTCCAATAGTTTACATGCACACAATATTTCCAAAAGCACATTTGACATCTCAAATGTAAGAAAATGTTATTTATTTTAAATATAACTCATATGAGTCAATGAATCTCGGGGTTCATTCAGTTATTAAAAAAAATACTTATTCTTCTGAATTCGCCTTTTTCACTACAATGCATGTAATGCAATATAAGCTTTAAGGTGGTATGGGTGTCTTCCTCCATCTTGGATTGTAAAAAACAGAGAATCAAAGGTCCAGATTTTCCATTAAGTTAGCAAAATTTGATGCAGGAATGCAGATGTTTAATGTACATTTTCATTTAAAAGTACCAATTTACAAGAATATAACTTCTAAATATTGATATTTTTGCAAATGTTAATTATTTTTGGTTGTTTTTTTTGTTTTTTTTTTAATGGTATTTTAAGGGGAGGTAACTCTAAAAAAGTGCATTTTCTGAAGGATTCTGTATGGAATTTTCCTATTTTGTATTTTAGCTGGAAAAACGTACGGTGACCCTATCTTTTCTTTTGATATTCTCAAAGCAGTGTCTGAATGCTATCTTTTCCTGAAGTATTTAACAATTCTATCATTTTGTTTAGTTTCTAATCACAAAATGGTGTTTTTTCCTGTATAATCCATACAAAATGTGTCATTTTGTCCCGTCCTGTAGCTTGAGAAAATGCGCGGTGACCTATCATTTTTATTATATTTTTCAACATGTATCAATAGATACAACGTTTTGGCAAAGTATGAACAAATTCTATCATTTTTATTTTAGACTCCCATACCACCTTAACTGGTATAATTCTTTACTTTTTACATTCAATTTTTCAAAATCATTTCATATCGTCTCTCTTCCTGCAGGAAAATAGTATACCGCATAAACTAGTAGTAAAAACAAACTTGAAAAAAAGATATCGACTGTTAATCATTATGTGTTGTACCGATTTTTTGTCTATTTTCTGATATAGATAACTGTTAATGGCATTGTACAAAACGAAACTTCCAACATTTGGCCGGGAGAATATAACAGTGCACATAGCATTTCCTGTCAATTCCCTAGGCAACCAAGAAATAGACCGACGACTGAACTCGCAGTGGGGTATATAATATCAATCGCATATGATAGAGAACATTTTGGGGACAATGTTTCCATTGTTATTTACGATGGAACCTGTGTTACTTGTGAAGTATCAACATTGACTTGCAATGTTTTGGTAAGCAATTACGATCTCAACCCTCTTTAAAAGCTTGAATTTGATACGTGTGATCATTTAATTATTCCTGAAAGTATACACATTATCCAAATATTTTCTGTAAAGTTAGGCTGAACATCATTGATCCAGTAGTAAATGTTATTTCACTTTTACAAACAAATGTTTTGTAAAAGGCATATAGAACTAAAAATATTTTGGTCATTATTTAGATTTTAATGATAAATCTCGAAAGGAATGTTATTCAAAATTAAAATAAAGAGCAAAATCATTTTAAAAATCAAATCAAATCAAATATTTTATTGTCGTATAAACATTACAGTTTGTGACCAACATTTATCATATGTTTATTATTAAATACAGTAGTTTTGCATATTTGATAAATAGCCTGCTGTTTAATCCATATCGCGCACCCTTTATCGCATACCCTTTATCCCACCCCTACTTTTTTTTTTTTTTTTTTACATAAAGTCAGTTTTGGGTTTTTTTTGCTTAAGAACATGGCAAAATCCGTATCACATGCCGTATCACCCTCGACCAATATCATCCCTCGGGCCTAGTTAAAGGCCCTTGGGCTGATATTGGTGCCTCGGGATGATACGACATATGATACGGATTTTGCCATGTTTTATACGCTTTATCATATATTTCATGTATTATTCTCTATATATTAACACAATAAACATATATACATACATATCAAACATACACAATAAAAACAGCATCAAAATTTATAACAATAAACAAGCTGTTAAGAGTCCCCTACCCTCAGTTATAAAGACTTTTTCAAGAATCCTTATAACTTATTTGTTTGTAGAGATGTTGATTATTTAGTAAATAATGATTTTTTACATCTTCAGTTAAATTATTAAAGTTATTATTTTCAGTACATACATTGTATTGAAAAAAGTCATTTTTTAAAGTTTTATTATAATTACAATAGAGTAAAAAATGTTTCTCATCCTGTAGTATTTTACATTTATGGCAAAGTCGTTCCTCTCTTGGGGTTTTAAAATATCTCCCCTTTTCAATCAAGAGGGAGTAATCACTTATTCTAAATTTAGTGATTAATCTCCTTATTTAAAAATTAGATGTATTTAGATAAGATTCTAGTTTGTAATCTTTTTTAAGTTTTTTATATAGATAAAATTTACTTTTATCATCAATGTTTTCAAATTTAGTTTAAATTAAATCTTTATATCTATTTTTCATTTATAACTTTATATTTTTTTTTTTTTTTTATTTACATCTTTTATGTCCTTCCAAGTAGAAAGAATATTAGGGTCAACATTAGTCTCTTCAACAATAGTTTTTGCATATGTATACCATGAATAAGTTCCTGTCAAATCTAGAGACTGTGCTAGAGAAAGCTTCCTTTATCAATGGATTAATATTATTATTATAAAGTCTAGCAAAATATAAAAGGGTTTGTGTTTTGATAAAACATTCTATAGGCAATCTCCCTATTTTAACTCTGGCTCCTAAATAAGATGCATATTTAGGTCACTTGGCGTCTGTCGTCTGTCGTCCGTCGTCCGTCGTCCGGCGTCGTCTGTTAACTTTTACAAAAATCTTCTCCTCTGAAACTTCTGGGCCAAATTTAACCACACTTGGCTACAATCATCATTGGGGTATCTAGTTCAAAAAATATGTCCGGTGACCCATCCAACCAACAAAGATGGCCGCCATGGCTAAAAATAGAACATAGGGGTAAAATGTAGATTTTGGCTTATAACTCTGAGACCAAAGCATTTAAAGCAAATCTGACAGAGTAAAATTGTTTAACAAGTCAAAATCTATCTGTTACTGAAGTTTTAAGATGAAACAGACAACCCGTTGTTGGGATGCTGCCCCTGAATTGGTTATTTTAAGGAAATTTTACTATTTTTGGTTATTTTCTTGAATATTATTATAGATAGAGATAAACTGTAAACAGCAATAATGTTCAGCAAAGTAAGATCTACAAAAATGTCAACATAACCGAAATGGTCAGTTGACCCCTTAAGGAGTTATGTCCCTTTATAGTCAATTTTACCATTTTTTTCTTAAATTTTCATAATCTATACAAAAATCTTCTCCTCTGGAACTACTGGGCCAAATTAAACCAAACATGGCCACAATCACCATTAGGGTATTTAGTTTTTAAAATGTGTCCGGTGACCCGGCCAACCAACCAAGATGGCCGTCATGGCTAAAAATAGAACATAGGGGTAAAATGTAGATTTTGGCTAATATCTCTGAAACCAAAGCATTAAGAGAAAATCACAAAGAGGTTAATTGTTAACCAGGTAAAGATCTATCTGTCCTGAAATTTTCAGATTAATCGGTGAACCGGTTGTTGGGTTGCTGCCCCTAAATTTGTAATTTTAAGGAAATTTTGCCTTTTTTGGTTATTATCTTGAATATTATTATAGATAGAGATAAACTGTAAACAGCAATTATGTTCAGCAAAGTAATATCTACAAATAAGTCAACATGACCAAAATGGTAAGTTGACCCCTTTAGGAGTAATTGCCCTTTATAGTAAATTATTAACAAACTTTTGTAAATTTTTCTTATCTTTTACAAAAATTTTATCCTCTGAAGCTACTAAGACAAGTTTAACCAAACTTGTCCACAATCATCATTAGGTTATCTAGTTTTAAAATGTATCCGATGACCCCGCCCGTGAACCAAGATGGCTGACATGGCTAAAAATATTACATAGGGTGAAATTCAGTTTTTGGCTCATATCTCTGAAACCAAAGCATTTAGAGAAAATCTGCTAATAAGTCAACTTGACCAAAGTGGTCAAATGATCCCTTAATGAGTTGTTGTCCTTTATAGTCAATTTTTAACAATTTTCATAAAAAACTGTCACTTCTGGGCCAATTTCATCATAGATAGAGATAATTGTAAGCAGCAAGTTTGTTCAATAAATTAAGATCTACAAACACATCACCAACACCAAAACACAATTTTGTCATGAATCCATCTGTGTTCTTTGTTTAATATGCACATAGACCAAGGTGAGCAACACAGGCTCTTTAGAGCCTCTAGTTTCTTATTCCTAGAGTAGATTTACAAAATTTAAGATGCATATTTTCAATAGGGGTTTTGTCTATAAAATCAAGTTGATTAATTTGTTTTCCTGAAGATACGGCTCTGTGTTTGGCTCTATGAAAAGAAATATATGTATCCAAATATGTTACTTTTGAATTATAGGTCATAATTGGTTTAACTAAAGAATCAAAAAGATTATTTTCTACTTTTATAGGTAAATTATTCAATGATTTAGTATAGGATTTTATTGCAAAAAATACTTTTTTGCCTTTTTTGTCAGCTCTATCGTACTTTGTGATAAATTTCCATTACATTTTATCAACATTCCCAAAAATGAATATTCTGTTACACTCTCTATGGCTGTATTCTTATAGTAAATATGTGATGTTTCACTATTATTTTTTGTCTGACTAAAAATCATGGATTTAGTTTTGTTTGTATTCAAAGAGAGAGACCATTTGTTGCAATATAATTTAACATTGATTACTTTAACTGTTTTGAAGACCCTCTTTTGATTCATAGAAACCATACGAAGAATGTATGCCAACTTCAAGTACATGGAAGCCTTTTAATCAAAGGACCACCCATAGATCTTCAGGTTTGTAAGAATACAAAATTTATTTTAGTAAGACGATTTGAAAAAAAAATATACAACCTTACATTACACTTCTAGTATATGATTATGTATAATAGGTATTCATGTAACAGCATCGTCTTATTTTGATGCTTTAACATTAAAATATGTAAAATCTGGAGCACCAAACAAACTGCGATGCATCGAAAAAGTTGATTTAGAAAGAACTTTGTGGCATATTCTTAAGAACTATATACATACATACAAGCATACCTGCAGACTAAAAGACCTCATACTAAAAGTACCTTTGAAAATTGTTTTTAAATGTTTAATTATTACGATAGAGGAACGTTTTGTGATGAATAACAAGATATGTTATCAGTGTATATAATTATATGAATCCTGAAATAATATTTTCATTGTATCCGCTATGAGTTTCTCATGTAGAATGATAAAAAAACAGACGACAAATTCATGATTTGTTTTTACAAAATACGAAATAACAGCTTTCAAAGGTACCAAAATAGTTATAAAGTCAAACAGGTACAAAGTTGAAATAACCGTTTTTATAAATTCATGAGTGTGCAAGAGATTCAGAAGCAACAGTTAAGTTACATTTGCAGAAAAAATGTACTTTTAAACATTAAGGGTTCATTAAAGTAAAAATATAGGACATTACAGAAACATGTTAATTTTGCCTGCATTTTTCAACCTAAAATGAATAAAGTCCTAAACTATGGGAAAATAAGTTCATTTAAACATCCTTAACATATACACACTGTGGAAATTGTAAACAAACTTGAAATTTTAATGTTGTGGCCAAACAGGTTTTTGAGGTGAACACTAAATTTTCCAAAAAATCTGGAGGCCTGCGAGATGACTTAATTTGTTTAAAATTGGTATGAATGAATACTGCTACATGTAATGCAGTACAAGCTAATGGTGATTTTTAAGAAAATATATTGATTTACGAGTTTCAGTTAATTTCATGTATCTAAGTGAACGAATATCAAAGGTACAATACAGAAATTGAACAAAAATGACATTGAAACATATTTATGTGACAAATAAACATTAGCTTGTACTGCATTACAATCAACAATGTTCGTCCATACCAATTTTAAACAAATTAAGTCATCTCACAGGCCTCCAGATTTTTTTCATTTATATTAAAGTCATCATAAGACTATTTTTAGTTTCGAGTTTTCAACAATGACAATTCACTCCAAAAACTCCACATCAGAAATGATCGCATTAACAGTGATCGATAATTCATCGCATCTACAGTTTAAATGAATCGCATTCAGTTATCAATATTATTGATTCTGCTGCTTTAATTACAATTTTTTGGACTTTAATCCTGATATTATACATTGAAAAGTTACAATGAAATTGTGTTAAAAATACTTTCAAATCATTTATTTTGTATTTTCAACAACAAAAAACAACGCATTTTCCCCATCGTCCTTTATTCGACAATAGACATAATCGCATACGGCATTGAAAATGACCTAACTGGATTCGCACTTTATATACACTGTGTTCAACTATTGTATAATAAAGATGACTTGTATAGAAGATTTGGGTGTAAAAAAATCAAAGAGCTTAAGAGCTCTGAAAGAAAAGACGGTCATTGTTTCATTTTTGTGGTATCTTTTATAAGTCTTCATTTTTGTACACACCAGAGGCGTCATTTGTCTTATTACGTAGTCAATAGTCAAAAAACTTTAAACATAAATTATTTGAAAAACTTTTTGTACGCTTCAGAATGTTATGAAATTTGACAAAAATAAGATTTTCGGGTGAAAAGTTGGAGCGTTTTATATATTATCTAAAATTCACTTATGTCCGTTGCCATGAACCAAATGTACATCGCATCAACCTTTTGGAGTTATCAATGACCTAACGAACAGCTTATGCAAATATCATAATACTGTCTCTTGAATGATGCATGATAATACAATGATCACCAATCAAATAACGACGTTTTCGTATGACTTTTTCGTATCACACTTCGTTCAGTGTGTTATGAGAAACATCTCTTCGTGTTACAAGAAACAGGCGACAACCATACGAGGAAGATCTTTTTTTGATATAGCATTAATTATCGATATGTATTGCAAAAGTATGTTACATCTGATTAAAAAGGAAAAAAAGCATTATTCAAATACGTTCATACATGTAATCATTTTGTAATTATATTAACCTTATTTGACTGTCTTAAGTTTCATTTAAGGAAGCAGCGCAAATATATCTGTTATTTCCGTGGTAACCTTTTCTGTGAGTTTATGCCTGTTATCCATCTTTGTACCTGTGATATTACACCTGAAGAGGAAACGAAAAAGGTACAACAGAACCATAAACATAAGCTACGTATTTGGTGTTTTGAAATAACAATGTTAACTTTTGCTAAAAAATGTGGAAATAAGAATTGTCACTTAAGATTACTGAAGTTGAAAGTAAGGGGGAAATGTCGCAGAAATATCTAATTTTTATATTATGCCGGAGAAGAGATTTATAGACAGAAATTTAAAATTCAGGGCCTAAAAGTAAGAATACCTTTGTACGTTTTCAAAGCACGAACATGGGAGTAACCCAGTACGACCGTTTTCTGGCTACAAAATATAGCAGAAATGGTAAAATGTAATTTTCTAGCTCTTTATTGGAAAGTTGTATACTTCTGTTGCATAAATATGGCCTGTTTTTTGACAATGAAATCTACTTTTCGTTCAGGCATTAATACAGATTATCATATACTTAGACTAAATTACATAAGATTTTAACTGTATGATAATAGCATTAAATTAACGTAAATTCCATATTTTTCGACTTGGTGCTTAGAGGGCTGATATCAAAAGTTTATCACATGCTTCGACTGTTATCACATGCCTTTACGTAACGTTATCGCATGGCATTCCGGTGATACTCGGCAAAGTTCGGAAAATTAACCTCAATGCTACGTTTTCAGTGAAAAAAAAACATTAAAAAGTAGTGTACAAAACCATTATTTGGATACTGGAAAGTTTATTGTGTAAAATAATAAAAGAAAATAAAAAAAAATGAAAAAAAAAGTTGACTTTTCCAAACAGTGTTCATTATGTATATTGCTGAATTATTTCTTTTGTCGATTCGTCCATATTAAAATGTATTTCTTCTCTGTTGAGTCATATGATAGAAACATTTCATATCGAACGTACTAAAATTGGGGTTCGACGTTTGTGAACTTTTTACTCTTTGAACATCTATTTGGTAGCTACGTTAAAGGATCAATATAAGAATCTTTTTTTCTCTCAAATGTTGAAGCATATGATAAAAAGATAATAACATGTCATTTTTCATATCGCATGTATTATTAGCCCTCGGTCAATATCAGCCCTCGGTCAATATCAGCCTAAGAGCCGTAATAATCTGATATTATCTCATGCCTAGAGTGTTATCACATGCCTTTCCGTAACGTTATCGCATGACTTTCCGGTGATACTCGGCAAATTCCGGAAAATACACCTCAATGCTACGTGTTCAGTGAAAAACATTACAAAGTAGTGTTCAAAACAATTATTTGGATACTGGAAAGTATACTGTGTAAAATAATATAAAAAAAAACCCACAAAAACAAACAAATTATTAAAAAATGCATTTGAACAGTTTCAAACATTATTTAGAAAATTACTTTAAAAAAAAGTTGACTTTTACAAACAGTGTTCATTCGGTATATTGTTGAATTATTTTTTTGTCGATTCGTCCATATTAAAATGTTTTCTTCTCTGTTGAGGCATATGATAGAAAGATTTGATATCGAATGTACTTAATTTGGGGATCAACGCCCGTGAACTTTCACTCTTTGAACTTCTATTTGGGAACCACGTAAAAGGATCAATTATATGAAGCTGTTATTTTTCTCCATATTTGAAGCATATAATAAAAAGATCATAACATGGAATTTTTCATATCGCATGTATTATCAGTCCTCAGTCAATATCAGCCCTCGAGCAATGCGGCTCTTGGGCTGATATTGAACCTAGGGCTGATAATATATGCGATATGAAAAATGCCATGTAATAATCTGATAATATTTTATATTTTAGCAACAGAAAAAATTCAAATCTTGAAACAATTGCAAACAATGGCAACTTGAATAATGAAAATATGACTTACTCAAGCCGTAGACCTACAGTTGTCAGAAAGACTGTGACATTTGATTGCAACTTGAATAATGAAAACATGATTTATCATATTTACCCTGACGAAGAAATATATGCTGAAGCGGAATGTCCACCGCCTTACTCAAGCCGTAGACCTTCACTAGTCAGTCAGACTGTGACATTGGATTTCTACTAATTGGTTCATTTGCAGAAAACAAAGCACCAGACGATCTTTTTGTGAGACAATACAAAACTGCAGATGTCTCTTTTGTTAATATATTTTATAAAACATGTTAATATCTTTTCAAAAAATATATTACTTTATATGTGTTTGTATTGTATCTTATGTCGTAGACAGATATATATTATTTCATTGTATTTTGCCAACCGTTACATGACCTGAAACATATATTGTAGATTTGTCTTCAACTTTCAACCTTAATTTTTCCTTCTAAATTTTATATATTCGAGCGTCAATGGCAAGCCATTTGTGGACGAACTACGCGTCTTGCGTACAAACGTTTAAGCTATGCATCTATAACGAGTTTATTCTTAGATTAAATTCAATTTTATTGTTAATATTTTTGTATCTTGGAAAGTTTTGGTTAACCCTAAATCATCGCTTCAGTTTTACGTTTCGTTTATTGCTCGTAAAGTTAAGAAATTTTCAGACAGATTGGAGTATTGTTAAGGAGAAAAAGAAAAACAATTGCATATGCAAATATAAAGGTACATCAAATTAAATTTAAATTTGCATAATTGCAATATGTTATTTTGTGTAACAATACAGTGTGCAGATGTATACTTATTCACTGTACCAAAGGATTTATTAGGATATATTGTACGACTGGTGTTATATCTGGAACAGGGTATGCCTACCCTTTCGGAGCACATGAGATCACCACTAGTGTTAAGTTGGGTTTGTGTTTCTTAGTCTTTAGTTTTCTATGTTTTGTCTTGTGTACTTTTTGTTTGTATTTTTTTGTAGTGTAACTGACAAAACAACAAGTATTGTGATACATACATGAATAATTGATAATTCATGTATTTTAAATATTAAATTTTGAATCTTGTGTACTATTGTTTGTCATTTTTTTTCAAACCATCGTGTCCATGGCAATGTCAGTTTATTTTCAATCTATGAGTTTGAATGTCCATCTAGTATATTTCGCCCTCCTTTTGTAATTCATCTGTTGTCAAAGTTTAAAAAATACTAGAAGAATATCAATTATATGGTCATTTTTATATATTTCCAAATGTAAGAATTATTCGAAATACTAACTATTCTTATCCCAGACACAAATTACTTTAGTCGTATTTGGCACAACTGTTTGGAATTATTATTTTGGGTCCACAGTGCTTTTCAACTTTTTACTTTTTTGGCTTTATAGCTATTTTGATAGGCGAAACGCGCGTCTGACGTATCAAATTATATGCCTGGTACCTTTGATATAGCTGTTGACATATTTTAATAGGAAAGAAATAATTATGAAGTCAATCAAAAAATTATTCAGATGGATAATAAATAAACAATAAAAAAAGGGGGTTTTTTTTAAAGGAAGAACGAAAGTGACGACGGACTGGGAAATTGAACTGCCACTCGAGATCCGAATATTTTGTATAAGGTGCAAGATTTATATTAGCACTAAATTATTAAATTGTGTTTAATTTGGGTAAAACATCTACATATATGCAACCGTATGAAATCCGCAGACGTGGATGGGATACTTGTATAACTAAACTAGAGGATCTAAGCAGCCTGTAAATGTGGCTCACCTTGGAATATATGCATTTTCAAAAATGGATACTATTAAATATTGTAAACGAGAATAAAATTCATGACATCAATCAATCTTTTTTTTTTTTTTTTTTTTTATCTTTTATTGCTGATAGTTCAGCCTGTTTAGTTTCTCTCTATTTTCTGGCTCATAACATAAAAGAGAGTGAAAAATATCCTAGTCTAATAGCAATCGTTCCTGTAAAGAGTAACGGTCTTCTAACAATATCGGCTAATTTTAACTTGTTAGTAGATCTTGTCTTGCTTATAATTTCTAGTCGAGCATGCGACGCAAAAGCGTCGGGGTCGTCCACAAATATTGAATTTCACTCTATGGTTAAAGTGTTTTAAATTTTAATAAATTTCCTGGATATCTACCAAACTTGGACTGAAGATTGTTTATGATGATAGCATAATAAACAGAAGTAAATTTTGTAAAAAAAAATCCTTTTTACTATTTTACTTATACATGGACTTAGTTTTTTTCTGCCAGTGAACATAACATTCACTCTGTGGTTATTTTTTTTTTTTTTAATTTTAATAACTTTCTTAAACTACCCTGTTTTTCTACCAAGCTCGAACAGAAGCTTGTTTATGATCAAAAGATAGTATCCAGATGTAAATTTTGTAAAAGAAATACTGTTTGTCCGTATTTTACCTATTTATGGACTTACTTTTATTTTGCCAGTTATCTAACATTACATTCACTCTGTGGTTAAAGTTTTAAAAATTCAATATAAACTTTCCAAAACTATCTTGGATTTGTACCAAACTTGGACAGAAGCTCGTGTATTATCAAAAGCTAGTATCTACAAGGAAATTTTGTGTATCCGTATATTTCTTATAAATGGACTTAGTTTTTCTTTCAGTTAACATTATATGCAGTCTGCAGTTAAAGTTTTTAAAATATCTATTAGATTCCTAAACCGTTCTGGATTTTTACCAAACTTGGACAGAAGCTTTTTACAATCAAAAAAATAGTATCTAGAGGAAAATTTCCCCCCATAGACAACAGCAAAAGTAGGCGAGACACTGGGTTCCGCGGAACCCTTGCGAATTTTTTTTATCATTTAAGTTACTATCTATCTATTATATTTTTATCATATGAGGTTATTGGTAAAATCGTCATTAATGAGCAATAATAAAAATGAGAAGTCGTAGGACGATTCTTGTCATATTTTCTGAATTGTAGATCTTGTCTTCATAATCAATTTTGTTTCTCCAAATTTCCGGCTTTCAATCTATTATAATTTTCAAGATAAAAACGCTAAAAATGTACAAATCGTAATCAATGTCAATAACTCATGTAAGGAGTCAATTGACGATTTCAGCCATCAAATTTATTTGTAGAACTTGTCTTTCTGATCAATTTTGCAATTGAAAGTTTAATTCTTTTTTTTTTTTCTTTTTTTTTTTTTTATAGTTTTCAAGATAATAGACAAAAATGATATGGAGTACTAAAATTTTTCCTCGGAGGGCAATAACTCCGTCCAACAGTTTTGACATATACGGATTATTGGTTGAGCTCAGAACATTTCGACATCATCAGATTTCTCTTTTTTTTAACGGTTTTCAGAACAAAAGACAAAACTTGCATGTTCTACTGATTTTTAGCCATGTCTTGGTTGGAAGAGACGGTCATGGGACACAGTCTTTTGACAGGATACCCCAGTGATGATTGTGGCCAAGTTTGGTTTGATTTGGACCAGAACCCAGAAATTTCTGATAAGAAGAATTTTGTAAAAGTTAACAGACGATGACAGACGACGGACGCCAATTGATTAAAAAAGCTCAGTTGACCCTTTGTCACAGTTAATCAAAACCTGTATCTGATAGATATAACTGTGGTAAATTAATAAAATTGAGAATAAAAATGGGGACTATGTCAAAGAGACAACAAACCGACCAAAGAGAAGATAACAGACGAAGGAGAGGTCATATAAACCAAACTAGAAATACATGCACACATAACAATAATTCAATATATAAATATAGTTGACCTAATTGCTTATAGTTTCTTAGAAACAAACTTAACCAAGAAAACTAAACATTGACCAATAAACCATGAAAATGAAGTCAAACTGAGATGAACCATACCAGGCAGAAATATTTAGATTAGCATCCTTCTGTGCAACAAATATAGTTGACCTGTTGCTTATAGTTTCAGAAAAACAGACCAAAACACACTAAAACTTAACACTGAGCAATGAACCAGTGAAAATGAGGTCAAGGTAAAAAACACAAAAACCTGAGGGACTGACATGTCATTAACTTGATCTATAACTTGTCATGTTGTAAACATTATAACAAATATCAAGTCAAATATTCAAGCATGACGATTAAAAGTGTTGAAATCTGATTATTTAAGTAATTTTTAAAAGTCTAAGGACCATAACTCTGCACAAATCATCAGACCGGAACAAAATTTGAACTGATTTGTTACTTGTCTTGATGAAACTATAGACCCATTTTCAAATCAATATCTTCAAGCATGATAAAGTGTGATAAATGATTATGTGAGGGAATTGTCTAAGTCCAAGGACCATAACTCAACGCAAAATCATCACACAGGAAAAAATCAAATTGAAGGTAACTTGTCATGATAAACCCTTACTCCAAATATCATATCAATATCTTCAGGCATAAAGAAAAAGAATAAAAAAATGATTTTCAGGACAGACACAGACAGACAGAAATTCAGACATAGACAGACACAGAGAGACAGACAAACACAGACAGACAGAGACAGACAGAAACATACAAACAGAAACATACAGAAACATACATACAGACAGAGACATACAGACACACAGAGATAGACCCAGACAGACTGAGACAGACAGACAGACAGAGACAGACGGACACAGACACCGATAGACACCAAGACACAGAAACACAGACAGAGAAACACAGACATACAGATAGACACAGAGAGACAGAAACAGAAAGTCAGACACAGACAGACAAACCCAGACAGACACAGAGAGACAGACAAAAAACAGACAAACAAAGACTTACAGACAGCGACAGACAAACACAGAGATGGACAGACAGAGACAGATAAGCACAAAGAGACAGACACCGAGACAAAGAAAGAGAAAGACACAGACAGACAGATACAGACATACACAGACAGACACTCAGAGACAGACAGACAGACTAATGGAGTGCAAACCAAACCTGAACAATAACCAATGAACCATGAAAATGAGGTCATGGTCAGATGATACTTGCCAATTGGACATGTACACCTTATAATACTTCCATAATGATAAACCCAATATACTACACCTATTGCTTATAGTTTTATAGATATGAACTTGACCACCAAAACTAAACCTTGTTCAATGATCCATGAAATGACGTCATGATTAAGTAAAATTGTCTGATGAGCATGAGAAACTTGCAAAGTATACACATAACAAATATAGTTATCCTATTACTCATAATAAGAGAAAAATTAACATTACAAAAAAACTTAACCTTTTTATCAAGTATTCACTGAACCATGAAAATGAGGTCAAGGACAATGGACATTGTGAAAGACAAAAACTTCGCAACATAAGGCATCTGTTTACAAAGTATGAAGCATCCAGGTTTTCACCCTTCTACAATATAGATTCGCCAAAACAAAAGTGGCAGCTGTCCATCATACTGTTATTATATGAATAATCTCATTTGCATAAATAAAGAATGGACATTATAGCAATTTAAAATAAATTAGTAAATGGTAATTTAATTTAAACTTTGATTTACAAAAGAACTATGAACTCATGTTTTTCTAAAATAAAGAAGTTCTTAATCTACGGACAAATAACATATCAAGATTGGCAGTTGTTGATTAAAATGGTGTATAAGGTTTTTGCAAGTCAAAGAATCACATTTTTATTTTCATGACCTGTATTCAAACTTAGAATCTCCAAATCTTGAGTGTTCGCATAAATCCAGCTTAGATGAATAAAAAAAAAACATTATTAATCCTGTCACATGGTCATGCTTCTTGAACCTTGTAAGTGATGTCTGTTATCAACAGGCTTCAGTGGATTTTACAGTCTTTATTCATTTCTCCAAAATTTCAGAATGACATAGAGCTAGACATATTTACTGAAAATGCAGTATTTTTATTTATGTGAATAATTTGACTGAATGAGTATCGAAATATTAAAACATGCATTCATTATTGTATACTTGTACATTTTTGTTTAGGGGCCAACTGAAGCACACCTCTAGGTGCAGAAGTTTCTCACTGTATTGAAGACCAATTAGTGACCTTCAGCTGTTGTCTATTCTTAGGTCTGGTTGTTGTCTCTTTGACACATTCCCCATTTCCATTCTCAATTTTATTCCGATACATGATACATATGTAGGCAGCTTTGATTTCCCTAAATCGCAATAATTGATCTTTCATTTTGGTCCATTCCTCTAAATAGCAATGATAAATGCATGCAATAATTTCTGAATTTACAGTTATAAATACCCCTTATTTGTTATAGACCGTAAGTTGACATCTTGATGTTTTTGTTTTATTGGGTTGCTGTCTCATTGACTTATGAACAAATAATATGAATTATATGGTTCTTGAAATAAAAATGAAATTTCATTTTAATTGATGTTTGACCAACCTGGGTAAGTACCTAGCACAAAAACAACATAGTTTAGGTCAGTGATTATCTTTTGTTTCTCTATGGTTAGTAGGAAAGTTTTGTGTAAAAAGAGATGACATGATCAAGATGAAGAGTATTTAATCAAACCGTTGACACAGATATGTCGCCTTTCTGTTATTTTGATAATGCAATTGTTGAAAACTTTATATTGCAAATATTCAAAGTCAATGAACCATGACTGACGGTACATGGCTTCACATGGGTTCACCTTAAACTGATCTAATCACAAACTAATACATATTAACTAAGCTAAAGTATATGTCAATTGACCGTGACTGAGAAGCCAGGGCCAAATATTCTCCATGGAAATGAGATTTATTATACAATTGCTTACCAATTAACATTGGCCTACCACTAATGGTTCCCCTTGAACTGACCTAGTCACAAACTAATACATAATACATGTAAATTAAGCTAATGTATTAGTCAATAGAGACCAGGGCCAAATATTCTCCATTAAAATGAGATATGTCAATGCTTTTCCAACTACATACCAAATATCATTGACCTACCACTAGTAGTTCCCTGAAAACTGACCTAATCAACTAACACATGTAAACTAAGCAAAAGTTTCTAAGACAATAGACCACGACTGAGGGGGCAGGGCCAAATAAACTACACTGAAATAAAATGTGCCAACATTATACAAGTGGTTCACCATAAACTAGACATTATCACAAACTAATACAATGTGTTGACACTGCCACCACCGCTGATGCCGGAAACAGCTACCTATGTCTAGCTATTTGACTCCGTCAAGTGGAAACAAACAAATTGTTCAATTATTTAAGATTGCTTAATGACATATGTTCCACATTTATACTCTTTAATAAAATTAAAATATTTGTAGATATTTGAAGGAATAAATAAAATTAAATAACTCAAAATTAATTTAAAACGTGCAATTTTAATTTAATATTTTATGATGCATAATTTTAATTTTTCATAAAAGACACATGCATAAATAACATATATAAATAATGATATTTTTTTTTACATATTTACTTTTAACAATTTATATTAGTAATAATTTTTATAACAATAACATACATAAATTGAGGTGGTTAAATAATTTTATCTACAGATAATGCAATACAATGTTATTAAAGTATCTTGCATACAATAACGTTTTGATTCTATAGGCCAATGGTCTCAACTTGTAAAGAAGCTATATTTTCATTTTTTTTTTTTTGTTCTTAATTGTAATAAAAATACCTGTATGTGATACTTTCAGAGATAAATTGTGTAAAAATTTACTTAAATTTTCTTTTCTTTTTAATTTTTTTATCTTCTGCACAGATATATCCAATCTTGTAGTTTCAAAAGATAAAATATTTTGCAAAGATATTTGGATATCTTCTTCATATAACTTTGCTTTTAAACTGTGTAACAGTTCTTGAAAAAAAAAATCATATTAATTAGATTACATGATTTTTCGAAGAAAAACACTGCATTTTTGCTGTATATTTATCTTATTCAAAAAACAATTCATAGGTGATTTTTTTTCATTTAAAAATTAGTACAAATTAATAATCTTCCAACATAATAAAGTCAAATGACAATTTTAAAAAATTGGAGTCCATATACTTATTTCCAATTAGCTAATGATAAAATCAGTGGAAATATACATCTTTTCCAATAAATATCATTATAATGTCGCAAAAAATACTTTTTACGATAAAAAACCTTAAATCAGTATTGGAATATAAGGAAACATATTTCAAAATTCTAACTTTAATTTAGAATCAATCATACATAACATTCCATTCATTATAACAATCTTTTAAAAAGTAAAATACTTGTATACCTGGTAGTTGGAACAATATACACTACATTTGTATACACATGGAAGAGTGTTTATACATTTAGTATTTTAATAATTTTGACACCATTTGGGTATTTTGTTACCAAAAGCTATTCACATTTGCACCAGTCCTTCACAAGCTGCTAAACTGAAAAGAAAATTTTCCGTGGCTGGAGTCATCTTTCTTTCTCTTAATACTTCTATTGTTATGTATTGTTTATTATCTTCCCCTGTCACTGATAAGGATTTTAAGTTGTTGATTAATTCTCTGGTTTTGGAAGCTATTTCCTGAAATAAAAAAATGGAAAATCTGGAAATATACACCTTTATTTGAAAGAAATAACAAAAATTGCTGACAATATTAATCCTCTGTCAATCTAATATAATGGTAAGTACTTTGATTACAAATATTAAGGTTAAAGAAAACATAAAACCATGAAATTGATCATTTCGACATGTTCTACCAAAGTTTATCTTAGCAAGGGGAGGTAAGAGTATCCATTAAACTAATATACATGGTTACTTTTGTAGATAGATGTTTTTGTGTTCTGTTAAATTGTTCCTTTTAAAATTGTTACACGATGATGACTGCTGTACCCATATTTTGAATATTTTATTTATTATTGTCTGTTTAGTTAACGCATCATTGTAAATATAACAGAATTTGATGAGACTGTCATCAAAGGGAGAGGTTTAGCACTATACAACCAGGTTTAATCCACCATTTTCTACATTTGAAAATGCCTGTACCAAGTCAGGAATATGACAGTTCTTGTCCATTCGTTTCTGATGTGTTTTGTTATTTGATTTTGCCATGTGATTATGGACTTTCCAATTAGATTTTCCTCTCAGTTCTGTATTTTTGTGATTTTACTTTTTGCTTGCATTCTTTTTGTATTCAGAATTTTATGCTACTGGTTATCATTTCCAATTCTTGACAATTATTAATTTTGTTTATTTACCTTTCATTCAATTCTTTTAATATTTTTCTCATTTTCTAAGACTTCACTTATCTTTGCTCCATATTTCTTCTTGTGGTGGCTCGAGGGTTCAAAAATTTCAGCAAAATTTTAAACATTTTTTTTTTCATTACAAATTTTATTTATTATACTATTAGTCGTTACTTAATGATATGGAACAAAAATCAAGTTTTGGTCCCAGATGACTATTAAAATGTTTGTATCATTGAAAAGCTCTAAATTATCTCCCTTTGATCCAAAAATGCCATTTTTTGGCATTAAAATTGGGGTTTTTTTTTTAACTCATCAGTCACCTATATTTTTTATGCTTTTTTCAAATAACCTTTACTAACACTAAACAACTCTTTAATTTAAGCATTTTTGGTAATTTAGTTCTTTTTTTATTTCTTCTATTAGTTCAACAGAAAAAAGTACCTTAACAAAAATGCATGCTTCTTGCGCAGTCAGATTGTGAGCTTAAATGAACTTTGACCCCATTTTTTTACTTTTTTTCCTATAGAGTATATGATAAAGTTCATTAATAGAAAAAAATAGCAAAATCATATTAAAAAATAAACCGATTAATACCCTCGAGCCCCCTTAAGTTGTATAACATATGAAATTTCTACAGCAATCTAATTGAACTATAGATCCTGTGTCAAGGCTTAGCTTAAAAAAAAGGAACTGAAAATACCACATTCCTCTTCCTGTTCTGGAAATTATTACAAGAGCCAATGAAAGTTTTGCATACAAATTTTTGAAGGTTCGTATCATTATGAAAAAATGAAAGGATTCTGAAAGATCTTTAAAACAGAAAGTAACATGGAGCATTGTCAGATCAGTATAAGTGTAGCTAGAACAGTATTTAAATAAGATTGTTGCTTCCAATAAATCTTTTTTTCCTGTTAGAATAAGAATGAAATATCCCCTTGTCTACACAAACTAACAATCAAACAAATGCCAACTTGAATCTGCAAAACTGAACAAATATAGTATTGCATGAAAAGTAGGCTACCTTAACATAATTTTGCTTGCAGTATTCCTAATTGTTTTTGATACTGTTGATTTATCTTTATAAATGAGATGATAAAATTCTTCTTCATTTCATGGGTACCATTCAACCATAAATTAAAACGCTGTCGAAACAATTTCCCATGTTATAAACTTGAATGGTTGAGTTTGTAAAAACTATGATTTTAAGTAACATGAACCTGAACAGCTGGGGCAAATTTGGACACAATATTCAAGCTTGATACTGTCTGAATTTGGATTGTAATCAAATTTTTGAAATAATATAGGTTTCTGACACAAAATAAATGTGGTCCTAATATGCCCCCCTAATTCCTGCATGTTTGGGGCAATTACCCCCAAACTCAATCCCAGCATTCGCTTTGTTTCATGGAAACGTGTGGTCAGAGAGATTCATACACTTACAAGTTATTCCCCTACTGGAATTTTTTGCAAGACATTGTTCTTTTCTAAACCCACCTTAATTAGTTGTTCATCTGTAACATCTTCTTTTTCAGCACACTGTACCATAAACATAGCTGTATCTTTGTGTAGCTTTCCCATTGCAAATGATTCTGTAAAATATAAATTGACAAGTCAAGACCCACTGATCATACATTTAGTAATAAAATAAGGAGATGTGGTATGATTATGTAAATTCTGGGGTAAAGTCATCTTAACTTATATCTGGTTCACCTGAGCAATAAAGAAGATATCAGTCCCATAATATAACAAAATTCTTGGACATGTTTTGACCATATAATACAAGAAAGATGTACAGTTCTTTGGGAAAGTTTCTTCAAAAGAAAATTAGGTGCCCTTTTTGTCTATGAAGTGGTTTTTACAACAAAACAAAAGCTTTTATCACTAGGAATTGATCCATCATTTAAGGTGTAGGTATAAATTGAAAGGTTTCTCCCTTTCGAGGGGTTGTTCCCAATTTTTTGCAAAGATTTCTTCATAACGACAGTTTTCTTTTAGTCTAGACCATGGTAAATGAAAAAGTTGAGACGTATAATTACGCTTGAAACATATCGTGTCACACAAACAACTTTAAAGTACTCTTTAAAAAAAATCAATTATCTATAGCAAAGTCAAAGGATAAAGTTTTAAATCATCATACCAACAGTTTTCTTTTCTGGATTATTATTTAAAGAAGGAGAGGAGACGTCAAAGGCTTGCTTTGAACACGTGCGTCACAAAGTAGTTAATAAATGATCCTTTTGTGACATGTGAGGGACGCCATTTAACCATATCATTTTGTCAAACAATATAATCAACACCTTTAGTCCTTTGTTGTAGATATCACAAAATGCAATCAGCTGATTATTGATTTTCTGTCAAAATCTAAACGAGTTCAAGGTGAATTCCGAGTATATTGTCTGATGAGGTAAAACCCGAGAAACCCGAAAAAATGTAAATAAACAAGATGGCTGAAAATAAATCGTATATATATCTCTTTCGCCAAATTCTTTCGCCAATGACTTATTTTAATCGCCATAATAATTATTTTTTCGCAAATTGCGAAAATGGCGACCGTCAGCTGAAATCCTGATCAACTTCAATACATCCTTTGCATCGGAACTAAACACATTTATTCTAAAAACAGTTGTTGGCATGACACGGGTTATGTTCTTCTCATATATGTTATGATGGTATGATACTAAACCCCTAACGGGAAGGATTGTGCCTGATGTTCATATGATGAAATCATAATCTTTCAGTCAGTTTAGTTGAAGTCTGGAGCTGGCATGTCAGTTAACTGCTAGTAGTCTGTTGTTATTTATGTATTATTGTCATTTTGTTTATTTTCTTTGGTTACATCTTCTGATATCAGACTCGGATTTCTCTTGAACTGAATTTTAATGTGCGTATTGTTATGCGTTTACTTTACTACATTGGTTAGAGGTATAGGGGGAGGGTTGAGATCTCACAAACATGTTTAACCCCGCCGCATTTTTGCGCCTGTCCCAAGTCAGGAGCCTCTGGCCTTTGTTAGTCTTGTATTATTTTAATTTTAGTTTCTTGTGTACAATTTGGAAATTAGTATGGCGTTCATTATCACTGGACTAGTATATATTTGTTTAGGGGCCAGCTGAAGGACGCCTCCGGGTGCGGGAATTTCTCGCTACATTGAAGACCTGTTGGTGACCCTCTGCTGCTGTTTTTTATTTGGGCGGGTTGTTGTCTCTTTGACACATTCCCCATTTCCATTCTCAATTTTAAAACATGTCTCTGTAGTTTCATATGCAATTTAGATTGAATGGAAAAGGTTTTAATATTTTTTATGGTTTCATCAGGCTGTAAACAAAGTTTGTAAAATATGCATATATATATATACCTTTGGCATGAGTGGCTGTAGTTATCTGGCTGGTCGAAGGATTAACAAATATATCATATAAATCTGTTCTGAAAGCAAATAAATAATAAACTGTTAAAAACTTGATTTCTTATGGGAGCTTTATAACTATTCCATATGAAGGGGGGAAAAATCAAACTTTCTATTTTATAGTCTTTGAAATAGTCAATATTAATACATGAAAACTTCTGTTGGAGTTATCAGGTATACATTAATGAGACTGCAAACTAACAACACAAAACAATAAAGACTTTCAGCACAAAATATCAAAGTAAACAAGAGATAAAGTTAAGCCTTTAAAAATTGCTCATAATCTTGAAATTCATTTAGACTTTAAATTTGCTACCTATTCTGAACTCTCAAAGAAAATAAAAGCATTCAGTTTAGACTTCAAACAACCATTGATGACTTGGGATATGAACATAAACATGGAAGCAGGGTTAACATTGTACTTTAGGCTATTAATCTTACTCTGTTCACACAAAAAAAATTATATGATATCAGAGAATGCCCACAGTTATTTAAAGCAAAATCTAAGTATTTAAGAAATCATGCTTTGCTAAACTCTGTATTGACTTCAGGTTTAATGTTGCTCCACCAGCATATCTAAAATAATTATTTATCAACTATATATTATATATTATCAATTTACCTTCCCTCTATAGAAGCATCTGTAAAACCTGCTACAAAACTATTTTTCTGTGATAGATCTTCTAATTCTGTAGAATCAAGTTCTACATAAGGATAGGCTATATCCCAATTCTGTCTATGCCATACGAAGGTAGGCAAGGATCTAAAATGATAATGAAAAAAAAATGGTATACATATGTCCTTGTTTTGACCATGATTCATGATTTGATAAAAAAATAATATTACTACCTTGCAAAAACTAAAAATTAAAACATTTCCAAAAATCGAGGCAAGAAGCACAACCTAGAGACTAAATGATGAACAGTCACATAGATGTATTATAGATAATGGAAGATGTGGTATGATTGCCAATGAGACAACTCTTTGTCCAAGTCACAACATGTAAAAGTAAACCATAATAGGTCAAAGTACTGTCTTCAATACAGAGCATTGACTCACAACGAACAGCAAATATGCCCAAATAACAAATAAATAAGCTTTTCTTCAAAACAAACATTGATAAGCTATAGTGGTCCCCCATAAACTGACCCTATCACAAAATATACATGTAAACTAAAAGAATATGCAATGACAGAAAAAATTCACAATATGATTAACTCTTCATACCCAACTGTTTTGATTAAATAGGCCATTCTTGACGTCACAGAGACATACTGTATAGAACATTTTGTCTATTGTAGAAGACATTATGTTGACATCAGAAGAATTGTGAGGAATTATTTTTGTATTGCTTGGTTGCTGTCTCATTTATGAACACCTACATCTTCTTTTATTAATGTTATTTCTAATGAAATATTACCTAATAAACTGTAATAAATCTTCTAACTGGTTCTGAGGATAATAGACAGCTATTCTTTTCTTTAATAATAATGCTGTGTATATGAGTATTGTTTCTAATCCAAATGTGGTGACTATGTCTGTAAATCAAAAAAATTGTTATCAATATGTGATTACTCAAAAAATAAATATATCATAAATATAAAAAATTGAATTAGTCAAATAAAAAACACCAACCATAAATTCTGGAAAGGATAATGAAAAAAAATCAAAATTTACTAGTTGTAAAAAAGATATAATCATGTCTGTGTCAGTCATGTCAAGTTTCTTCAAAAAAATATGCAGCTACATAATTGTAAAAAGGTAACACTACTTTAAAGCTAATACATGTAGTAGATAAATCTCATGAAAAGAAGAAAGCTCTTTAGCTCATAAATGAAACCCTTGCACCAATTGTCAAGAGCAGAAATTAATACATAAGTATTACTACTATTTTCTATAAATTGTCCCATATACCATGATACATCCAACCATGTCCTGTCTTTTTCTCATTTATTGACATTGATAATTAATGTATGTATCCATATAAATTTGGTCACAGATTCAATAATACTGCGAGATCATGATTGATATTACCTGGTGAGAAGGTGGATGTACAAGGTGCACCAGTCGTTCTATGTTTAAGAAATTTAATAAAAGATACAATGTAAATACAAAAACTAAAAAATCTATCCTTCTAAACTTATCATACACTGAAATTGTATGATAAACAATTTCATCTTAATTATTGCAAAAATAATAGTATTTCCAAATGCTGATCTGAAATAGTATTTATTTGCAAGATCATCCTGTATAAAACATAGATATTACCAATGTTATTTCAACTGATTGGGGAGAGCTTACGTTTCAATTTGAATAAGGACAGCCTATTTAGAGATGTGTGCGATTAGGATGATTGCTTTTATAAATATTATTGATTTCTAATCACCTATCAGTGTCACTAAACGGATATACAAAAGAACCGAGTGTATGATATGGGACGAATAACTGGACACTTCATTGATGAGTTTATCCTAAAACTCCTGTCTATAGATGGACTGGTCTTTAATAAGCAAGCTGGTTAAACTATGCACAGTCAAGTGAAATAAATCAAGTAATACAAATGAGCTATCAAAATGTATATATATGCATGATCTGTCACGATCTTGAAATTGAAAGAGGGAGGTATATTGATATTAAAGCTGAAAACAGAAAGTGCAAGCTATGTAGGAACGCAGTTGAAGATGAACTACATTTTTTTTTTAAATGTCCTGTTCTAAAAGATACTAGATCTCAACATCTGTCTAATTTATATTCTAAATTCAAAATTTTCCAAGGTTATCTGATGAAATGAAATTTGTTTGAATTCTTTCATATGAAGATTCATTTGTTACTCTTAAAAAATATCAATGTAGTTTGAAAAGGTAGAGATTTTTTTTTATATATATGTAATATAATAGATCAGGAGTTGTCTCCCATAGACATAGGACTTTAAAATTATGTAATTTCTCCAGGTCACAGTGGCACCCAAAACAACTTTATGTTTTGTCAATAACATGGTTTATAATCATGTTACTTTTTGTGAATGTGTATTCATGTTTTTAGTTTAAATGTACTTTAATCATTCTAATAAGTCTAATCATTTACTGTTCTTTATTTTATAATTCATTTGATTGTATAGCTCAAATTTTGGGCACCATGATTGGTTAATAAAATTATCTTATCTTATCTTATCTTATGCACTATACCTTTTATTTTTGAATTGATAAAAGCTCTTTTTACATCAAAATCTCGAACAGAAAATCGACCATTTTCATCAGTTGCACATGATCCCCTTGTTAATACATGTAAGTATAACTCTAACATGGATGCTGGATTTCCTGTTTTTCTGTATTTCATGCATAAAATCTTACAGAGTACTTCATATTTTTCAGGATTGAAGTCTTTTGTTACCAGAACTAGTGAAAAATGTGTTACCTAAAAAACATGGTAAATTACAACTTTTAGTGTACAAGTAGCAAGTCCCACTCTGTTGCAAACTTGGCATGTATTATATTGATCATTTTAAAGAAGACTATATATTGTGATATCAATTAAAAGAGAATTTGAACTTTGAAATGTAATATTAATCTAAACTAAATCAAAGTTTATCAGAAAATCTTGAAACAGTAATTGATCAATTTGTAACTTGCTGCTGGACATACATTATCATCATTCTTGGAGATATTAAATATAAAACTATGATTGCCAATTGAGATCACTCTCTACCATAGACAAAATGAAGTAGAAGTAAACATCAGGAATCTGATGTTCAGTAGTTGTTGTTTGTTGATGTGGTTCATAAGTGTTTTTTGTTTCTGTTTTTTTTTTATAGATTAGACTGTTGGTTTTCCCATTTGAAGGGTTTTACACTAGCATTTTTTGGGGGACCTCTATTGCTTGCTGTTCAGTGTGAGCCAATGCTCTGTGTACCTTGACCTATAATGGTTTATTTTTATAAATTGTGACTTGGATGCAGAGTTGTCTCATTGGCACTCATACCCCATCTTCCTGTATCTATGTACATATGTCATCATATAGGCTTCAACAATGAGCAAATAAAATTGAGAAAGGAAATGGGGAATGTGTCAAAGTGACAACAACCCAACCATAGAGCAGACAACAGCCGAAGGCCACCAATGGGTCTTCAAGGTAGTGAGAAACTCCCGCACCCGTAGGCGTCCTTCAGCTGGCCCCTTAAAAAATATGTATACTAGTACAGTGATAATGGACATCATATTAAACTCTGAATTATACACAAGAAACTAAAATTAAAAGTCATACAAGACTAACAAAGGCCAGAGGCTCCTGACTTGGGACAGGCACAAAATTGCAGCGGGGTTAAACATGTTTATGAGATCTCAACCCTCCCCCTATACCTCTAGTCAATGTAGAAAGCCCATTAAAAGAGTATATTTATTGGTATATGGATTATATCATCAGTTCACAAGAAATAGCAAACTTTCTTCAAAATGAATTTAATGTATAGTAAAAATTAATAAGTTTTAACATGCATTGATTTTGGCAGTTCTTGAACAAATTGGTAGACTAATTATTCCTGTCTCAGGAAATGGTGCAAACAAATAATGGTATCAACATTTAAAATATGAATTTTTCTTATTGCAAAACCTATCTCATCTCAAGTTTCAAATCAATGAATTAATATTTTCATTACTAAAAAAAATTAGTCAGATTATAGATATATTTTGTATCATAAAAATCTGATTGATGAAATAAAGGTATAATTCCATCATGTAACACATTTAAATGGTTATATAATGCATATGTCATGTTCCTGGTATATACATGTAGATATAAGAAGATAAGGTATGATTCATGAGTGCCAATGAGACAACTCTCCATCCAAGTAACAATATGTAAAAGTAAACCATTAAAGGTCTTGAGCTGGTTTATAGTAGTAACTGATTGTAGTCATTTGTTCATTTATTTATCATTGTCATTTTGATTAGTTTCTTTTGTTACCTATTCTGACATTGTACTCAGACTTCTTTTAAACTAAGTACTGTGGATTCATTTAAATTTCGTGGGCACCAATTTTTCATTGATTAAGGCAAGGATTTGTATATACAAATCCTTGATTAAGGAAAACTTGTATTTCTGTGAATATTTGATTTTGTGGCTTTGCCAAAGTCTGCCTATATATAAAATTTGGAATTTGTTGGACATTGGAATTCGTGGTTCCAAGGTAACCACAAAATCCACAAAATTGGTATCCAACAAAATTTATAATAATGAATCCACAGTATACATGTATGTATACTACAAACTCTTGATAGACGATCCTCCTCTGTCACTTGATATGTCTTTATGTAATACCAATTTCTTCTCCATTGACTATATATAAAAGGAATTATCCCATCTGTAGTCATGGTCAACTGACTCTTCTGAAGAAAAAAGTTTCTTTCTTCTTCTGAAACATTTGGATAGGACCAGGTCCATAAAACATCTCCATTTGTGTCTCGTTCTAAAATAATAGTAATGCAGTAATGTAACAACATAAATCAAATAAATGATATCAAAAGCTTAACTTAAAGTCTGCATGTCAAACAACACATATTACATTAACTTTCCTTAAATCAAGATATCATACATTTTAAATAAACTTGGATTAAATAGCGATTTGTAGGTGTATAATTTGTATGATTTATGTGATGAATCTAAATCTTGAAAACAGTTTTTTTGCTAGTTCTGTTGGACATTATCTGCACATAAGTATTAGAAACTATAATCTGACTCAATTTAACTCGCTCCAAGTGAGAATTAAGCACTGTTTTACCAATTAGGCCAGCTGATTTACTGGAAATGAAATTCATGGGCGCAGACATTTTGTTAATCACGTGACATTCCCTGTCTCTAGTTTCGGAGTTAATATTTTTATGGTTTTTAGTTATAGGAAGAAAATCAGTAGAAATATGTAGTAACTCGCAAAGTAATATATTATTTTATTGCAAAGTTAAGTTATACATAGTATGGTATGGAAAAACTTGTTTTTCTTTTTCTGGCTACCATACTTTGCGGGGACGAATAAATGAATAACGGAGAAGAACTGTATAAATATACGGGTCTCACTAATTAGCGACAACAAGCGTTAAAAAGCGACAACAAGCGTCAAGAAGCGACAACAAGCGTCAACAAGCGACAAGAAGCGACAACAAGCGACAAGAAGACTATTCAGCGACAAGAAAACATTTTTTTTTATTAGATATAAAGAAATTTGTATTTAATGGTTTCTTTTAAAATATACGAGCAGATATGTCTTATTAAAATGGTTTATTATATAGATAGACGAAGAAATGAAACATTTGTGAGGAAGAAAGAGATTGTGAAGTTTATATTAGTATATTGGTAGATGAAGAAATTTAATATTTGTGAAGAAGAAAGAGATTGAGCTTCTTTTTTTTATTTTTAAATATGAAGAATATGTATAAGATAATGTATGTATCTGTTTTCATCAAAGTCAAAGTATGAATAAACGAATGGAGATATATATGGAGCGGGCATAATGGAATATAATATTTTGATTCATTTGCTTAATACTATGCTCTAAGTGTACTCTTGTTATGTCAATTCGATGCTTTATTTGTAGAACTCTCAGCCACGCTTTGCCATCTTTATTATTTAAGCGTGTTTCCAGACCACACGACGAGGACGTGGTTCTACCTTGGGGTCCATATATTTTTTTATTTTTTTTTAATTATTTTTAGTCATTATATAGTAATATGTACTTTCCTATCTAACATAATATTTATACATTTTGTACATGGTGGTCCCATTTTGATAAGCCGTAGATTTTTACCACTAAGGTTCACTGTATTTTTGCCCTTTTTGAAGTTGTAGTTTTAGCATTTTTAATACGTTTCCGTTGGCAAAGTTTACGTGCACATGCACTTGTTTTGGGGATTGTCAGCCAACCATCTGTTGAAGTGGTGGACTCTGGGATTTGTTGAGACTTGGACAGGGTTTCTTTCCTTAATAATCATGCTTTGTTCATTTAATATTTGTCTAGAAACCCTGTCTTCAACCAAAGAGGTCATCGCAGAATATGTATGGTTTGTCTCCCCAATAATTTGTGTTAGTGGTTCTTTTCTTAACAATATTTTCTCTACATTTACGCCATCCGTCAACAAATTTTTACTTGCATAAACTTCTAATCTACTAATAGAAAGATCATAGTCAAATTTATGATCTTTTGTATGACAACATTGTGTACATATGAAATCACAGCTTTTAGTCTGACTTAAGTTAATTTCTGGCATTTTTGGTGAAACCATGTTTCACATTTTTCACAAAACACACACATTCGAGTGCAGTTTTTTGAACAGTTACCACATGGGTGTGCCATTTTTATAGTGTAAGACTAATATTGCATGGTATAACTTCCCTTACTATTTCCTTTGCTCAAGAGGAAAACCCTTATCCCAAGGGATTCAGTTTGACACGGCGATGTGACAAAATAAGTGCGTTTCAATATCTACCCTTGCCCAAGGGGATATCATGAACGGACGTGTCCACTATAGTATAATTATAATACTTCTAATATGCATTTATCGAAGTTCGAGTCGTAACCTTTTTTTCCCTTGCCCAAAGGGTTCGTTTGATACCGCGCAGTATCAAAGACGTTCAAAGTAACTGATTTATTAATCAAAGGTAAACCGAGTTGCGTTTTAGGTTCTAGCAATTGCAAAGAGCACGTACTTTTGCGAGAATAATACTGAAATGCTGACAATTTACTTTATAATAAACATAAAAGTTGAATGGCTTCAGTCAGCTTGGTAGAGCAATGGAAATGCACACGCTATAAAATTGAAACAAAAACAAAAAAAAGGTCAACTTTCCTTTGAAGGATTTATTGAAACAAAAACATGAAATTTTATTTCCTTTCTAACAGTATATTTCATTGTTCTTGATAGGAACAATATTAGATGTGGCTTCACCCTAAGGTAATAACAGTACACACAATGTGGAACATCAAATGAGATGAACGAGTCGCGTGTCCCCTGTTTTATTGCTACAATAACATCCAATTAACACCTTCAACTTTGTACACGCGTCAGACTATACAATTACACGCGCCAGAATATACAATCATTGTAAATAGTGAACACCTGTTGAAAACTCAAGATTGTCATTAATTTCCTTTCATCTTCAATCAATAGGCATAAACATGATAAATATCGTTTAATAAGGCAATAAACAAATAAAAAGATGAAAACATTCACATTTCAGTTCTTTGTATTTCACAATTTGTGTCAATATTTTCAGGACAATGATGCACAAATAATTCATTTTGCGAGCTTAATATATATTGCACGAAAAGAGTTTTAAAAAACAAATTATAAGATAAATCATATGTTCTAAAACACAAGGAAAAGTAATCTCATAATACAATAATTAAACGTAATACTGGCTGTAATTCATAATAGATGATAAAATATTATGTAAATAATGTTTCATTTTTTTCTATCAATTTTAACTTTCTTGTCGCTAAAATTATTTTCTTTTGCATATTCTTTTAATATTTATTGCAATAATTAATTTTAATTTAAAAAAAATGTTTTCTTGTCGCTAAATAGTTTCTTGTCGCTTGTTGTCGCTAAAATAATTCTTGTTGTCGCTTCTTGTCGCTTGTTGACGCTTGTTGTCGCTAAAATTCTTGTTGTCGCTAATTAGTGAGACCGAAATATACGTATTCATGTGATGTCTTCTCTGACGTCCGCGCAATCAACATATAAAGTTTTTGGTGAATGCATTTAAACAAATTTTTTCTTTCAAACATTAATGAAAGTTAAATAGTGAAATGATAATTCTCCTCTAGCTCCAGTATGGATCAATTTAGTTAAAATAAGCTAAAAACATCGATGATGAAATGGGCGTCAAGTTGGTTACCTATTCCCTATTCCCTATTCGTTACCTATTCCCTATTCCCTATTCGTTGCCTATTCGTTACCTATTCCCTATTCCCTATTCGTTACCTATTCGTTACCTATTCCCTATTCCCTATTCGTTGCCTATTCGTTACCTATTCCCTATTCCCTATTCGTTACCTATTCGTTACCTATTCCCTTTTCCCTATTCGTTACCTATTCGTTACTTATTTGATTTTTAATATCCTTCCCCCTTTTTAATTATGGCATGGAATAGTTTAATATGGCTGCCGTTACCATGGAAACGGCACAATTGTGAAAAAAATGAGTTTTTGGTTTTTGGTGAACTGTTTGGATATGCTTCAACTCAGAATCATCATATTTTAAAACAATGTAGGTGCCCACTATATACAGGTGTTGGATGATTTTGGCGATCATTGGAACTACTATGTTGCCATGGAAACTACACCAAAATTTTCAAAATTCTAAAAATGCTCAAAACTTCATGAAACTTCACAGTAATGATGAGCAACATTGGAGTTGGAATTTCCAAAATAGGTCTTGTTACCATGGAAACAATGCAAAAAGGTCAAAAATTTCAAAAATAAGAATTTTCCGCAAACTGGATGAAACTTTACAGGAATGGTAACTGGCATAGGCAGAGTTGGATTTTGAAGTTAGAATTTTCAAAATGGCCGCCGTAACCATGGAAACAGCAAAAATATCAAAAATTCAAAATGTTCAAACTTAATGAAACTTTGCAAAAATGTTACTAGACATCTGTAGATGCTCTCTTTGACTTTGGAATTGTCAAAATGGCTGCCGCTCACCTGGTAATAGGGGGAAGGGGTGCTTTCCGTTATTGCTAGCAATTACAAATCTAGTTGTTAATAGTCTTACATATGGTAATAGTTCTGAATTGGTTGAGGTAAAATGATCTTTTTATGACTTATTTATATGTGTTTGTGCTCAACCGATCCTTTTACTTCATGTTCGATACGCATTTGTTCCTTACTTGTTTTTTTATACGTTCTACCTTTTAACTGCTTTATGTCCGTATGTTTGAAGATGGATCTTGGTTCGACGGGATGAAATCACCGTGTTAGCGCTTGCTAAAAAACGAAGATGTGGTATGATTGCCAATGAGACAACACTCCACATTAGACCAAAATGACACAGAAATTATCAACTATAGTTCACTGTACGGCCTTCAACAATGAGCATAGCCCAAACCGTGTAGTCACCTATAAAAGGCCCAGACATGACAACCTCATACAATTCAAACAACAAAACTGACGGCCGTATTTCATATACAAAAAAATAAACGGAAATATGTAACACAAAAACAAACGATAACTACTTAATTTCAGGCTCTTGTCTGGGACAGGCACATACTTACATAATGTGGTAGAGTTAAACATGTAAGCAGGGTGTACATCGTTTCGGAGCATGCTATTACCTTGTTTAATTCGTTCCATCACTCGCTTATAATTCGCTTATAATACGTGTATCTTACGTTGCACCTTTTAAAACATGATTTTCAATTGTTTTGTTGTCTCTGGTGGAAGATTTGGGCTCTTAGAGGTGATATAACTCTATAAGTGCATTTGTATCCGTTCCAGCGGTCGGATAATACCCTGTTAAATATTCGTTACTAATTCGCTTTTAAAAAGTTTGTTGTACGTTGCACCTTTTGGAAAAGGATTTCCAATTGTGTTCATATCTCTGGTGGTAATAATGTGTTCTTATAGATGAAATACCCCTATAAGCGCATATGTACTCGTTCCAGCGATCGGTTAATACCCTGTTACCTATTCGTTACCTATTCGTTACCTATTCACTTATAGTACGTTTGTTGTACGTTGCACCTTTTAGAAAAGGATTTTCAATTAAATTCATATCTCTGGTGGTAACAATGTGTTCTTAGAGATGAAATGACCCCATTAGAGCGCATGTACCCGTTCCAGCGCTCGGTAAATAACCTGTTACCTATTCGTTACTTATTCGCTTTTAATGCGCGGGGTATACGGTGCACCTTTAAATAAATCGTGTTTTAATTGTGTTCATGTCTGGTGGTAACAATGTGTTCTTAGAGATGAAATGACCCCATTAGAGCGCATGTACCCGTTTCAGCGCTCGGTAAATAACCTGTTACCTATTCGTTACTTATTCGCTTTTAATGCGCGGGGTATACGGTGCACCTTTAAATAAATCGTTTTTTAATTGTGTTCAGGTCTCTGGTGGTAAGAATGTGTTCTTAGAGATGAAATTACCCTATTAGCGCGCATGTACCCGTTCCAAAGCTCGGTTAATACCCTGTTACCTATTCGTTACCTATTCGTTACCTATTCGCTTATAATACATTTTTTTATACGTTGCACCTGTTAGAAAAGGATTTTCAATTATGTCCATGTCTCAGGTGGTAACAATGTGTTCTTAGAGATGAAATTACCCTATTAGTGCTCATGTACCCGTTCCAGTGCTCGGTAAATAATCTTGTTACCTATTCGTTACCTATTCGCTTTTAATGCGCGGGGTATACGCTGCAACTTGAAATAAATCGTGTTTTAATTGTGTTCATGTCTGGTGGTAACAATGTGTTCTTAGAGATGAAATGACCCCATTTGAGCGCATGTACCCGTTCCAGCGCTCGGTTAATACCCTGTTACCTATTCGTTACCTATTCGTTACCTATTCGCTTATAACACATTTTTTTATACGTTGCACCTGTTAGAAAAGGATTTTCAATTATATCCAGGTCTCAGACGGTAACAATGTGTTCTTAGAGATGAAATGACCCCATTAGCGCGCATATACCCGTTCCAGCGCTCGGTAAATAACCTGTTACCTATTCGTTACCTATTCGCTTTTAATGCGCGGGGTATACGGTGCACCTTGAAATAAATCGTTTTTTAATTGTGTTCATGTCTCTGGTGGTAAGAATGTGTTCTTAGAGATGAAATTACCCTATTAGCGCGCATGAACCCGTTCCAGCGCTCGGTTAATACCCTGTTACCTATTCGTTACCTATTCGTTACCTATTCGCTTATAATACATTTTTTTATACGTTGCACCTGTTAGAAAAGGATTTTCAATTATGTCCAGGTCTCAGACGGTAACAATGTGTTCTTAGAGATGAAATGACCCCATTAGAGCGCATGTACCCGTTCCAGCGCTCGGTAAATAACCTGTTACCTATTCGTTACCTATTCGCTTTTAATACGCGGGGTATACGCTGCAACTTGAAATAAATCGTGTTTTAATTGTGTTCATGTCTGGTGGTAACAATGTGTTCTTAGAGATGAAATGACCCCATTTGAGCGCATGTACCCGTTCCAGCGCTCGGTAAATAACCTGTTATTTATTCGTTACCTATTCGCTTTTAATGCGCAGGGTATACGCTGCAACTTGAAATAAATCGTGTTTTAATTGTGTTCATGTCTGGTGGTAACAATGTGTTCTTAGAGATGAATGACCCTATTAGAGCGCATGTACCCGTTCCAGCGCTCGGTAAATAACCTGTTACCTATTCGTTACTTATTCGCTTTTAATGCGCGGGGTATACTGTGCACCTTGAAATAAATCGTTTTTTAATTGTGTTCAGTTCTCTGGTGGTAAGAATGTGTTTTTAGAGATGAAATGACCCTATTAGCGCGCATGTACCCGTTCCAGCGCTCGGTTAATACCCTGTTACCTATTCGTTACCTATTCGTTACCTATTCGCTTATAATACATTTTTTTATACGTTTCACCTGTTAGAAAAGGATTTTCAATTATGTCCATGTCTCAGGTGGTAACAATGTGTTCTTAGAGATGAAATTACCCTATTAGTGCTCATGTACCCGTTCCAGTGCTCGGTAAATAATCTTGTTACCTATTCGTTACCTATTCGCTTTTAATGCGCGGGGTATACGCTGCAACTTGAAATAAATCGTGTTTTAATTGTGTTCAGGTCTCTGGTGGTAAGAATGTGTTCTTAGAGATTTAATTACCCTTTTAGCGCGCATGTACCCGTTCCAGCGCTCGGTTAATACCCTGTTACCTATTCGTTACCTATTCGTTACCTATTCGCTTATAATACATTTTTTTATACGTTTCACCTGTTAGAAAAGGATTGTCAATTATGTCCATGTCTCAGGTGGTAACAATGTGTTCTTAGAGATGAAATTACCCTATTAGCGCTCATGTACCCGTTCCAGTGCTCGGTAAATAATCTTGTTACCTATTCGTTACCTATTCGCTTTTAATGCGCGGGGTATACGCTGCAACTTGAAATAAATCGTGTTTTAATTGTGTTCATGTCTGGTGGTAACAATGTGTTCTTAGAGATGAAATGACCCCATTTGAGCGCATGTACCCGTTCCAGCGCTCGGTAAATAACATGTTACCTATTCGTTACTTATTCGCTTTTAATGCGCGGGGTATACGGTGCACCTTTAAATAAATCGTTTTTTAATTGTGTTCAGGTCTCTGGTGGTAAGAATGTGTTCTTAGAGATGAAATTACCCTATTAGCGCGCATGTACCCGTTCCAGTGCTCGGTTAATACCCTGTTACCTATTCGTTACCTATTCGTTACCTATTCGCTTATAACACATTTTTTTATACGTTGCACCTGTTAGAAAAGGATTTTCAATTATATCCAGGTCTCAGACGGTAACAATGTGTTCTTAGAGATGAAATGACCCCATTAGCGCGCATATACCCGTTCCAGCGCTCGGTAAATAACCTGTTACCTATTCGTTACCTATTCGCTTTTAATGCGCGGGGTATACGGTGCACCTTGAAATAAATCGTTTTTTAATTGTGTTCATGTCTCTGGTGGTAAGAATGTGTTCTTAGAGATGAAATTACCCTATTAGCGCGCATGAACCCGTTCCAGCGCTCGGTTAATACCCTGTTACCTATTCGTTACCTGTTCGTTACCTATTCGCTTATAATACATTTTGTTATACGTTGCACCTGTTAGAAAAGGATTTTCAATTATGTCCAGGTCTCAGACGGTAACAATGTGTTCTTAGAGATGAAATGACCCCATTAGAGCGCATGTACCCGTTCCAGCGCTCGGTAAATAACCTGTTACCTATTCGTTACCTATTCGCTTTTAATACGCGGGGTATACGCTGCAACTTGAAATAAATCGTGTTTTAATTGAGTTCATGTCTGGTGGTAACAATGTGTTCTTAGAGATGAAATGACCCCATTTGAGCGCATGTACCCGTTCCAGCGCTCGGTAAATAACCTGTTACCTATTCGTTACCTATTCGCTTTTAATGCGCAGGGTATACGCTGCAACTTGAAATAAATCGTGTTTTAATTGTGTTCATGTCTGGTGGTAACAATGTGTTCTTAGAGATGAATGACCCTATTAGAGCGCATGTACCCGTTCCAGCGCTCGGTAAATAACCTGTTACCTATTCGTTACTTATTCGCTTTTAATGCGCGGGGTATACGGTGCACCTTTAAATAAATCGTTCTTTTAATTGTGTTCAGGTCTCTGGTGGTAAGAATGTGTTCTTAGAGATGAAATTACCCTTTTAGTGCGCATGTACCCGTTCCAGCGCTCGGTTAATACCCTGTTACCTATTCGTTACCTATTCGTTACCTATTCGCTTATAATACATTTTTTTATACGTTGCACCTGTTCGAAAAGGATTTTCAATAATGTCCAGGTCTCAGACGGTAACAATGTGTTCTTAGAGATGAAATGACCCCATTAGAGCGCATGTACCCGTTCCAGCGCTCGGTAAATAACCTGTTACCTTTTCGTTACCCATTCGCTTTTAATGCGCGGGGTATACGGTGCACCTTGAAATAAATCGTTTTTTAATTGTGTTCAGGTCTCTGGTGGTAAGAATGTGTTCTTAGAGATGAAATTACCCTATTAGCGCGCATGTACCCGTTCCAGCGCTCGGTTAATACCCTGTTACCTATTCGTTACCTATTCGTTACCTATTCGTTACCTATTCACTTATAATACGTTTGTTGTACGTTGCACCTTTTAGAAAAGGATTTTCAATTGTGTTCATGTCTCAGGTGGTAACAATGTGTTCTTAGAGATGAAATGACCCTATTAGCGCATATGTACCCGTTCCAGTGCTCGGTTAATACCCTGTTACCTATTCGTTACCTATTCGTTACTTATTCGCTTTATATACGTTTGTTGAACGTTGCACTTTTTAGAAAAAGATTTTTACTTGTTTTCATGTCTCTGGTGATAACAATGTGTAATTAGAGATGAAATGACCCTATTAGCGTGCATGAACCCGTTCCAGCGCTCGGTTAATACCCTGTTACCTATTCGTTACCTATTCGTTACCTATTCACTTATAATACATTTGTTGTACGTTGCCCCTTTTAGAAAAGGATTTTCACTTGTGTTCATGTCTCTGGTGGTAACAATATGTAATTAGAGATGAAATGACCCTATTAGCGTGCATGTACCCGTTCCAGCGCTCGGTTAATACCCTGTTACCTATTCGTTACCTATTCGTTACCTATTCGTTACTTATTCGCTTTATATACGTTTGTTGTACGTTGCACTTTTTAGAAAAAGATTTTTACTTGTATTCATGTCTCTGGTGGTAACAATGTGTAATTAGAGATGAAATGACCCTGTTAGCGCTTATGTACCCGTTCCAGCGCTCGGTTATTACCCTGTTACCTATTCGTTACCTATTCACTTATAATACGTTTGTTGTACGTTGCACCTTTTAGAAAAAGATTTTTACTTGTGTTCATGTCTCTGGTGGTAACAATGTGTAATTAGAGATGAAATGACCCTATTAGCGCGCATGTACCCGTTCCAGCGCTCGGTTAATACCCTGTTACCTATTCGTTACCTATTCGTTACCTATTCACTAATAATACGTTTGTTGTGCGTTGCACCTTTTAGAAAAGGATTTCAACGTACAACAAACGTATTTAAAGCGAATTAGTAACGAATAGGTAACGAATAGGTAACAGGGTACTGTAAACCAACTTATTTTCGCGAATACTTTATTTCGCGTTTTACCCTTTCTTGACCAATTGGCGGCTATTTAATTTCGCGATTTTCTGATTTACTTGATGAAGTTTAATAAGGAAAGATCCAAGTTTTACATATTCGCGACGATTTATTTTCGCGTTATTTTTCTACTCGCGAAAATCGCGAAAATAAATCGCTCGCGAAATTAAGTTGGTTTACAGTATTAACCGAGCGCTGGAACGGGTACATGCACTCTAATAGGGTAATTTCATCTCTAAGAACACATTCTTACCACCAGAGACATGAACACAATTAAAAAACGATTTATTTCAAGGTGCACCGTATACCCCGCGCATTAAAAGCGAATAGGTAACGAATAGGTAACAGGTTATTTACCGAGCGCTGGAACGGGTATATGCGCGCTAATGGGGTCATTTCATCTCTAAGAACACATTGTTACCGTCTGAGACCTGGATATAATTGAAAATCCTTTTCTAACAGGTGCAACGTATAAAAAAATGTGTTATAAGCGAATAGGTAACGAATAGGTAACGAATAGGTAACAGGGTATTAACCGAGCGCTGGAACGGGTACATGCGCGCTAATAGGGTAATTTCATCTCTAAGAACACATTCTTACCACCAGAGACCTGAACACAATTAAAAAACGATTTATTTAAAGGTGCACCGTATACCCCGCGCATTAAAAGCGAATAAGTAACGAATAGGTAACAGGTTATTTACCGAGCGCTGGAACGGGTACATGCGCTCAAATGGGGTCATTTCATCTCTAAGAACACATTGTTACCACCTGAGACATGGACATAATTGACAATCCTTTTCTAACAGGTGAAACGTATTAAAAAATGTATTATAAGCGAATAGGTATCGAATAGGTAACGAATAGGTAACAGGGTATTAACCGAGCGCTGGAACGGGTACATGCGCGCTAAAAGGGTAATTTCATCTCTAAGAACACATTCTTACCACCAGAGACCTGAACACAATTAAAACACGATTTATTTCAAGTTGCAGCGTATACCCCGCGCATTAAAAGCGAATAGGTAACGAATAGGTAACAAGATTATTTACCGAGCACTGGAACGGGTACATGAGCACTAATAGGGTAATTTCATCTCTAAGAACACATTGTTACCACCTGAGACATGGACATAATTGAAAATCCTTTTCTAACAGGTGAAACGTATAAAAAAATGTATTATAAGCGAATAGGTAACGAATAGGTAACGAATAGGTAACAGGGTATTAACCGAGCGCTGGAACGGGTACATGCGCGCTAATAGGGTCATTTCATCTCTAAGAACACATTCTTACCACCAGCGACCTGAACACAATTAAAAAACGATTTATTTCAAGGTGCACAGTATACCCCGCGCATTAAAAGCGAATAAGTAACGAATAGGTAACAGGTTATTTACCGAGCGCTGGAACGGGTACATGCGCTCAAATGGGGTCATTTCATCTCTAAGAACACATTGTTACCACCAGACATGAACACAATTAAAACACGATTTATTTCAAGTTGCAGCGTATACCCCGCGCATTAAAAGCGAATAGGTAACGAATAGGTAACAAGATTATTTACCGAGCACTGGAACGGGTACATGAGCGCTAATAGGGTAATTTCATCTCTAAGAACACATTGTTACCACCTGAGACATGGACATAATTGACAATCCTTTTCTAACAGGTGAAACGTATTAAAAAATGTATTATAAGCGAATAGGTATCGAATAGGTAACGAATAGGTAACAGGGTATTAACCGAGCGCTGGAACGGGTACATGCGCGCTAAAAGGGTAATTTCATCTCTAAGAACACATTCTTACCACCAGAGACCTGAACACAATTAAAACACGATTTATTTCAAGTTGCAGCGTATACCCCGCGCATTAAAAGCGAATAGGTAACGAATAGGTAACAAGATTATTTACCGAGCACTGGAACGGGTACATGAGCACTAATAGGGTAATTTCATCTCTAAGAACACATTGTTACCACCTGAGACATGGACATAATTGAAAATCCTTTTCTAACAGGTGAAACGTATAAAAAAATGTATTATAAGCGAATAGGTAACGAATAGGTAACGAATAGGTAACAGGGTATTAACCGAGCGCTGGAACGGGTACATGCGCGCTAATAGGGTCATTTCATCTCTAAGAACACATTCTTACCACCAGCGACCTGAACACAATTAAAAAACGATTTATTTCAAGGTGCACAGTATACCCCGCGCATTAAAAGCGAATAAGTAACGAATAGGTAACAGGTTAATTACCGAGCGCTGGAACGGGTACATGCGCTCAAATGGGGTCATTTCATCTCTAAGAACACATTGTTACCACCAGACATGAACACAATTAAAACACGATTTATTTCAAGTTGCAGCGTATACCCCGCGCATTAAAAGCGAATAGGTAACGAATAGGTAACAAGATTATTTACCGAGCACTGGAACGGGTACATGAGCGCTAATAGGGTAATTTCATCTCTAAGAACACATTGTTACCACCTGAGACATGGACATAATTGACAATCCTTTTCTAACAGGTGAAACGTATAAAAAAATGTATTATAAGCGAATAGGTAACGAATAGGTAACGAATAGGTAACAGGGTATTAACCGAGCGCTGGAACGGGTACATGCGCGCTAAAAGGGTAATTTCATCTCTAAGAACACATTCTTACCACCAGAGACCTGAACACAATTAAAACACGATTTATTTCAAGTTGCAGCGTATACCCCGCGCATTAAAAGCGAATAGGTAACGAATAGGTAACAAGATTATTTACCGAGCACTGGAACGGGTACATGAGCACTAATAGGGTAATTTCATCTCTAAGAACACATTGTTACCACCTGAGACATGGACATAATTGAAAATCCTTTTCTAACAGGTGCAACGTATAAAAAAATGTATTATAAGCGAATAGGTAACGAATAGGTAACGAATAGGTAACAGGGTATTAACCGAGCGCTGGAACGGGTACATGCGCGCTAATAGGGTAATTTCATCTCTAAGAACACATTCTTACAACCAGAGACCTGAACACAATTAAAAAACGATTTATTTAAAGGTGCACCGTATACCCCGCGCATTAAAAGCGAATAAGTAACGAATAGGTAACAGGTTATTTACCGAGCGCTGAAACGGGTACATGCGCTCTAATGGGGTCATTTCATCTCTAAGAACACATTGTTACCACCAGACATGAACACAATTAAAACACGATTTATTTAAAGGTGCACCGTATACCCCGCGCATTAAAAGCGAATAAGTAACGAATAGGTAACAGGTTATTTACCGAGCGCTGGAACGGGTACATGCGCTCTAATGGGGTCATTTCATCTCTAAGAACACATTGTTACCACCAGAGATATGAATTTAATTGAAAATCCTTTTCTAAAAGGTGCAACGTACAACAAACGTACTATAAGTGAATAGGTAACGAATAGGTAACGAATAGGTAACAGGGTATTAACCGATCGCTGGAACGAGTACATGCGCGCTAAAAGGGTAATTTCATCAATAAGAACACATTATTACCACCAGAGATATGAACACAATTGGAAATCCTTTTCCAAAAGGTGCAACGTACAACAAACTTTTTAAAAGCGAATTAGTAACGAATATTTAACAGGGTATTATCCGACCGCTGGAACGGATACAAATGCACTTATAGAGTTATATCACCTCTAAGAGCCCAAATCTTCCACCAGAGACAACAAAACAATTGAAAATCATGTTTTAAAAGGTGCAACGTAAGATACACGTATTATAAGCGAATTATAAGCGAGTGATGGAACGAATTAAACAAGGTAATAGCATGCTCCGAAACGATGTACACCCTGCTTACATGTTTAACTCTACCACATTATGTAAGTATGTGCCTGTCCCAGACAAGAGCCTGAAATTAAGTAGTTATCGTTTGTTTTTGTGTTACATATTTCCGTTTATTTTTTTGTATATGAAATACGGCCGTCAGTTTTGTTGTTTGAATTGTATGAGGTTGTCATGTCTGGGCCTTTTATAGGTGACTACACGGTTTGGGCTATGCTCATTGTTGAAGGCCGTACAGTGAACTATAGTTGATAATTTCTGTGTCATTTTGGTCTAATGTGGAGTGTTGTCTCATTGGCAATCATACCACATCTTCGTTTTTTAGCAAGCGCTAACACGGTGATTTCATCCCGTCGAACCAAGATCCATCTTCAAACATACGGACATAAAGCAGTTAAAAGGTAGAACGTATAAAAAAACAAGTAAGGAACAAATGCGTATCGAACATGAAGTAAAAGGATCGGTTGAGCACAAACACATATAAATAAGTCATAAAAAGATCATTTTACCTCAACCAATTCAGAACTATTACCATATGTAAGACTATTAACAACTAGATTTGTAATTGCTAGCAATAACGGAAGGCACCCCTTCCCCCTATTACCAGGTGAGCGGCAGCCATTTTGACAATTCCAAAGTCAAAGAATTTCCATGGTTACGGCGGCCATTTTGAAAATTCTAACTTCAAAATCCAACTCTGCCTATGCCAGTTACCATTCCTGTAAAGTTTCATCCAGTTTGCGGAAAATTCTTATTTTTGAAATTTTTGACCTTTTTGCATTGTTTCCATGGTAACAAGACCTATTTTGGAAATTCCAACTCCAATGTTGCTCATCATTACTGTGAAGTTTCATGAAGTTTTGAGCATTTTTAGAATTTTGAAAATTTTGGTGTAGTTTCCATGGCAACATAGTAGTTCCAATGATCGCCAAAATCATCCAACACCTGTATATAGTGGGCACCTACATTGTTTTAAAATATGATGATTCTGAGTTGAAGCATATCCAAACAGTTCACCAAAAACCAAAAACTCATTTTTTTCACAATTGTGCCGTTTCCATGGTAACGGCAGCAATATTAAACTATTCCATGCCATAATTAAAAAGGGGGAAGGATATTAAAAATCAAATAAGTAACGAATAGGTAACGAATAGGGAATAGGGAATAGGTAACGAATATGTAACGAATAGGGAATAGGGAATAGGTAACGAATAGGCAACGAATAGGGAATAGGGAATAGGTAACGAATAGGTAACGAATAGGGAATAGGGAATAGGTAACGAATAGGCAACGAATAGGGAATAGGGAATAGGTAACGAATAGGGAATAGGGAATAGGTAACCAACTTGACGCCCATGATGATGAATTACTCACTAACTTGCAAGTGAATAGTTCGACCTGGTTGAATCCGTATTCATGTGAACTTCAATGTGTCCCGGCTTAACTTGAGATGGATTACGCATTATTTATTTAAGTTATTAAAATAAATATGAAAATTTGGGTCAAATCGATGAACATGATTTTGACAGCTAGTTTTAAAAAAATACGCTTAGGCTATCCAGGAACATAGTTAGATATACTGTTCCCTAGGCTATCTCATCAATTATTACTTAATAAACTGAATTGTGTAGTTATGTTCCGGACCATATGAGTATCTGGACCATACGCGTATGGTCATGACCATATGGGTATATACTCATATGGTCCGACCATACGCGTATGGTCGGACCGTACGCGTATGGTCGGGGTAATCAACACGTTTACTTTTAAACTCTAACTTCATTAGGTGTGACCCTTCTGGTTGTTACGTCACTAAAATGTCATCTTATTATTTATTAAAAAAAACACAGTTAATATTACTTACTATTTGTAAGTACAATTATAAGATGTCAAATTCAAATGAACATATTGTAAAAGGAATTTTATTGTTTAAAGTAGGTGACATCACCGGCAAGGATCATGATATTTTTTAAGACAAGTAAAATATTAAAAGTGTATGTTTCTTTATTTTTTTCTATTCTTTATTTCTATACTTCTATTTTAATCTTAATTATAAGACCGGTAAAATAGCATTTAAGAGCCATGAAATAGCCATGAAATAGCTACTGCCTTTATTTAATTTGATCGGTGATATTCATTTTACGATATTGGAAATGAATCAGAGATCTAGAGTTTCTTAAAAACACTGTAGACACATCGGAATTGTCCGAGTAGATATCACTACACGCAGCCAAAACAAGCAATCGCAGAAACTGAGCTACATGGTTGGTACCGTGTGAATGTCATTCTAAGTATACAAAGCATACACGAATACAATTAACGATGAAAACTAAGATCAACTGACTGTGGCATCAATATTTAATGTTTATGTAGCTTTTGAAATGTAAAATTAATACGTATTATTTCTATTGCATGTATATTTGAAAAAATACTTATATGGTCCAAATACTCATATGGTCCGGCCCGTTAATAACCAAACGAGTATAATACTCATATGGTCCGACCATACGCGTACGGTCGGACCATACGCGTATGGTCGGACCATATGAGTATACGCATATGGTCATGACCATACGCGTATGGTCCAAATACTCATATGGTCCGGAACAGTTATAAGACTAAGGGAATATTGCTGTTTGCCGTTAAATGAACGATCGGGAAGATGAGTAAAAGAAATCGAGTTGATACGGGTTGAAAATGTGGGTATGATAAGAAAGAATAACGTGTTTCTTCCAACTAAATACCATTTGAATATAAGTATTAAAAGAGGACTTGACTGTAAGGCAATTTTACCCCAATTATTTTTCTGTTGAACGAAATGTTTGAGCCTTATACCATATGGGTTACCAATATTAATTTTCCAACAAGGTGCTGTTCATTTCACTGCATTATGGGCATACACTGGCCATTATATCTGTCGTTTTTGCGTTTTTATTTTATTTTTTTGGCAATTCACGGTCGTCGACTTATCATCGAAGTTTGAATAATCCACCTTTGGTATCTTCGGCCTCTCTCTAATTAATAAATTGATCTGGACAAAAACTATTAAATAAGTCCATTGAAAATACAATGAGAAAATATAATATAAATGTGTCGTAAACTAATGCAAAGAATGGATAAGGTAGCGTTTTTACTGTTATAATACCAGTTGTTGATAGGTTCTTTCCCGATTATTAAAGAGGGTTAATGATATATTTCATATTATTCATATAATTGTAATAGTTTTAATTTGTAAATTCGATAAGAGATTTTGATAAATGTTTTTCTGAAATGAACCAATATGGTCCAAATTCATACATGGTCCAGTTCGTCATAGACCGTATGAGTATACTAATATGGTCCGTCCATACCCGTATGGTCGGACCGTACATGTAAACGCATACGGTCCAGACTGTACGTGTACGGTCCAAATACTCATATGGTCAGGAAAATATATGAAAACATGTAGGTTGATTTTAGACAGACATTTATCAAAATCTTAAATTAATATATATATAGATACTGTTTCATTTAAAGATGAATAAAATCTTTTTTTTTAAAGGAATAAAGCGAATAAGCGAACACCCAATCAATTAAAAAAACATTATTTATTCAATTGTCTATCTGAATCCTTTTTGAGCACTCTAGCCCATAAGGAACATCAGATTTTTGTTTATACATTTATATGTCTCTTCAGTCATATTCCTTTCCATTTGCATTTTTGAATAAAATTTTAAATATATGAAAATAAATTCTTCCCACCTTATATATAGGAGATTAACATATTTTTCTTAATAATTAGAATTTTCAGTTTTAATTCCATTTACAATCGTCGAACTTTTTGAATTAATCTAAGATTTCAGACAAGGTGATCTTTAATATACATTTGTATCTACTTGACCAACCTCTTAAAACCAGGAAGACCGTACGCGTACAGTCCGACCGTATGCGTGTCTTGAAAAACGTATGCATACGGTCCACATACGCATATAGTCTGAAACATATATATCTATGAAGTTTTACAATGTTTTCTCTCACTGGTTATAATGCACGTTGATGTACGTTTATGTAATAATGTTTATATTCTTTAAAAACTAATTTTAGAGAAATGGACTCTGATTTAACCCCGCCACATTATGTATGTATACGTGCCTGTCCTTAGTCAGGAGCCTGTTATTCAGTGGTTGTCGTTTGTTGATGTGTTTCATATTTGTTTTTCGTTCATTTTTAGTACATGAATTAGGCCGTTAGTTTTCTCGTTTGAATTGTTCTACATTTGTCATCTCGGGACCTTTTATAGCTGACTATGCGGTATGGGCTTTGTTCATTGTTGAAGGCCGTACAGCGACTTATAGTATTTAATTTCTCTGTCATTTGGTCTCTTTTAGAGTATTGCCTCATTGGCAATCATACCATTTTTTTTTATATCTGATATGGCGATTAAAGGACATTAATTTCCTGCATGCTGATTGGATGGATGCTAAGCACTAATACTCCAATTATCAAGTCAAGCCATTCTCAACAGATTTTTACATTTTGTTTGTAATTTTGTTGTACAGTTGCTTTGCTGCTCATGGTACGGGAAGTGATGAGTGCTAAAAATATAATAATTTACAAAACCAAATTATTTATGTGACTGTCACAAGTAAAGAAGCATATAATTCCGTATCGTTTTAGTATAAGTCAGGCGATTGGCGTTCTCGTTTGAATTTCTTGACATTTTGTCATGTCAGGGCTTTTTTGGTGGACTTCTTTCACAGGCACTCGTCCGTCAGAATGTTTTTTTTCCATATATACCTTTATATTGTTGTATAAAGGTATATAGAAAAAAAAATTCTGAGATAAGTGCCTGTGACTTCTTTGCACATAATGGGTGATGCTTATTTTTTTTAAACCCGTTCTGTGGTAGTTTCTTAGGCCGCACATAAATTTTGAAATGTACTGTTTGATGTTCATCGAAAAACATGCAGGAATATGGAACTGTATGGATTTTTTTTCCTTCAAATTTTCAAATGAAAACAACTATTTTTCATTTTTCTCCTCACTTCTGAAACCAGTATTATAAAGAACTTATTGACAACAATCTTATCTAAAAAATACAATGTTGAAAAGTCACGTCATATTGGCAATCATCTTCCAATTTTTCTGAGGATCTAGAAGGATCTATAGTTTGTCCCAAGTCAGCAGCCTCTGGCCATTGTGAGTCTTCTACGATGTTAAATTTTATTCATTTATATGTTTTAGGAGTTTAGTATGACGTTCATTTTCACTGAACTAGTACGTTTTTTCATTTAGGGGCCAGCTCAGTTCTTTCTCGCTGCGTTGAAGACCCCTTGATGGCCTCTGCTCTTTGGTCGGGTTGTTGTTGACTCTTTGACATATTCCCTATTTTCAATTTAATAAACCTGTGGATGGAGTTGCCATTATAGGAAAATACCTAAATGGAAATAATCACCAGACAGTAACAAAATTCAAACTTGACCATGTACATATAAAAGAAATATATTCAAGCATGATGAGCTAAATGCGGGAAAATGATTGCATTCGTCCAAGAAACGTAACACTGCAAAACATTAATTAAACAGAAATAAAATTTTAACTTGATCTGTAACAACTGGTCATGATAAAACTATGCACCAAATATCTAATCTTTATCTTTAAAAAATAATGTTGTTTTTTTCATCGTAAAACTGATTAATAGGACTGATAACGGACGGACAGACAGACGGACGGAGTGCAAACCTACTCCATTTCAGCTTTGTATGTAGTGGAATAATAACAGGGCCCATATCAGGAAAATATTTGTTCTCGATATTACAGAACAACGCCGTATTTAGATAAAAAAAAATGCCGAAAATAAATGATAGCTGCGAGAGAAAAATAAAACGGCCTTGCAAGATGTTAAAATAAAGAATACAATCCTCCCCGGGAAATATCATATGGTCGTCCTCTCATTGGTGAACTTTTTGCCACGTATTTCCAACAAGATTAATAGCTGATATGTCCTCGGTTATTTCTAAAGCACCGGAAAAGAAGCATTGCAATACGTTTGATCTGTATATATCTAAAAAGACTGATCATTAATTTAATGAATCATGTTCAGTTTTAATACATTTTTCAGAATGATCAAGTGAAGTAAATCAGTCAGAGTGGTTATCGATTATTAGTGGTTAAAGATAAGCTTCAGCGCAAATTCAGTACTGGTTAGACACATCGCTTGCTTTCAATAAGATGATAACGGTGCAATATTAATTTAAATATGTGAAAAAATGACCTCTTTTTTTTTTTAACTAATCCTCATTCGATACACGAATTCTCGCTACATTGAAGACCCATTGGTTGCCTTCGGCTGTTGTTTGCTCTATGGTCGGGTGGTTGTCGCTTTGACATATTCACCATTTCCTTTCTCAATTTTATGTAATTGTGTTCTTCTTCGCTATATATATACTCATACGAACATAAAAATTGTCGAAATAATACATAAATAAAACGAAAAGCAATTTGGGATGAGAAATTGTACTGATCAGTTTAATAGAAATAAATTGTGACAACTCTGGTCATGTAAATTATGGTCTCTGGATCTCCGAAAAATGGTAGGAAATCTACAAATATGAAAATGTTACATCAGAAAAAGAGATAACTGCATTTAATTACATATCATGAATGGAAACTATATATATACGGATCGATCTGATCAGTAAATTTTTTCTCGACAAGAGAAAAGGCGCGAAATCTGGATATATATGTGTGAAAACCGAATTACTGATTTAAGCGTATGCGAATATTTATACGCCAAATTAAGAAATGAATTGAATTCGAGTTAACCTAAGGTCAAAACTAGTTTACAGTGGCGTAGCTAGGTCATTTTTACGTGTACGCCCGAACCTCGGTGGCCTGAATGCCCAAAAGGTTCCAGGCCAAAAAAATAAATACTGGAAGTTGATAAGCAGGGACAAGCCTCCGGAAGTTTTAGAGTAATAGAGAATGTCATAAAATTCCTGTCATTGAAAACTCACCAATAACAACATTTTTTAGATTCAATATAATTTTTTTTTTTTTATGTTTAATCTATTTTTGTGTTTAAAATCTATTTAGAATGAATCTAATGACGGTCATTGGTTTAATTTGGAGTAAACGTCCAAACCAGTACCTTAAACTATGATTAAAGGGAGCCGTGGATAACCTTCAATCATTACCGAAGCAGTATGCGTGGTCTTTCATTTAGAATTATTTTACTTTATGAAAACAAGATGGATCAATCGCAGAAAAGTGTTTTCATCTGAAATTGAACCTAGCAAAGCGATGGCTTCTGCATCTGTCGATCTGATGTAACAACATAACTAGATCTTACAAGTATTTGAAAGCTTGCAATATGTTACTAAACGGTGACCAGATCGTCTGACTTAAATCGCGCTAAAACTAAAATAGAAACGGAAAAAATGGCTTCTGAAATTAACCATGAAAAAAAAAACTTCAAGGAAGTTTAAGTGAATTCGACGAAGGTTTAAGTAATTGTTATGTAATAAATTTTAACGTCAGACTGTGAAGGCCAAAAAAGATAAAAAAAAAAAAAAAAAAAAAAAAAAAAAAAATACGGGAAAACTCATCATATATATATAGAATGAAATATTGACTGGGGAAAATTAGGTGAACGTTCGTCTGTAATTCCCACTGCTCACGACGTACTTATCATAGAAATTTAAACTGTGAGGTCACCAAAGGTTCTAAACGCCTAAATAAAATAATTAAAAATACTAATCAGGAATAACCTTTGTAATTTGAAAATAAATAAAAATGGCCTACAACACGGAGTCTTGGCTCACACCGAACAGCAAGCTATAAAGGTTGAATACTTAAAATGCTTTACTTGATTTTTTGTTATGGTTTGACCATCAATTTTCCTAATATGATATCGTTCTTTCAGATTATTTTTTTTTACTTAATTGGCTTTAAAAGTTACAATGCATGATGTCGTCTGTTTATGTAGTTCATATGTGTTTTTCGTTTCTCGTTGGTTTTCCCGTTTGAATGGTTTTACACTAGTAGTTTTGGGGCCCTCTATAACTTGCTGTTCGGTGTGAGCCCAGGCTCCGTGTTGCAGGTCGTACCTTGACCTATAATGGTTTACTTTTATGAATTATTACTTGGGAGGAGAGTTAAATTGTCTCATTGGCACTCATACCACATCTTCCTATATCTATCTATATCTATACATTTTTTTTTCAACAAAAGAATATATCACAAGAATATAAGTTTTGTAAGAAACGTGAGAAATTGTGTTGGACTTGAAGATAAGGCAAAGTGACAAATATCTGAAAGAATGAATCGTTTTATGGTATTAAACAAAGAAATCAAATGATTTTTTAATTATCCAGAACTCTTCACAAACAAAACCCACATGTATACGCATTGAATAAATAGTAGGCCATTCTTAAATGATCACACCGTAGAAGTAGTTGTGCTCTTAATCAATGAGATATTTTGTGAATTAACCCCATCAACTTAATAGTTTTTTTTTACAATGGATAAACCTATTTTTTTTATTATTATTAAATAATATCATCTCTGAACATTATTATTCTTATAAATGACACGGTTGTATGTGATGATTATAATAAATATTTAAAACAAATTCCTTTCAAGCTTTGTAAAAAGAAAGTTTCATTTTATGTATCGGAATGTGTAACAAGTGAATATTTCAATCCCCACTGGAAGGCCTCTGACAGACTGGGTGAGCATAAAATCATAGCCGTTGACAAACAAGTTACAACCTACAAACGTTTTACTGTCGACCACACTGTTATGCAATTAATTCTAATTTCGTCATTATGCTCTGGATAGTCATTTGAGCATAAACAGTTTTTGTCCAGCTACCGTAAAATTTCACAAATGTTTGACAAAATTATTTATATCTTAAAACTAAACTACGTAATGAACCTGCATGTACATAGTTATAATATTGGCACTGCCGACGAAATTGATGATCAAAATAGCTCGCTTTCGCGACATAAATGTCAATGGCTCGACAAAAAATAAAAGTCACATATCCATAGGCGGATCCAGGGGGGTCCCCCCTTAGGTCAGTCAGCGGGCCCCCCTCCCTTAGGAAAAGTTCTGGATCCGCCACTGAATCGAATCTTAGCTCATAATGAATTGCTTGAAAAAAATAAGGAGAGAGAGTAGATTTAGAATTTGACAGAAATAATATGAAACTAATTTTCGTCACTTTTATTCGCAATTACAAGCCATTGAAGAAAGAATTAAAATGTTGATGTACTGTTAACCAATTCCTTTATTTTTATTTATATGAAAATATTTTTTTTAACCAAATTCAAGTGTACGCCAGGGCGTTTTGACGTAAACGTAGCTCCGCGTATGGTTAATGTGCTAAAATTGCAGCACATCTGTCGCATTTAACAAAGTTTTGTGACTATATTTCCTTTTGTTTTCGTATTAAAATCATTCATATCTTTTATCATATTTTCTAATAACGTATAATATTAATATTACATTTGTACGTTAAATCTTTAACTATTATTTTGCGTTAATTGTTTTCCATATAAAAGTCATCCTCCCTCTCTTTACATATAGATACTAAAATACAATAAAATCTATATCATAGAAATCTCTACAAATTTTTCAATAAAATAAATGTGTTATGATGGTCCTAGGACCATCGTAGTTAGGACTATCCTAAGACAGCTTTGTTTTACACCCTAAGACATGTCTCAGACACGACCTAAGACCATCCTAAGTAATGTCCTAAGATATATATCCTTGGATACTTTCATTGACACGGCCCCTGATGTTATTTATGTATTATTGTCATTTTGTTTATTTTCTTTGGTTACATCTTCTGACATCAGACACGGACTTCTCTTGAACTGATTTTTAATGTGCGTATTGTTATGCGTTTACTTTTCTGCATTGGCTAGAGGTATCTCATAAACATGTTTAACCCCGCTGCATTTTTGCGCCTGTCCCAAGTCAGGAGCCTCTGGCCTTTGTTAGTCTTGTACTAATTTAATTTTAGTTTCTTGTGTACAATTTGGAGTTTAGTATATATGGCGTTCATTATCACTGAAAAAGTATAATATATTTTTGTTTAAGGGGCCAGCTGAAGGACGCCTCCGGGTGCTGGAATTTCTCGCTGCATTGAAGACCTGTTGGTGACCTTCTGCTGTTGTCTTCTCTGCGGTCGGGTTGTTGTCTCTTTGACACATTCCCCATTTCCATTCTCAATTTTAGTCTCAGGTAGGGATGACGCGGCCGGATATATTTCACTGTATTCTAGTCTAATAATATTAATTTGTAAATTCAATAAAAAAAAAAGATGAATGTTTGTCTAAAATTAACCCATAAGGTTCAAATACATATATGGTCCAGTTCGTCCTAGACCATATATTTAATGTATTTTAATTATGCCACTTGAAAAAATGAATATAACTTTGGTAAAATAAATACGAAGGGCTTCATGATCAAGCACCTGCCGGAAGACACAATGTGTTTTAAATAGACAAAAGTTTTCCAACTGATCTAAAGTATACAACCTCTTTAAACTAAAAGTATAATTGACACATATCATCGTGTAATGTGTTTTCGTACTAATAACAATTTTCACTGCTTACGGTTTTTACTGTTGAGTTTTTATTTAGGTGTTTACTCAGATTTAAAAAGCATGTCCTGTAGATTGATTTTAGGTATCTAGTTTTTTTGTCAATGATTTCTCTACGATTTTTTACTGTTTCCGATTACTTTGCGATTTTTGTATGTCAAAAAAACGGCGTCATATGTTTTCGTATGAAATAAAAATTGGATCAGTACACGGACAGGAAATGACTACAAAATCCGGAAATAAATTTTTTCTAAAGTCGTGGTTCTGGTGATCGCTTGAATCATAAAAAAAGTTATTAAATACTTTTCAGTACTAAAAATTACTAGTAAATAGTGTAAGGTTGGTGTTTCGTGTGATGAAATTTTTAGATTTTGATTAATTTTCAGATTGGCACCTGGTTTGTACAAAATACATTATTTTTTCTAAAATAAAATGCAGTTTTCAAAATTTATGATTAAATATAAAAAGTTAAGACTGTTTTCATCTTCATGTATCAAGGATGTATAAAAAAAAATTGTCAATGAAATATTGAATAGTTGGATTTTGAACAACCATTTTATATAAGAACCCTGCTAATTTTAACTCGATGGTTTGTAATTAAAACGGCCATAAAAACACATGACAGTCATATGTCTTGAAGATCCGGTGTCTGACTTGCAAAAAACATATCTGGACTTTATTTTAACCCTTCAGAATTTTTTTCCACAACTATTCTAGTGATGCGTATTTTTGACATTAAATAAAAATGGCTAAATAGGTCAGTTTTATTTAATTTGTTCTAACGTCTTTAAAAAGCGACGTTGAATATGTTTTAAATATATCAAGTTGTAGTGGTGTTGTTGTTCTAAATATAGAAACAGAAAAACATGCCACAATGTACGCGTATGCAGTCGAAACCGACGAAATGTGGTTGATACGAAAACATATGACATACGAAAACATATGACACGACGATATTTTAAATAACGATTGACGAAATCTGAGACTACTATATGTGTTATAGTAGTCTCAGACGAAATTAAATTAAAAAGACGGATTCACGTACGGGGTTATCATGTTTTCCGTCAAAGTTTTATAGAAGAAACGTACCATGATCTCTTTTTAGTTATATCATGCCCTTTATCTAATGAGTCGGCCATTTTGTACTCCACATGGCCGGGAAGACACAGTGAAGTGCGACCTAAGAAATTTTTTATCGGTTTAATACATTATGCACATAAACTGAAAAGATGCCAACATATTTCCAAAGACCAGAGAATGCTCTGAAAAGAGCTAATGGTACTAACCTCTTAACAAATACTCTTCTTTACTTGATGTTTCAATATTTGCGAATAATGATAAATTACTTCTTCTTCTTTAGGTTTTCAGTAGTCCTTCAATGATCTGAAGATTATTTACTGTTTGCGCGCGCAGCGTGGCCTATATATATATTTACAAAAACAAAAGGGCCAAAACAAAAACAAAAATATTTGGAAATAAATTTGAGGTGCATAATTTATTAAAATTGTGATTAAAACTATGTACATAGGCTAATAATGAGTTAGATGAATTTGTGGAGAACAGCTGGTGTGAGCTGTTCTCTGAAAGTGTCGACTGTGGCGACAGCGACTGTTTGCATTGGCAATAAGTTCCACTGAGTTATGGTATATGGAAAAAATGAGTATTTATATGTATCTTTTTTGGTTGAAATGTGTCTAAAAGTATAATTATGGTTTTTGCGTGTTCTACTGTCTGATGGTATGAGAATAGCCGATGGTATAGCTACGATTTGATGTACTATTTTATAGAACATTATTAATCTTGTGCGAGTTCTTCTTTCCTGTAGAGTTGGCCAGTTTAGGGTGTTTATCATATCTGTCGGGCTACTGATGTTATGGTATCTGTTACAGACATATCTGGCAGCTCGCCTTTGGACCATCTCGATTTTTGAGGTTTGTTCAACTGTGTGAGGGTCCCATACTGAACATGAATATTCCAGTTTAGGACGGACTAGTGCCAGATATGCCTGAGTTTTGATGTTCTGACATGATGTTTTTAAGTTTCTTTTTAAGAAGCCCAGAGATTTGTTGCCATTAGCTATGATGTTGTCTGTATGTTTAGACCATTTTAGGTTTGCTTGAAGTGTAATGCCCAGATATTTAGCCGAAGAGACAAGTTCCAGTTTGTGATTGTGAAGGATATAGTCATGTTTAAATGGGTTTTTCTTCTGTGAGACTGTAAGGACTGTGCATTTGTCTGGATGGAAAGCCATCAACCAGTCTTGCTCCCACCTAGCAGCTGCATCTAAATCTAACTGTAGTGCATCACAGTCGCTTTGAGATTTGATGGTTTTGTAGATGATACTGTCATCGGCAAACAGTCTGAGCTTACTGGATGATAGGTATTCTGGTAGGTCGTTAATGTATACCAAGAATAATACTGGGCCCAGAACTGTGCCTTGAGGGACACCTTAGGTGACTGGGGCTAGGTCAGATGACTCTCCATCCAGGACAACTGTTTGTGTTCTGTCATTTAAGAATGCAGAGACCCAGTTTAAAGTTTCATTTTGGATACCGTAATAGTGTAATTTATAGAGTAATCTTTTATGAGGGACTTTGTCAAAGGCTTTGGCAAAGTCCATTATAATTAAGTCAATTTGAGTGTTGTTGTTATTATTTGCTGCAAGTTCTTGAATGAATGAAATGAGTTGTGTTTCGCAAGATCTAGACTGACGGAAGCCATGCTGGAGGTCATACAGTATGTTGTTCTTTTCAAGATGGTTGATGATGTGTTTTGTGATGATATGCTCCATAAGTTTACAGGATATACATGTCAATGATATAGGGCGGTAATTTTCTGGTTTATATTTTTCCCCTTTTTTGAATGCTGGTGCTACATTGGCGTGTTTCCAGTCTGATGGTGTAATGCCAGTTTCAAGAGATGTTTTAAAGATAAGTGTGAGAATTGGAGCTGTTTGGTCTTTGAGTTCTTTAAGTATTCTGCCGCTGATGTTGTCTGGGCCAGTTGCCTTATGTGGGTTTATATTGTGTAGGAGTTTCTTGACACCAGGTAAGGATATTTCAAGTGATGTTATCACAGGGTGTGAGCTAGGACCTTTGTCTGGAATGGTGTTATTTGATTCTGTTGTAAACACTGATTGGAATTGTGTGTTGAGGATGTCTGCCTTTTGCTTTGTGTCAGCTATTAATTGTCCTTCTTTTTTTAGAGGTGCAACACCGGTGTTATCTGTGCGCAGTGATTTAATGAAGGAAAATAGCTTTTTAGGTTTAGACTGATTGTTGAATTGTTGGTCTGGTTCATTTATGGGTAGGTCTAAGATCATTTTTTCAATATAACCCCAGTATGCAGTTCTTTGTTCTTTTTGTACTTGTTTTTTCAGATGTCGGTACTTTTCAGCATACTTGATGTCTTGTTTCATTTTATAATAGAGCTTGTTTTTTCGATTGCCATATGTCGTCGACTACGAGTCTACTTATCTTCTGTGTCTGCATTAAGGGTCTTGTAAGGTCGCGTGAACTATTGATTAATATAACAAGAAAACAAATAATGAAATATGATTACTTCTCAGTTAATTATTTTTCCCGCTCCATTTATGATGCACCTTATCGCTAATCCCGGCTGAACCGGCCAAATAGCGATAAGGTGTATTGTAGCTTAGGTTAGTCCATGTTAGTCCCAAATAATACACCTTATCGCTATTAGTCCGCCATTACTGGATATCACATAAAAGTTTGACGTCATATAACAAAATATCTGACGCCACAATGGAAAAGTGATTGTTGTATGTGTCTAAAAGTTCAAGCGGCCGAATCCAGGTCCGTTAGCGCCCATTCACGTTCGCATCCACTCATGTTCGCCCCCTTTCATTTCCGCCCTACATGTTCGCGCCCAATTTTAATTGGTTTTGTGTTTGTTTAATAACTTTGTAATCAAGTTTTGGCAAGTAGTATTCTTATAAGTATAATTGTTTTCATGGTCTCAAAATAAAGTGAGACCGCATTTTTTTTTTTTGTGTTGAATAAATCTTAATCATGTTTTGGATAGTGTATTGTTAAAAAAAATTATATTCCTTTCTAAATAAAGTGGAATTCTGTCAATGTTTTATTTTGTGTTGAATAACTGTTTATCATGTTTTGGTTAGTGTATTGCTATAACTTTTGTTTCATCGACTTGTTTCAAAATGAAGTGAGATTCTGACTACGTTTCTTTTTTTTATTTTTGTGTGTTGATTAAATTTTATCATGTATAGTAATATATAATAGTGTATTGTTTCATTATTTCAGATCAACAGGTTGGGAACAAACCCCCTATATGGTGATTATACCTGTATAGAGGGATAATCCTTCTTTAGAGGGTAAAAATTATCCCTCTGTAGAGGGGTATTTTTGTTTGCACTGGATTTAAAGCAAATTAGGGCAGAATGGCATTCTCTTCTTATTATGGCAGTAACCTGGAACAGTTGATGCACCAATTGATGTACTTAATTTAATATGCACATGCCCAGTTTGATGCTTATCTAACTAAATATAAAATCTATTGTTAACCATGATTGAAAGATGTGATGATCAGGTAAAATCTACTCACTTATGCCTCACTGAACAGAATTTCTATTGTTAGATTTAACATGAAATTTAAAGGTCAACTATTCCTTTTGTTGTTGATCAGGTGTTCAGATAGGTATACAATAGATTGCAAGTTTTGTCACTTTAGCAGAAAACTGGTTATCCCAATTTTTAGTAAAGTGCATATGTTGATGCATATAATGCTAGAGATTATAGCCAATATAACTAGAAAATGCCATTCTGCCCTAATTTGCTTTAAATGCAGTGCAAACAAAAATACCCCTCTATAGAGGGATAATTTTTACCCTCTAAAGAAGGATTATCCCTCTATACAGGTATAATCACCATCCAGGGGGTTTGTTCCCAACCTGATCAAAGGGACCAAGCTGTTAAAAACAATTATCTTTTGTGTTTTTCATTTAAAATCTTCAATCTTTTACTCATACCAAGCTATAAATACATGTATGCAGTATTTACACGAAAGCAATTAAAAACAACAATCATGATTTTCCAATTATTCAACTCGAATTTGAATTAAAATTGGGCGCGAATGTGTAGAGTGCGAACGGACTTTGGGTGCGAACGTGTAGGGTGCGAAAGTATATTGGGCGCGAACGGACCTGATACTCAAGCGGCCGGGTCAGCCGGGATTAGCAATAAGGTGTATTGCGACGTCGAGGAAGGCTATTTTAAATTTTTGCTTTGACGCCTTCAATGTCGGGCGTCTAATTAAAGAAGTAAAAAAAAAAATATAATAGCTTCAAGGCGTCATAATTATTTAGACTAAGCCTAACCTTTCATAACAACCAAAAAATATACATTGTAACGTGTTCAGACAGCTAAAATTGATTTTAAATGCAGTTGAATAAGATGGTTATTGTATTTTCCTGAATGAAAAAGGCATTTTTTTAAGGTTGATAAATAGACAAAACTGGTTGTACTTTATACACTTAAAAAATTGCTGGAGTCGGGGGGGGGGGGGGGGGGGGATACCACAATTTCCTGAGGATTGCAAGAACAAATTAATATTCCAAGGATAATTGGTTTAATATGACAAAGAACATATAGAAATTATTTTAAAAAAAAAATCAAAGAAGCAATTAAGTCAGAACTGAATTGTGACTTATCCTGTTATTTTCTGTACTACAGTCATACTTAATTTATTTTTAGAGTTTATAGATGTTGGAAAAAAGCAGAGAGCCTTGGATGCACTTTATGATGTCATCAAAAGTAAAAAGCATCGAACATGGCAGAAAATACACGAGCCCATCATGGAAAAGTATCTCCAGTTATGTGTGGAGTTACGGAAGAGTCATATTGCCAAAGAGGGTCTTTACCAATATAAAAATATATGTCAGCAGGTAGAAATCAATAACATTTGACTTTAAATTTTTAAGGTGATATTTCATATACAAAGGATGTGTTATGATTGCCAATGAAATAACTCTTCATAAAGGTACCAAATGACGCATAAATTAACAGTTATAAGTCAACAGGGCCACAATTAAAAATATTTCAGTTTGCCCAAACCCGACCCATGATGTGTGGGTAGGTAGGTAGGCAAATTTTTTTTTTTTTTTTTTTTTTTTTTTTATCAGAATTTGCATGAAAATATTAAAAGATCTTAAAACAGTATATCTTTTTTTTCCGTCAAACCTTTGTAGAGACAACCAAAAGCCATGAATTTAAAACCTCTATAAGTAAATTAGTCTACTATATGATTTGTATCCTGAGATGTTTATAACCCTGATAATTGCTAACTGTGTGAAAGGGCTGGTAAATTTATGAAGTGATTTTCAACAATTCCATCAACACGATGTTTGTGTAAAAAAAAAATATCAGCTGAATATGTAATGATTAAAAAATTTGCAGTTTTTAAATCCTATTTCTATTAAAATAGATTAAATGTCCTAAAATATTTATATGAATTATTATCTACCATCCTTAATTTGTGTCTTTTTAGCTCACCTGTCCCGAAGGGACAAGTGAGCTTATGCCATCACTTGGCGTCCGTCGTCGTCTGTCGTCGTAAACTATTTCAAGAATCTTCTCCTCTGAAACTACTGGGCCAAACACTTTCAAACTTTAACTGAATGTTCCTTAGGGTATCTAATTTATAAATTGTATCCAAAGTTTTGATCTATCAACAAACATGGTCGCCATTGCTAAAAATAGAACATAGGGGTCAAATGCAGTTTTTGGCTTATAACTCAAAAACCAAAGCATTTAGAGCAAATCTGACATGGGATAATATTGTTTATCAGGTCAAGATCTATCTGCCCTGAAATTTTCAGATGAATCCGACAACCTGTTGTTGGGTTACTGCCCCTGAATTGGTAATTTTAAAGAAATTTTGCTGTTTTTGGTTATTATCTTGAATATTATTATAGATAGAGATAAACTGTAAACAGCAATAATGTTCAGCAAAGTAAGATTTACAAATAAGTCAACATGACGGAAATGGTCAGTTGACCCCTTTAGGAGTTATTGCCCTTTATAGTCGATTTTTAACCATTTTTCGTAAATCTTAGTAATCTTTTACAAAAATCTTTGAAACTACTGGGCCAAATACTTCTAATCTTTAATTGAATGTTCCTTAGGGTATCTATATTGTAAATTGTATCCGAAGTTATGATCTATCAACAAACATGGTCGCCATTGCTAAAAATAGAACATAGGGGTCAAATGCAGTTTTTGGCTTATAACTCAAAAACCAAAGCATTTAGAGCAAATCTGACATGGGGTAATATTGTTTATCAGGTCAAGATCTATCTGCCCTGAAATTTTCAGATGAATCAGACAACCTGTTGTTGGGTTGCTGCCCCTGAATTGGTAATTTTAAGGAAATTTTGCTGTTTTTGGTTATTATCTTGAAAACTATTATAGATAGAGATAAACTGTAAACAGGAATATGTTCAGCAAAGTAAGATTTACAAATAAGTCAACATGACGGAAATGGTCAGTTGACCCCTTTAGGAGTTATTGCCCTTTATAGTCCATTTTTAACCATTTTTCGTAAATCTTAGTAATCTTTTACAAAAATCTTCTCCTCTGAAACTACTGGGCCAAATACTTCCAAACTTTAACTGAAGGTTCCTTAGGGTATCTAGTTTGTAAATTGTATCCGAAGTTGTGATCTATCAACAAACATGGTCGCCATTGCTAAAAATAGAACATAGGGGTCAAATGCAGTTTTTGGCTTATAACTCAAAAACCAAAGCATTTAGAGCAAATCTGACATGGGATAATATTGTTTATCAGGTCAAGATCTATCTGCCCTGAAATTTTCAGATGAATCCGACAACCTGTTGTTGGGTTACTGCCCCTGAATTGGTAATTTTAAAGAAATTTTGCTGTTTTTGGTTTTTATCTTGAATATTATTATAGATAGAGATAAACTAAACAGCAATAATGTTCAGCAAAGTAAGATTTACAAATAAGTCAACATGACGGAAATGGTCAGTTGACCCCTTTAGGAGTTATTGCCCTTTATAGTCAATTTTTAACCATTTTTCGTAAATCTTAGTAATCTTTTACAAAAATCTTCTCCTCTGAAACTACTGGGCCAAATACTTCCAAACTTTAACTGAATGTTTCTTAGGGTATCTAGTTTGTAAATTGTATCTGAAGTTATGATCTATCTACAAACATGGTCGCCATTGCTAAAAATAGAACATAGGGGTCAAATGCAGTTTTTGGCTTATAACTCAAAAACCAAAGCATTTAGAGCAAATCTGAAAAAAAGTACAACTTCAGCGTAAAAAAACTGTGCCACTAAACATGTTTTACTTCTTTAATTTACGTTCGTTAAATCAGAAGATAATAAAAACAGAGAACATCGAATATCGATTAACTGCGTCTCTCATACGCTTTCTTTTAATCTTATTCACAGTTACTTTCAAACGCAAAGACGACAAACATGAAGTTTTGTACGATGACGGAGCAGATCCAAAAAAAATCTGAAGAAAAAAAATTCTTCAAAAAAACGTCAAAAAAGAATTTGAGTCGGCGGGTTTATTTTGGGTCGGTTCCGTTTGGGCAAACATACAATCTTTTTATTTTGGCCCAGATCAATTGCAAAAGGCTTGACTCAACAGATAGATACAAATACTCTGACAAATAGAAATTCTAACAAAAACTGAGTGGATGTGGCCTGGTACTCGTACATCCCAACAATCAAAAGACACTAAGCACAGATTTGAGAGTACTTACAGCTACTGATATCTAGTTCAAAGCCAATAACAACTTATAACAAAATCTTGCATCTAAGACTAAATTATCAATCAATACACATTCAACATCCATTGGATTTAGTGAAAAGAGGTCATATTTGTATTCAAGTCATGCAAGTCATTACATTGTATGAATATAAACTTGCATATTTCATTTTTAAACTTCTACAAATCACATGACCATTAAAAGGAGAGAAAATATATAGTTTTCTTGTTTTCCAAATTTTTGTTAAAAATGAAATTTCTAAAACTGCAAAAATTCCTAATACGAGTTTTCATTTATAATTTATTTTTAGCCTAATAAGACTTTTAATGTCTTATGTCTTTCAAGTTACATTTTTGTAACAAAATGTGGCATATAATTACCATTACACTTTTACTAGTATAATTTTATAAACTAATAATTGATATTATCTAGGTAAACATAAAATCCTTGGAAGATGTAGTAAGGAAATACATCAATCTAGCAGAGTTTAAAACAGAGGAAGCTAGACAGGAATCTCATCAAGTTGTTGTAGATATTGATGACTTAGAACAACCAGACACACCTGAAAGGTATAAATAACTCTTCTGCTGTTTAAGCAAGTACTAAACAATCAATTGTTTTAATTTAATCATGTGTTTGAAAAACGTATTACTATTATAAATATTCAGCCAATTTCAATGAGAGTGTAGCTAAATGTAAAATCTTTGGTTAGCTTGCTTGCTAGCTAAACCATGAAGTCATTGTTCAGTCAGGTATACTTCCCTCCTTTGAAGTAGCCTAGTCCTACAGACAGATAGATTGGTTATCTGTCATGTCAGACTAGTCTACTATAAAAGGAGGGTAGTTTACTTACCCGAACAATGACTTCTGGTTCACGGTTCAGCTAGCAAGCAAGCTAACCAAAGATATTAGCTTTGCCTACACACTCATTAAAATTGGCTGTAAAAGTAATGAGATGTGATATGTTTGCCTATGAGACAATCATCCACCAAAGTTCAAACAAAGTGTATGCATAAGTATAGGTCAAATAGTACATCACTATAATAATCAGAAGCTGACTAACCAATTGATGTACAATACAATAAATTGGTTGGTTAAGGTATTTAGCATCACTCATAAAGTCTTTGGCTATATCATGCATGGCTGACAGTTTTTATTGGAGTAAGTCTGTAGATAACCACAGACCTTCAACAGGAAAAAAATCATTTATATTTTAAACTAAATTTCTACATTTTAAAAAAAAAGCCTTTCTATTATATAACATACATTTTACATGTAGTTTGTGAGTCATATAAGACTTAATTTTATTCTTTTAGTCTGTTGTTGAAAGTAGTCAGTGGGGAAGACACCCAGGACAGAACAGATAGAGCAATCCTGACACCATGGGTCAAATTCCTGTGGGAATCATACAGACAGTGTCTTGATCTTCTTAGAAACAATTCAAGAGTAGAGAGACTCTATCAGGATATAGCTCAACAAGGTATAGTAACCATATCTTTTATAACAAATCAAGATCACCTATTCAAATATGTCCTTTAATGAGAACAAAACATTGGAAACAGTATTTTTCACCAAATTTGTGGTTGAATAAATGTTTAACTTAATAGTTACCAATTATAGGTTTATCATGATATTTATATTGTATGAATGACATACAGGATAAAATCTGCAACATCTACCTTAAAAAGTTGACAATTTTATCACAAAATAATTAGACTGAGGAAATGTCATAAGCATTCAAATTTAAATGGAGTTTGTGAGTATTTTTCTCTGACAGGTTGTTCCCCCCTCCCTGGCTATATTATTGAACTGGGTTATTTTAGGGAAAACTAAAATCTGTACAACTGGAAGCCATTAATTATTTAATATCTGCTTTTATGTTATTTTTACTGACCACTAGGGGAGCTCTAAAAGAATCGTCTGGAATTCAACCCAGTTTTAAATTTGGGTTCATCAATTTTATAGCATAATTCAACCCTGAAAGTTTCAGGAGAATTTCTAAGAAGTAAAAAAGACTGAATAAATTTGAAAATATCCTAAAACAACTTGAATTATGTTTTTTTCCTCTGTTTTCAGCATTTAAATTTTGCTTCAAGTATGGCAGAAAGACAGAATTTAGAAAGTTGTGTGATAATGTAAGTATTTGATTTTGTTGAAGTAGATCTATTACCATGAATGAAATGAAGAGATAAACAAATTATTATAGAAATTTGAATTCAATAATTTCAATTATTATTAATTATGATGCAGTAAAATGGAACCCTCAGTAGAAATAACGAGGCAATTTAGTCACTGTATAGACTTTTTGTACTACATATAAAATTCATACATACTTTTGAAATTGCATATGCTGTTTATTTTCTGACACCAGAAATTGCAACTCTTATACAGATACATGTATATTACTTGTGTAAACAGTGGCATTTTTTTCTTGCAATTATAGCTTAGAACTCACTTGAGCTTGGTTCACAAGCATCAGCACCAGCAGACTGCTATTAACCTAAACAACCCAGACTCCCAGGCCATGCATCTAGAAACCAGATTGGTTCAGTTGGATAATGCTATCAACATGGAACTTTGGCAGGTGAGTATTTTATCAGATGTTGTTTGTTAAAACATGCAATATACACTATAGAATAATGTCTTTGATGCTTCTTATCTGAAGGTAAAAGACAAATTACAACATAGTGTTGTTTTACCTCATTTTCACATTTGTATAATAAATTGTTTCATTATAAAGAACAAACCATCCTGTAAAGATTTTATTGTGTTTGGTTTAATATATAAACCCAAATTCTTTTATTGTGAGTATCATTTTGTTGTTTCGGTGTTCACAAGTTTAGTCCATGAACAAATATGACTTCTTCCACATTATTTTTTGATTGATCGGGGATGATGAAAAATGTCATCTGCTCATGCCAAAGATATTTATTTTCAGGAAATTTTGAGTGCTCTCTTAACCTGTTTTCTTTTTTCCTGATGTTTAATGAATAATTTATTATTTTGTGTCGTAATATGGTTAAGTGTTCATTTGTTTCAAAGTTTACCATTTATAAATACCATTTTGTTTTACAGGAAGCTTTCAAGGCAGTTGAAGACATCCATGGGTTGATTGGTTTGTCAAAGAAGCCTCCAAAACCTTCACTGATGGCTAACTACTACCAGAAATTAGGTTTAGTCTTTTGGAAATCTGGTAACCAGTTATTCCATGCATCAACACTTCACCGAATGTTTCATCTGTCAAGGGAACAGAGAAAGAATTTGTCACCAGAGGAATTGCAGAAGTATGTTCTAAGAATGTACTATTTTCTGTAAAATTCAGAAATTATTGAGCGCATTTATTATTGCGATGTTGTCATTTTAAATTTTGCAATAGAAGAAAAATCCTATTTAATTCATAAAAAAAAGTTCAAAATTAAATGATTGCTATTATAACCCTGTAACATTTTTCGCAATAATTTGTGAATTTACAGTAGAGTTCCAGTCTCTTTTTATTGCTCAATTCACGTCCATGCATTGTGATACCTAATTAGTTAAAACGTTTCTGTTGATGATTTTTTAGAAGCATTTCAACTCGTTAGGTATCGCAATTCATAGGTGTGAATTGAGCCAAAGAAAAGTATAAGTCACCAAGCATGGATTTTAAATTCCAAAAGATAATGCATGGAATGAATTTTAATTCCCAGTAAGAGAAAAAAAAATCAAGTTCTCACATTGCTTTTACGCAATAGTGAATTTTTCAATTCTTCTCCAATTAGAATAACACTCTTATAAAATGTCTGGGCAGTAGGGCTTGTGGTAAATTTTTTTGAAGACTATAATTTGTTGCCTTGGAGTTGCTGACTGTATTACATAACTGTTTTGGTGTAAAACAGGGCAGATATAAAAATTATTGCATTTCTACTTGGGATTTCAGTTGTTGATATTTCAATGATATTGCTTATCTGACAATATATTTATTTTATTATTTTAAAGTTATGTAAATTGCACTATTATATTTCATAATGATATAATAATGTTTAAGATTGGAAGTTTTTATTTCTTATCCAATCAGAAATAATTCTCTTAAAATAGATAATCCAATCAAAGATTTACTTAAGCTCTGTTCGAGGTATCTGTAGCTGGTACATTACTGGAATATTTAGATTTCATTTGGTCAAAATAGTTCATTTTCTTCAATAAACATGCAAGAAACAATCACATTATCCAAAATTTAGTTTTAAGTTTTACTCTGCATTATTTACGCATCAAAGGATTTGTTGTATATGTATGAACTTTCATTGTAGAATGGCATCACGAGTGCTCTGTGCTACACTAGCCATACCTATTCCTGCCTCTAGAAATGCTATTGATCAGCTTTTAGAAAGTGACGAGGGATCAATGGAAAAACAAAGACGTTTAGCTCAACTCTTGATGTTACAAAACCCACCGAAGCGAACAGCCCTTATTAAGGACTTAGTAAGTTTGATTTAAAAAAATTTGTAACTGAAGCCAAATGGTTCATGTAATAATTTTACTTTTTACCTGAAAATCCTGTTATGTTACATCATGAATATCTGTCTTATGGTGTGTTGCTGAACATACAATTGGTCTTTGCTTGCTTCACTGAGTGTATAGTTTATATCATTGCCAGGTTTATAGTTGACCTTAAGATGGGTCATTTCTATAATGGATGGTATACTCTAAAATTCTTGGAGGAGCAAACTTATTTGTTACCTATATTATGTCAAAACCTTGACAATGGTAATATAATGAAATTATAACCACATACAGTCTTCACTAATAAAAAATTTTAACTACCAAGCCTGAAAATCAGTCTGTCATTTAACTAATATGGTGTGTTGAGGTTTTCAAGAAAATGTTAACCACATAGTTTTCACTAATAATTTTTTTTAACTAACAAGCCTGAAAATCAGTCTGTCATCAAATTTTATTTAACTAATATGGTGTGTTGAGTTTTTTCAAGAAAATGTTACTTGGCCAACGATATTTTTTTTCCATTGGCATTAAATCATGAAAGCTGTGTATAATGCTATTGCCTTGGCGTTGCTAAACTGTATTTTATTGCTGTTTGGTGTCAAACGGGGCAGATATTAAAATAAATAACTTTCTACTTGTGATTTCATTGTTGATTTCTCAAATGGTATTATTTGACAGAACATTTCTTTTATTTTAAATTTATATAATCTGCTATGATATATATATATAAATTATAATAAAATAATAATGTTAAAGATGGGAGGGAAGTATGACCATCAGTATGTGAATTTTACTGTTTTATTTTGTAATATTGAAAAAAATGACTGAAAGATAATTGAATGTTTAATGAATAGTGCTCATAACAAGTAATTATATGGTCTTATTCAAATTGTGGCCACAACAAATGAAGCACAATCATGGCAATCTGTGACTCAGTTAAATATAATTGGAATAAACTTGTCTTTTTGTCATTCATGCTTATTTCATTTCCAGTCCATAGACGTGAATGAGGGCTATTCCAGAAAAAAATGTATGGGGGGTTGGAAGGCACATTATATTAATAATACATGGGTGATGGGTATCAGAGCAACTTTTCACACTATAATGCACTATAATTCTAAATTACAATTGTCTGGGTGGCAGGTGCTGAAAAAAAACTGCCTTCCAACTCCCCCATACATTTTTTTCTGGAATAGCCCTGAGTAAAATATGCTTTAATTTAACATGTTTAATGCACAATTTAATGTAAAGTAATTGTTGCCAATAACTAAAAGATATATCTATTTTTTTATTCAATGTCATATATATAGAGGAAGGTCAGATTTATCTATACTTGAATTATTTTGTCTGCTTGAATTGTTTCAACATAGACATGGTATTGCCTTGGCGTTGCTAGACTGTACTTCATTACTGTTTGGTGTCAAACGGGGCAGATATTAAAATAAATAACTTGTCTACTTGGGATATCAATGTTTGATCTCTCAAATGTAGTTTATTTGACAATATGATATTATTATAAATCTGTGTTAAGTGACCAGTTTCTTTTGTGTGCTTAAGTTGAGAATGTTGCCTTGGCGTTGCTAGACTGTATTTTATTACTGTTTGGTGTCAAACGGGGCAGATATTAATTGTATAACTTGTCTACTTGGGATTTCATTGTTGGTGTCTCCAAATGTTGTTTATTTCACAATATGATATTGTTATAAATCTGTGTTAAGTGACCAGTTTCTTTAGAGTGCTTAATTTAAGTATGTTGCCTTGGCGTTGCTAGACTGTACTTTATTACTGTTTGGTGTCAAACGGGGCAGATATTAATTGTATAACTTGTCTACTTGGGATTTCATTGTTGGTGTCTCCAAATGTTGTTCATTTGACAATATGATATTGTTATAAATCTGTGTTAAGTGACCAGTTTCTTTAGAATGCTTAATTTATGTATGTTGCCTTGGCGTTGCTAGACTGTACTGTATTACTTTTTGGTGTCAAACGGGGCAGAGATTAAATGAATAACTTGTCTACTTGGGATTTCATTGTTGGTGTCTCCAAATGTTGTTTATTTGACAATATGATATTGTTATAAATCTGTGTTAAGTGACCAGTTTCTTTAGAGTGCTTAATTTAAGTATGTTGCCTTGGCGTTGCTAGACTGTACTTTATTACTGTTTGGTGTCAAACGGGGCAGATATTAATTGTATAACTTGTCTACTTGGGATTTCATTGTTGGTGTCTCCAAATGTTGTTCATTTGACAATATGATATTGTTATAAATCTGTGTTAAGTGACCAGTTTCTTTAGAATGCTTAATTTAAGTATGTTGCCTTGGCGTTGCTAGACTGTACTTTATTACTGTTTGGTGTTAAACGGGGCAGATATTAATTGTATAACTTGTCTACTTGGGATTTCATTGTTGGTGTCTTCAAATGTTGTTTATTTGACAATAGGATATTGTTATAAATCTGTGTTAAGTGACCAGTTTCTTTAGAGTGCTTAATTTATGTATGTTGCCTTGGCGTTGCTAGACTGTACTTTATTACTGTTTGGTGTTAAACGGGGCAGATATTAATTGTATAACTTGTCTACTTGGGATTTCATCGTTGGTGTCTCCAAATGTTGTTTATTTGACAATATGATATTGTTATAAATCTGTGTTAAGTGACCAGTTTCTTTAGAGTGCTTAATTTAAGTATGTTGCCTTGGCGTTGCTAGACTGTACTTTATTACTGTTTGGTGTCAAACGGGGCAGATATTAATTGTATAACTTGTCTACTTGGGATTTCATTGTTGGTGTCTCTAAATGTTGTTTATTTGACAATATGATATTGTTATAAATCTGTGTTAAGTGACCAGTTTCTTTAGAATGCTTAATTTAAGTATGTTGCCTTGGCGTTGCTAGACTGTACTTTATTACTGTTTGGTGTCAAACGGGGCAGATATTAATTGTATAACTTGTCTACTTGGGATTTCATTGTTGGTGTCTCTAAATGTTGTTTATTTGACAATATGATATTGTTATAAATCTGTGTTAAGTGACCAGTTTCTTTAGAATGCTTAATTTAAGTATGTTGCCTTGGCGTTGCTAGACTGTACTTTATTACTGTTTGGTGTCAAACGGGGCAGATATTAATTGTATAACTTGTCTACTTGGGATTTCATTGTTGGTGTCTCCAAATGTTGTTTATTTGACAATATGATATCGTTATAAATCTGTGTTAAGTGACCAGTTTCTTTAGAGTGCTTAATTTAAATATGTTGCCTTGGCGTTGCTAGACTGTACTTTATTACTGTTTGGTGTCAAACGGGGCAGATATTAATTGTATAACTTGTCTCTTGGGATTTCATTGTTGGTGTCTCCAAATGTTGTTTATTTGACAATATGATATTGTTATAAATCTGTATTGAGTGACCAGATTCTTTAGAATGCTTAATTTAAGTATGTTGCCTTGGCGTTGCTAGACTGTACTTTATTACTTTTTGGTGTCAAACGGGGCAGAAATTAAATTAATAACTTGTCTACTTGGGATTTCATTGTTGGTGTCTCCAAATCTTGTTTATTTGACAATAAGATATTATTATAAATCTGTGTTAAGTGACCAGTTTCTTTTGTGTGCTTAAGTTGAGAATGTTGCCTTGGCGTTGCTAGACTGTATTTTATTACTGTTTGGTGTCAAACAGGGCAGATATTAATTGAAAAACTTGTCTACTTGGGATTTCATCGTTGGTGTCTCCAAATGTTGTTTATTTGACAATATGATTTTGTTATAAATCTGTGTTCAGCAACCAGTCACATTTCTGGGATCCAATTAAGTATGTTGCCTTGGCGTTGCTAGACTGTAATTTATTACTGTTTGGTGTCAAACGGGGCAGATATTAAATGAATAACTTGTCTACTTGGGATTTCATTGTTGATGTCTCCAAATGTTGTTTATTTGACAATATGATATTGTTATAAATCTGTGTTAAGTGACCAGTTGCTTTTGTGTGCTGAAGTTGGGTATGGTGCCTTGGCGTTGCTAGACTGTATTTTATTACTGTTTGGTGTCAAACGTGGCAGAAATTAAATGAATAAGTTGTCTACTTATAATTTCATTGTTGGTGTCTCCAAATGTTGTTTATTTGACAATATGATATTATTATTATACCCTTTTACCCTCGTTTTACCTCTGTCCGTCCATCCATCCATCAGTCAGTCCGTCCCATAAATGTTTTTTGTTGCATTTTTCTCAGAAACTACAATACAAGGATTTCTGAAATGTGATTTCAGGGTTTATATAAGTTAGCTTTACCATTTGATGCGTTTTTTAGATTCATCACTTGACAACTTCCTGTTACCGAACACTTGTATGATTTTACACATGATAGCCAAGTTGAAAATTTTCGTCACATTTTCAAGAACTACAATACAAGGATTTCTGAAATTTTGTTTCAGGGTTTATAGAAGTCAGCTATACTGGTGATGCGTTTTCAGATTCATTACTCCACAACTTTCTGTTAACTGAACACTTGCATATTTTTATACGCCCGGGACGGGACACTTCGGACAATAACTCAAAAAGGCTTTCACCAATGTCCATGAAACTTTGGTGAATTGTTTATATCTATTGGTGTAAGCTCCCTTTCGGTTTTTTTAAATTTCAGATTTTAAGTTTTGGATTTATGGGGCTTTATTCATAAAAAAAGGGGGATTTTTAACACTTCGGACAATAACTCAAAAAGGCTTTCACCAATGTCCATGAAACTTTGGTGAATTGTTTATATCTATTGATATAAGCTCCCTTTCAATTTTTATTAATTTCAGATTTTAAGTTTTGGATTTATGGGGCTTTATTCATAAAAAAAGGGGGATTTTTAACACTTCGGACAATAACTCAAAAAGGCTTTCACCAATGTCCATGAAACTTTGGTGAATTGTTTATATCTATTGATGTAAGCTCCCTTTCAATTTTTATTAATTTCAGATTTTAAGTTTTGGATTTATGGGGCTTTATTCATAAAAAAAGGGGGATTTTTAACACTTCGGACAATAACTCAAAAAGGCTTTCACCAATGTCCATGAAACTTTGGTGAATTGTTTATATCTATTGATGTAAGCTCCCTTTCAATTTTTATTAATTTCAGATTTTAAGTTTTGGATTTATGGGGCTTTATTCATAAAAAAAGGGGGATTTTTAACACTTCGGACAATAACTCAAAAAGGCTTTCACCAATGTCCATGAAACTTTGGTGAATTGTTTATATCTATTGATGTAAGCTCCCTTTCAATTTTTATTAATTTCAGATTTTAAGTTTTGGATTTATGGGGCTTTATTCATAAAAAAAGGGGGATTTTTAACACTTCGGACAATAACTCAAAAAGGCTTTCACCAATGTCCATGAAACTTTGGTGAATTGTTTATATCTATTGATGTAAGCTCCCTTTCAACTTTTATAAATTTCAGATTTTACATTTCCGTGTTATGAATTTTTATGCTTAAAAAAGGGGGGATTTTCCAATTTTGGGACAATACATTTAAAGCATAAAAGACAAGTTAAAAGAGCAACGGGCGTATCATGCGCTAAAGCGCAGCCCTTTATTATACTATAAATATTATCCACCTGCGGCTTGGGTATCATTAGTGAGCAGTAGCTTGAAGTTTCACTTGTTATGATACTGTGTTAAGTGACCAGCTGCTTTAGAGTGTTTAATTTAAGCATGTTGCCTTGGCGTTGCTAGACTGTTCTTTATTACTGTATGGTGTCAAACGGGGCAGATATTAAATGAATAACTAGTCTACTTGGGTATTCAATTATTGATGTCTCAATTGCTGATTATTTGACAATATTTTATTTTCATTAACCTTTTAAGAACCACTCCCATGTATGTTAATAAGATTTATATGAAGTTGGTTCATGTTTATCGTTGAATATTGAACTGCATTCAAAAGTATGTGATTTATAATAGATAAATGGGGTTCTTTTCAATCTTACAATTTAAAACTTATATTTGTTAAAATAATTGTCATTGCAGTGTTAAGTTCTTTATGCCTTTACGTTGCTAAACAAATATTATTGGTTGATGTCAAATGGGGCAGTTAACGACTTTATATCTTGGTTTTATTTGAGGTTTCAAGAAAGTAGTTATTTGACAAAATATATTCTATATGATAGTATAAACCATAATAAATCTTTTATGATTTTCATATTTATTTGGAAGATTATCCAGAATAGTTTTGCTCAGGGGGAATTAAACTTTTACATTCAATTTTTGTTTTGTTTTAGGCAAAGTACAATGTTCTCCAGTATGTCAGCCCTGAGTTGCAGAACTTATATCAGTGGTTAGAGGTAGAATTTCATCCTCTAAAACTGCACGAAAGAGTCAAGTCTTCAATGGAGTTCATTAACCAGAATGATGATCTTAATCAATACCTTAACTCTCTTGAAGAAATTGTCATCACAAGAGTGCTGAAACAGGTAAAATACTTAATACAGGAATTGACCCATTCAGGCATGATGATGCATCTTGTGACTGTCTTAGAACATTTTGATTGGTTCAAGCATTATTTACATGATGCTTCGAGTGCAGCATAATTTTTGAGGAAGTTAAATTTCTGAATTTTCATGCGAAAGTAAACGTTTTTCAGGGGCGTATCCACCCATTTTAAAAAGGGGGGGGGGGTTCCAAACCCAGGACAAAGGGGCGGGGGGTTCCAACCACATGTCCCCATTCAAATTCATTGATCGTCCAAAAAAAGGTGGGGTTCCAATTTGCAGTATGAGTATAAATGTACATGCAAGTCCTTACACTTATTTGAAGCTATTCCTCCAAAGAAAAAAATATATCTGCAGAAGTAATTGAGTGCATTTTTTATTGCAATTTTGACATGACAAACCAAAATGTGAGAATAATTATTTTGATTATAGGAAAAGTTGACCACTAAATTATGTGTCTGATTTTGTAATGAGAGTTCTTTTTATTTCAATAATCACACTACCATTATTTGCAATGACAAATACCTCGCAGTCATTCTGAATTTACAGTATACATTGAATTATCAGTTCAAATCAAGATTTTTAAAATGCTCATATAACAGGGTGAAGTAGGAATGCTGCTGCAAAAGTACAAAATATAAATGTATATAGGTGGTCATTGTAAATATCAAATATGATAAATGATAATTGCCTTGGCGTTGCTATATAGCATCTTGTTGCTGTTTGGTGTCAAACGGGGCAGAGATAAACTCAGATGATTTGTCTCCCTGAGGATTTATTTTGTTAAATTCTCAAAAGATATTTCATTTGACAAGTATTGAATTATTGTATTTGTATAAAATTATCTTTGATATGCAATGCATTTCTATTTATCGGACTATATATCTAATGAAAATATAATTGCAGGTGTCACAGGTATACCAGACAATTGAATTCTCAAGACTTGCAGCACTGGTGCCATTTTCATCCAAATTTAGACTTGAGAGGTTGATTGTAGAAACAGCGTTAACATTAGAACTCCAGGTAAAGTATTATCCGATTAAAGATCATAACTTAAAGTATCATGGCTAATAAAAAATAGACAGAAGGTTAGGTTAATACACAGATGTTATTGTGATATCCTGTATATCATGCTCAGATTTCTTTTAAATGTTGGGACAAGTAACTGACATAACTCTTTATGTTTTCCATGTACACCTCAAGTGACTGGACATAACTGCAAATCAAATAATTAATGATGAGTTCATGAAATTTGAGGCAAATCGTGTTGAATGTCATTAACATTGGGCAACAATTAGAGGAAAAATGGATTTGTTTTAATAATACATTTACTAATGCTTGCTATGTTTGCATTGTCTAGGTGAGAATTGACCACAGAAGTAAATCATTAAGCTTTGGTACTGACTTGATGGTAGCTCAAAAGGAAGATGTTCCAGAAGGACCATACATACAGAGCATGCCCAGTGAACAGATCAGGAACCAGTTGACATCAATGTCCCGCTGTTTACATAAAGCTATGACACTCATTCAGCCTGAAGATAGACAGGTATGTATCTGTCATTTTAGCTTCAACTTTCCTGTGAATTCAAATGTGCCATATGAGAAATTGAATGTTTTAACAATGTATAGTAATAAATAATAATATTTTATAATAAAATAGGGGAAAACAGATTATATGTATTCTTTCTCCCCCCTTTTAAGTTTATTTCACTAAATGCTGTTAAAAACCCCCCAACCTATCTACAGAATTTGATAAGGCATCCCTGTTCAATAGTTTGTTGGGGGGAAAAAAAGGAAATTTTTCAGTAAATAACAATCAAATAAATGTTGGTTTTACAATCTATATCTACTACAGGTAACATAATTTATATTACAGAAAACTGATCTGATGCTCACTGAATTGGCTTCGAAATATTTTTTTTGATCTGGTCATTGTATGTATTTTTTCAGTCTATCAGAGATGAGTTAAGAGTAAAGATAGCTAACAGCTACAGAATGACTGCCAAGAAAGATCATGTCAATGTTCTCCAGAGAAGAAACATCATTGAACAGAGAAAAGAACAGTTAGAACACATGAATGATCAGAGGGTTTGTAATTCTCAAAATTAGTTGTTATATATCATATTTATGAACTGTCTAACAGCTCTTCTATAAAAGCATGCATAACAAAACTTTGAATGACTTGCTTGCTATGTTTGGTTGGATGTTTGCAAACAATAGGTAGGCGGAGTTTCAATATATACTGGGATTTGCTTGGACATGAATTGAATTAATGTTTATTGCCCAATCAAATTACAGTATATAGTATACAGACTACCTACCTGTTTACAAACATTCAAACAGACAAAGCAAGCAAGTTGATCAATGGTTTGCTATGTATGCTTTGATAGAAGAGATGAAATAAACTTGACTATGAAAGGATATAGGCTTTAAAGATTAAAAAAGTTCTCGTCAGTAATGCAGTACAGAAAATTTATATAGACACCACAACAGATAATGTAATATATGCTCTTAATCTTGTTAGAAAATAAAAATAAAAAAGCATTGAATTACAATTGACTATATACTTGAAAGATCTCAATGAATAAGTGAAATATGTATTAATTTGAAAGCTGATTAAGAAATAAAAGTTGATTGTCATTGTTATTTTACAAAACAGGAAAAAGAAGAAATGGAGCAACAAGAAGAACAGAAGAAGAAAGCTTATGATGCTGAAATGGCTAGACTTGAACGTGAAGCTAAGGAGAGAGAGAGACAGAGGAAGGTTGAGGAACATAAAGAAATGCAGAAGAAACATGCACAGGAAAGAATAGAGCAACTGAGGAAAACTGAACTTGGTGCTAAAGTCTTACAAAACATGGATGAAGATGTAAGACTTAACATGGCAGAATTGTTTTTTGGCGGCAGAAGTTATTTATGTTTGATTTCATGTATTAGGCTTCTTAAATATAAAAAAAAGAAGATGTGGTAAGATTGCCAATGAGACAACTGACCACAAGAGACCAAAATGACACGGAAATTAACAACTATAGGTCACCATACAGCCTTCAACAATGAGCAAAACCCATACCGCATAGTCATCTATAAAAGGCCCCGAAATAACAATGTGAAACAATTTAAACGAGAAAACTAACGGCCTCATTTGTATAAAAAAATGAACGAAAAAAACAAATATGTAACACATAAACAAACAACAACCACTGAATTACAGGCTCCTGACTTGGGACAGGCACATACATAAAATCAGTTTGAACCTGATATAAATTATGCAATGAAAAGGAATTATATAAAGATTGTGTTAAAACCAATTCAAGTACTAAATAATCTCAAAATGAATATGGTTGTGACAAGAAAACAGTTTGCAAGAAGACACATCACTCTAGTCGGACCAATAATTCTGAATAAGAGCCAACCAGTCTGCTCTTGCTCCTTAATGTTGTGGCTTAGCTTATACCAATTATAAAGTCTTTAGTTTGAATCTACGACTTCCCAAACTCTAGGTGAACAGGAGACCATCAAGGGCATTCTTTGACTATGTAATGTTGAAAATATTAGAGATATTAGATCTTCTGTGTCGTTTTGAAAATAATTTCAAGAGAGTCTCACAGTAGTAAAATGATAAGTGTAAATTTGTTTTCAGGATATTGGCACTTTAGACATTGACGACATTATGGCTAAACAGGTTGAACAGCTTGAAAAAGAAAAGAAAGAATTAAATGAAAGATTGAAGTCTCAGGACAAAAAGGTGGGTGTTGAACATATTCAATGTATTTCTGGTATTGTATGACAACCTAGAGCTAGAGATAGAAAATGTTTTGACCTTTTAACCAAGAAAAAGAATGACATTTAATAGCAAAGGTCAAACATATCTGATAAACATACAGACCTTGAGGTGTAGCTTCCCTTATAAGGATCTGACAACACAGATCTGTTAATTTTAACATGTGCAATTTTATTGTTATTCTGTTTCTAAGTTCAAGTCCGAAACACCCCCTTCCCACACAGACGTGACAAAAGGTCCGCAGGTCTCTAAACTGGCAATGGACAATTCTTCTGGCTTAACAGACCAGTGTATACCATTGCTACTTTTGAGTTTTAATAACATTGACCATGATAGTCTTGTGCAGTCAGTACTTTTCTTGATTTTAATTTTTTAACACCATCAGAATTTTCATCAGATTCTAGCTTGTCTGTGACAGAATGTCCATTGAATGATCTTTATTTCTTACAGATCGACTTCTTTGCTAGAGCTAAGAGACTGGAAGAGATTCCTTTGTTGAAAAAGCAGTATGAATCAGATCGTCAGGAGTTGAAGGGATTCTGGGAGCAACAAGAAGAAGAAAGGGTAAGAGAAAATTGAATGATTTTGATAGTGTTTACTTTTGAAACCGGACTATTTAATAAAAAAAGATGCCCAAGTGTGACAAGCATGGTAAAAAATAAAGTCATTGCTAATCTATTTTCTATCATTCTATTTGAATCCAGAAAAATCTAAAAAACTACCATGGGTTAATGCAAAAAAATAAAAACAAAAAATTTAACAACATTTTACTCAGAAGAATTCATCAATTTTTCAAAGGAAACAACATACTACTATTATCAACTTACAATCATAAATAAGTATAAATATATCAATGTAATTTTTTTGTTATAGATGATTTTTTTTGTTATAGATGATTTTCCTGCCTTTTTTCCTTCATAAACGGGGATTTTTTTTAAATACGTAAATTTCACCAATTTTTAGTGTATTTTTTAATATTCAATAACAAAAGTTTTTATATCTCTTTGCAAAAGCTTAAACTTTATATCAGAATTACAAGAAAGCAAACATATATGATCTCATTACATCCTCAGAAAATTTCACACCAATTGCTTTAGTCAATTTTAAGCTTTCTTCATTTAAAATATACAAACTGATGTTTTTTTATGCTTTTGTTACACTCCTGACATATTTTTTCAGTAACTACAAGACAGGCATGGGGTAATCGTAATCAGCTGTAATCGATTACATTTTGCAGTGTAATCAGTAATTATGCCATTTCTGATTACAAGTAATCGTAATGTAATCAATTACATGGCAAAAAACAGGTGTAATCATGATTACTTTTAGATTACTTTAAGATTACATTCATAAGATTACTTGATGATTACAAATCTTGTATAAATATGAAAATAGTTTTTGATAGACAAGATGAAAATAAGAAAATGTAAAGCTTGAATGAAAAATCATGAAACTAGTAATCACAATGATGGGACCTTGTTTAATGTGATCATCTATATAACAAATTTGTATAACCAAGTGTTTTATTTTGTTTTAACAGTTTACAAAAAGATATTTTCTGTCCAATATTTCTTTGTGAAATTGAGCTCTTATGATACAAGAATATGCCTTGAAAGCATTTGTTTTCCTTAATTGAAAACTTCTGATATTAACTCCAATTTCATATTAGTTTACTCAAAATTTTTACATAAATACATTGAAATTCAAATGCAGAAAACATTTAGTTCCTATTTGACTTTGATGGTCGGCATAAATATATAAGCCCACTTAATTCAAAATGGAAGTTTAAAACCAGGTTTCATTTATTGACAAAATTGAATGAATTTTATTTTCCATAAATTTGTGTATAATATGTGCTTTTTTATTTTTATTCTTTATTAACTTTATTAGCCTTAAGGCTCACCAGTATAAACAAGTACATTTTGTACATGTACAGTGTATACATATGGCATAAATATTGCAAACAATATGCATAGAAAACAATAGGTGACGTCAGAAGTTTCATCAATACAATAATATAAAGAGAAATGTATAATCTTTCCTAAGTTACAAAACTGTTTCGTGTTTTCACCTGACAATAATTCTATTAATTTCAATTAGATCAAGTTATAAAAATTTTCAAACAAATAATGACAATCAACCACTTTTAACTTTATTTATATCGTTATTAAGACAATAAAATTTTAATACTTTAGTCCACCCATTGTTTGTTTAAAAAAACTGGAAGTAGTGATTAACACCTGTAAAAACATTAATGGATGTGTCAATTATGTCCCAACAGACAATAAAACTATACTTGATTAATTTTTCCTTATTTTCAGTTTTTTTGTTAATTAGGAAGTTGGTTACAATTTGTAGTTAAAAATAAAGTTACATCTTTTACATATAGGACACTTGTCTATATAGTCCGTTTGACTTCTATAAATCTTCAAAAAATAATTCTTAAAATTTCATTTTTAAAGATAATTATTATTTTCTTCATGTATGTTAATGTATGATATATACGAACTCTGACTATGAATATCATAATTTTAAACCTATAATAAAAAAAGTTGCTCATTAGGTCTCTATGTTACTTCAATTTATTTTAATATAAAATATTCAATGGAGTACATATGAGTAGTGTAACAGCCTTCCATTCAAAACAAAAACATTAGACATGTGCTCTTAACCTGTTTTATTGTACCATGTGACTTTACTCATTTAAATAACTCTGGTCATGTGATTACTGAGCTTTCTGCATTCAATGAGAAATACAAAAGCATGCACACATGACCAGAGTTATTTAAATGAGTAAAGTCACATGGTACAATAAAACAGGTTAAGAGCACATGTCTAATGTTTTTGTTTTGAATGGAAGGCTGTTACACTACTCATACGTACTCCATTGAGTATTTTATATTAAAATAAATTGAAGTAACATAGAGACCTAATGAGTAACTTTTTTGATTATAGGTTTAAAATTATGATATTCATAGTCAGAGTTTGTATATATCATACATTAACATACATGAAGAAAAAAAATATTTATCTTTAAAAATGAAATTTTAAGAATTATTTTTTGAAGATTTATAGAAGTCAAACGGACTATAGCTATTTTATCAAATTACACATGTTACACTGTAACTGTCTTGTCTATAAATTCTTTTAAAAGATGAATAAATTAAGGCTTTTAAAAAAAATCACCAAAATAAGCGGATAAAAAGTTATGAAAAAACTTTGATATAGCAATATACAATGTAATCATAAGTAATCTAAAGTAATCATGATTACAATAAAGAAAAGTAATCTAATGTAATCGATTACATATGAAATAGGGTGTAATTGTAATGTAATCGATTACATTTTATTAGCAAAGTAATTGTAATTTAATCGATTACATTTCAATGTAATCGACCCCATCCCTGCTACAAGACTGTTTTAATGAAGATTGTATAGAAAATCAGTAGTGATATCAATTTTAAATTTACAATCTCGCACATATTCACTTGACTGCACATTTTTTTATATATCTACTGGAAAATCAAACTTTAAACATGCTTAATGTGTATAACGCTTTCATTTTTTAAGAATCATTACTGATTGAAATAATTGTCCAGCCCTTACAAAAGTTTCTCCAAAGTCATTAAAAAAAAATCTTTGTTTTACAAATGGAAGTTTTTAACGACCTTGACTGGCTATACAGTTTTACAATGAGCACCTTTTTTTTTTATACCATCTTGAATTTGGCAGTGATATAGATGACTTGACTACTGTGTTCTTTACACAAAGTAATGTATTACAAATAGAATTTTCACAAAGTCAATCCAATGGAAACAATTTAGTGTCCTTCATAGCAAGGGTATAAAGTTTTAGACCAACAACGATAATGTACTGTGATGATGACACACAGACCTGTCCTGACATCACGCTGATGACAGATTTATAAATCTGAGTACATTAAGTGACTCTATCTATTAAGGTGGTACCCAACACCTTGACTAAAATTAATTTGGCTCGTTTAATTTTCATAATTTTTTTTACAAAATATTTACTTTGACCCTTTGAAAAAAATATATAAATTTTAAAAAGATTTGAACCAACTATTTCATCAGAAATATTTCATTGATTATACGGCAGTTTGACAAACACAAATTTTGATCATTGGGAAGCTTAATAATACTGTGATTAAAACATTTAGTTGATTTTACAGAGTTATCTTATCTCCCTGTAGTGTTAGGTACCACCTTAAGTGAATGATATTTGATATACAGTGTTAAAAGAATTAGTTGATATTATGTGGCCTGGTAATAGTGAAAAATTTTATTTTTGTTTGTTTGAATAACATCAAATGACTGAGCAAACATTAAAAAAAGATTGTTAGCATTAATTGTCTATTATTGTTTTTTAGATTGAAAAAGTTAAGAAAGAAAGAGAAAATGCCCTACAACAGAGGGATAGATTAAGCAGAATGAAGAAGGACAAAGACGAATTTGTCAACATGTTGAGAGGAAAGAGGAAGGAACAGTTCAAGGTTAATATTAATGATATTTAGTTTGGTATCTTCAGCTTCTGTTTTACATTACAAATATTAATAGAACAAGAATGTTTCACTCAAGTTAACATTGTATAAACTTTGGGAGTTAAATGTATTAATATATTTAGACTGCAGTTGACAACCCCGCTTAAGTCTCACAACAAATGCAATGTAAAATTGAACCACCAAATGAATCAATGCAGTTAAAAGAGTTGTTAGACATTAAAACAATCAATGCAATAAGAATAAAATAAAATTGAACACATATAAAAAGGAAACGGAACAGTTAAAAAAAAAAATCATATTTAAAAGGCATAAACTACAACGAAAAGAACAAAGATAAAAAAAGTCATTGTCAGTAAAAGAAGTTTAAATGTAATTACTGAATGCGAGTCTGAAATAATGGGTTTTCCGATTTTTCTTAAAAAGTCGATTGAGTGTGTCTTAGATGGCTAGGAAGATTGTTCCAGAGGCTCGAAGTAGCTTTGTTGAAACGTCTTTCTCCATAGATTTTGGTGCTTATACCAAGTTGTATTAGTCGCATTGCTGTTTAGCTCACCTGGCCCACAGGGCCAAGTGAGCTTTTCTCATTACTTGGCGTCCGTCGTCGTTATCTTTTTACATTTTGAACTTCATCTAGAGAACCACTGAATGGAATGAAACCAAACATGACATAAATGTTCCTTATGAGATGTTGACCAAGTGTTGTTACTTTGTAGCCGATCCATCATCCAAGATGGCCGCCAGCTGGGGGACTTAGTTTAACATAGGACCCTAAGGGAAATGCATACAAATGACTTCTTTTAGAGAACCACTGAATGGAATAAAACCAAACATAGCATGAATGGACCTTATGAGGTGCTGACAATGTGTTGTTACTTTGTAGCCGATCCATCATCCAAGATGGCTGCAACGGGGGATTTAATTAAACATAGGACCCTATGGGAAATGCATACAAATGACTTCTTTTAGAGAACCACTGAATGGAATGAAAACCAAACATAGCATGAATGTTCCTTGTGAGGGGCTGACCAAGTGTTGTTACTTTGTAGCCGATCCATCATCCAAGATGGCCACCAACGAGGGACTTAGTTTAACATAGGACCCTATGGGAATGCATACAAATGACTTCTTTGAATGGAATGAAACCAAACATAGCATGAATGTTCCTGATGAGGTGCTGACCAAGTGCTATTACTTTGTAGCCGATGCATCATCCAATATGGCCTCCAACGGGGGACTTAGTTTAACATAGGACCCTATGGGAAATGCATACAAATGAGTTCTTTTAGAGAACCACTGAATGGAATAGCATAGCAACAAACCATGACAAAATTTGCTTATTTTAAAAAATGTCATGATTTCTCGTGTTTTCATCAAATGTTAAGTATAATTTAGATTGGAAAAGTATGTCTGCACACAAGAAACAACTTCATATTTGGTGAGATTATGTCAATAGTCATGATAAAGCTTCATTTAAATTCTGTTTTTGTTTCTTGGCTGCGCACTATGTTTCCATTCTATGTTTCCACAATGGAAACAACGATGAAAGACTGCTTAAATTCTGTATTTTTCATCGTTTTAGAGAAAAGGGTACACACTACGACGTGATTGTGACGTCATCAGATAAAAATCTTTGTTTTCATTTACATTTCTTGACCCTATGCATTTCCAAACATTATGTGAAAATTTGAAATAGTTGTCCAACAATTTATTTTCTTGCGCCAAAACCGGTGAAAATTTGAAATATTTGCGCCAAAACCGCCCTTAATGCCCCTCCCCCACTCCTTTTGTCTCTTGCTAAATAATGGGATTATTTATACTTAATATATGCATTTATTCTGTAAGTAACAGTATTTGCATTTCAAAAATGAATTCTGTTGGTTTCTTTTACAGCAAAAAGTGAAAGAGTTTGATCTGAAAATGTCAGAAGAAAGAAAAAAGAGACTGGCAGACAGGAAAGAAAAACGAAAGGAAGATAGAAGAACTAAATGGATTGAGGAAAAGAGAGAAGCTGAACAGAGAGCTAAAGATGAAGAGTTGCTCAGAGGTTAGTCAGGAAATTGAAATTATCTCCAGATGTTTTAGATAGAGGTCTGTCTTTAAGAAAATGAAATAGATTCCAAATGTTTCTTAGTCCTACGGTTTTCAAGCATCGGATTATATATTTGTTTATGTCCCATTTATGGGCATTATGTTTTCTGGTCTGTGTGTCTGTTCAGGTTTAAGTTTTTGGTCGAGGTAGTTTTTGATTTTCACAGTCCACTGAACATAGAAAATGATAATGTGGATGGGGCATCCATTTACTGGGGACACATTCTTGTTTTACATGCAATGAATAAATTTGGATGTATGAAGCTTTCCTTAGCTTGAATTGCACAAATATATCATTAAAAATTATTTCACAAATATTCAATTGCAGTAAATTACTGGTAAAAGTCTTTTCAAGTTATAAATTGAGTTCTAACTTTAAAATACTGATTACTGTAAATTCAGAAATTATTGCAATAATTTAAACTTGCATTTTGAAATTTTTTAAATGAATCGAACAGGATTTTTCTCTATATCACAAAAATTTATATATTTCAGGATAACTTGCAAAAATTGCAATAACAAATGCACACAATAATTTCTGAATGTGCAGTATTTGTCAATGATTATTGTTATGTAGAAATAACAGGATATGGTTGGGTTAATTATTGCCAAGGCCATATAAATCAGGTTTAGATCTATAGATATTGCTTCAAATGCTGTGAATTGAATGCTAGTATTGCCCTTCACTTATTGCAGTTCTTTCAAAATTCTGGAATTTGTTTGATCAAAGCAAACTGTTAAACTGGTCAAAAATGTTAATCAATTGCTGTCGAAAACAAGTCAAGTCATCAAAGTGCAAGGTGATGAAATAAAGCACAGTTTCAGAATATTTAGACATGTTTTTCTTATTGTTTTCAATGTCAAGATACATGTATGTTTAACTTCAGAGAGAGAAGAAAAAGAACAGATGGAGAAGGAGAGAATAGAAAAAGAAGAAGAAGAATATAAAGAGAAAATCAGGAGATTGGAGGAACAGACTGCCAAACAGAGAGCAAGAGAGGTGGAGATAGAAGAAAGAGAGAAAAGAAGAAGAGAAGAACTTGGTAGTGGAGGAGGAAGACCAGGAGGGTGAGTTTTGTTCAGAAGTTTATCATAACTACTACATGACTAATGTTATTTAAATAGACAATACCAAGTTTTATACCCTCCTACCCTCCCACATACATTTTAATGGAATAGCCCTGAAGTAAAATTAAAGCATGAAAACATTAGAATCATGAATTATCCATAGCAGATTCTGACAGCCATTGTAAAGCGCAATAAATAAATGTTAATGAAAAAGCCAAATAGAAGTAATGAGATTTATTATATTGTGAAAACTATCTTTACAGCACTGTATTTAATATGTACATTCAAAGTTATTCAGTTTAAATAGAAAACAACAAATGTAGGTGCTTTGAAATCAATTCAGTGAATAGAACCCACATTTGCAGCATTTTGTTACAGAATATTCATAAAAAAAGTGGTAAATTGCTTCTGTGGGCAACTAATATAGTTTTAGAATGCATTTCAGGAATTGACTCCGTTAAATTAGTTTAAATGGAAAATCCATTACAATCTTGTAGTCTATAATCTGATCAGGTCTTTTGAGTTTATCAAATAAGAACTATTACAAGTTTTTTTTCTTCAATTTTTTATGTGGCATTAAAAAATTTATCATATCTTTGTAGCTTTATACAAGCAGGTATTTCAAACCCTGTTAACAGTGATTCAAAACATGAAAATGAATATGTAAAATTTGTATTACAGGGCTCCTTCAGATGAGGGTCGTAGATCATGGAAACCATTACAAGGAGGTGGAGGTCTTGGATGGAGAGAGAGGGAGAAACAGAGAGCAGATAGCTGGAAAAGGGATCCTGATGCTCCTCCTCAAAGGTAATTCATCAGATAAGATGGGGGGGGGGGGGGGGGGGGGGGGCCCTTTTTGTGGGAATAATTTGGTTGATTATATAGGGAATCACTGAAGCATGAATGTTGCAATGATGCATCTGGAAGCTGCTGGTTTTCTATGGAAAAAAATGTAGATGTGCACAATTTAAGATTTAATTTAGGCTAGGGTTTTATAATTTTCTGGTTTATATAAAATTTATTCTGTTGAGAAAAAAAGATCTTATAAACATGTAAACAGAGTATTTTCACTAGTATACCATGTATTAACAGTATTGTGAAATAATATGCTTTGCCTTTAAAATGCTGAACAGTTAACATGATTGTTCGGTGGGAAACGGGGCAGAAATTAAATGATAACTTAACGACATGAAATAATCATTTTTGATATTCCATGAAAGTAGTCATCATATAAAAATTTTATATATTTTATATCAACAGCAGTCATTTTAAGATGTTAGTGACTGTTTGATAATTTAATTTTAGTATTGAAACATAAAAAATATCTGTTAAAATCAAATGTATAGCTAAAATAGGCCCTTCTGTAAAAAAATAAAGGGTAAAAATATGACTTGACAATTAAAAGAATAATATTTATATTGGTAAAATACAATAGGTGTTGTAAAATGTTTTAATTTCAAATTTTAAACATACAAGCTCTCGATTTAAAACGCTTGATGATAAAAGCTTCATAACTAAAAATATTAATAAAGTTTCACATTCAGTTAATGTTTTGTAGTGTTTAGAAAATTTGTAATGATGATGCCAGGAGATGAAGATTTGCACAATTTGTTATCTGTTGAATTTAGTCCAGGGTTTTGATAATAATATGCTTTGCCTTTTAAATGCTGAACAGTTAACATAATTGTTCGGTGGGAAACGGGGCAGAAATAAAATGATAACTTAACGACATGAAATAATCATTTTTGATATTCCATGAAAGTAGTCATCTTACAAATATAAAAATAAGGAGATGTATGATTGCCAATGAGACAACTATCCGCCAAAAATCATATAAATGGATGTAAGCAATTAAAGACAACTGTAATAATTTGAACAATTACAAAAATCCATACTGTTTGGTTGGTTAATGAGAAAAATCCATACTGTTTGGTTGGTTAATGAGAAAAATCCATACTGTTTGGTTGGTTAATGAGAAAAATCCATACTGTTTGGTTGGTTAATGAGAAAAACCCATACTGTTTGGTTGGCTATCAAATGCCCTGACATGATAAATATGAAAAAAATCAATTGAGAAAACTAACAGCCTAATTTATAACAAAACAATTAACTTATTTAAAAACAAATGTTGCAGACATGAACCAATGACAATTTCTGAAATACAGACTTTTGACCTTGGACAAGCACACAAAGATTATGGCGGGGTTAGATATGTTTGTGTCTTTGACCCTCCCATTAACTTGAGGACAATGGTGTAACAGAACAACATAAGAAGAAACATTTATGAAACTCTAGTATTACATGAATAAACAGTATTGTGAAATAATATGCTTTGCCTTTTAAATGCTGAACAATTTACATAATTGTTTGGTGGGAAACGGGGCAGAAATTAATTGAGAACTTAACGACATGAAATAATCAGTTTTGATATTACATGAAAGTAGTCATCATACAAATATGTCTATGTATATCTTTTATTAACAGTCAGTTTAAGGTGTTGGTTTAAGTTTTATAATTTATCAATTTCAGTGTTGAAATAAAAAGAAATAGGTACTTGAATCTTTTGATAGCTATATATGGCCCTTACTTTAAAATAAATAGTAAAAAATGACTTGTCAATTACAATTTACAAGAAATATTCAACTGACTCTTGCTGCTTGTGTTTAGAAAATTTATAATGGTGCTTCTGGAAGCTCATGGTATTCTATTGAAAAAAAAGTTTGAGAAGAGTGCAATTTCAGACCTGTTAAATTAAGTTCAGGGTTTTATAATTTAATTTTGCAGAAAGTTTAGATCATTTAAGATATATACATACAGCATAGCTTATTGTTTATTTCAACTAGTGCTACATGAATAAACAGTATTCTGAAATATTATGCTTTGCCTTTTAAATGCTGACCAATTTACATAATTGTTTGGTGGGAAACGGGGCAGAAATTAAATGATAACTTAACGACATGAAATAATCATTTTTGATATTCCATGAAAGTAGTCATCATACAAAACTTTTATATATCTTGTATCAACAGCAGTCTTTTTAAGATTTTAGTGACTGTTTGATAATTTATAAAATTTCAGTATTGAAACATAAAAAAATAGCTGTTAAAATCAAAAGTATAGCTAAAATAGGCCCTTCTGTAAAAAATAAAGGGTAAAAATATGACTTGACAACTAAAAGAATAATATTTATATTGGTAAAATACAATAGGTGTTGTAAAATGTTTTAATTTCAAATTTTAAACATACAACAAGCTCTTGATTTGAAATGCTTGATGATAAAAGCTTCATAACTAAAAATACAGTTGAACCTCGTTGTGTTGAAGTCAAAGGGACCAGACTAAAGTATTCGACTCATCCGAGGTCGAGTGTGTTGTCATAAATTTGAATGCATGAAATACGGTATGAGATTTGTGTAAACTAGATACAATGAACAGCGTGCCTTTTTTTTCCATATGAAACTATATGATTGTGTATTCAATCTCCATTGTTGGTCCTTCGTAATAATTAAAAACACAATTACAGATACAAATCATGCACAAATAACATCAATAGTCTACTCAAATATTTACAAAGGTCAGTCGCTATAAATTATGAAATCACTCGCAGCAAGAAATAAGTTCTGAACGGTCTATGATGAGGTTGTCTGCTTTACATTAAATTATGATGAATTTATTATAGTTGTCCTAATCCTTTTATCTATTGTAATTAATGAGTTTTAAATCTAACGATTCATTGAATCTCAGCTTGGGTCATTTAAATTCGTTTTGTTTTTATCTCAGGTGATAAATGTTCAACACACCAACATTCCGCTTGAACGATCAACAAAGATGTTAATAAGAGGTCACCATAAACATGTCATTTTAACTGTTATTCAAACAAGTATGTGACAGCTTTAATCTCTTTTGAAAATGATTAGGTAACATAAGAAATACATCTGATTTGAATTTTTAACCGGATTTTTGTGACAAAAATGTCGGTTATTGATTTCGGGATGTACGGCGGTCGGGCGGGCGGCAATCAAATGTTGTCCGTGCATTAACTCATGAACCTTTCAACCAAAGCTTTTAAAATTTTAATATGTTGTTACTGACAACTAAATGAAGGTCAAGTTCAATAATGGCGATTTTGACTTTTACTGTTCAGGAGTTATGGTTCTTGAAAGATTGGAAAATGGAGTTTCCAGTCGTGTCCGTGCATATACGCATGAACTGTTCTACCTAAGCTTCCCAAATTTTAATATGTTGATACTGATGACAAAATGGAGGTCAAGTTCAATAATGACAATTTTGACTTTTACCGTTCAGGAGTTATGGTTCTTGAAAGATTGAAAAATGGAGTTTCCAGTCGTGTCCGTGCATTTACGCATGAACTGTTCTACCTAAGCTGCCCAAATTTTAATATGTTGATACTGATGACAAAATGGAGGTCAAGTTCAATAATGACGATTTTGACTTTTACCGTTCAGGAGTTATGGTTCTTGAAAGATTGAAAAATGGTGTTTCCAGTCGTGTCTGTGCATTTTCTCATGAACCATTCAACCAAAGCTTTTGAAATTTTTATATGTTGTTACTGATGGCAAATTCGAGGTCAAGTTCAATAATGACGATTATGACTTTTACCGTTCAGGAGTTATGGTTCTTGAAAGATTGTGAAATGGTGTTTCCATTCATGTTGTTGCATTTACTCATGAACCATTCAATCTAAGCTTTTCAAATTTTAAGATGTTGATACTGATGACAAAATGGAGGTCAAATTTGATATTGACGATTTTCACTTTCACCATTCCTCAGTAATGGTTCTTGTGATATTGCCAGGACACAAATTAATATTAATAAATCCGGTTTGCTGTCGTTGTGACAGCCTCTTGTTATCATTAGGTCTGCATCTTTCGAAAATTCTTACTTTTGAAGTTCGGGACATCGGGGTCAATTTACATTAATTTTACTACAACTGGACTATAAAATTAACTCGACTTAACCGAGTATTCGAATCAACTGAGTTCCGCTCACCAGAGGTAATTATGTATTATGTATCAAATTGGAATTTTACCGGGACTGAGAAATTACTTCGACTCATCCGAGTTTTCGACACAACGAGGTTCAACTGTATTAATCAAGTTTCACATGCAATTAATGTTTTGTAGTGGTTACAAAATTTGTAATGATGATGCCAGAAGATAAAGATGTGCACAATTTCTTATCTGTTGAATTTAGTCCAGGGTTTTAATAATAATATGCTTTGCCTTTTAAATGCTAAACAGTTGACATAATTGTTTGGTGGGAAACGGGGCAGAAATTAAATGATGAACTTAACGACATGAAATTATCATTTTTGATATTCCATGAAAGTAGTCATCTTACAAATATGTTTTATGTATCTATATTAACAACAGTTGGAATAAGTTTTCAAATTGATCAAATTTCAGTATTGAAATTAAAAGTAAAAGCTAAATTAGGCCCTTCTGTTAAGAATTTCTAAAGAGTTATAATTTAGGCATATGTGCATAGTTAACTGAGTATTTCAACTAGTATTCCATGAAGTAAATGTAATCTAAAATAATAGGCTTTGCCTTTTAAATGCTAAATAAATTACATAATTGTTTGGTGGGAAACAGGGCAGAAATTAAATGATAACTTAACGACATGAAATAATCATTTTTGATTTTCCATGAAAGTAGTCATCATACAAATCATTTCTTTACACTTCATTTCAAATGAAGTGTAAAGAAAATATGTAATTATGCTTCTGGAAGCTGCTGTTGTTCTATGGAAAAAATATAAACATTCTAATTAAGGCCAGAGTTTTATAATTTTATGGTTTATGTATGTTTAATTCTGATTTGAAAAAAGTCTTACAAGATATATTCATGTGCATATCTTTATTGTGAACTTTGATTAGTAATACATGAAGTAATGGTATTCTAAAATAATATGCTGTGCCTTTTAAATGCTGAACAGTTGACATAATTGTTTGGTGGGAAACGGGGCAGAAATTAATTGATGAACTTAACGACATGAAATAATCATCTTTGATATTCCATGAAAGTAGTCATCTTACAAATATATTTTTATATATCTATATTAACAACAGTTGGAATAAGCTTAAAGTGTGAGTTTTCAAAATGATCAAATTTCAGTATTGAAATTAAAAGTAAAAGCTAAATTAGGCCCTTCTGTTAAGAATTTCTAAAGAGTTATAATTTAGGCATATGTGCATAGTTAACTGAGTATTTCAACTAGTATTCCATGAAGTAAATGTAATCTAAAATAATAGGCTTTGCCTTTTAAATGCTAAATAATTTACATAATTGTTTGGTGGGAAACGGGGCAGAAATTAAATGATAACTTAACGACATGAAATAATCATTTTTGATATTCCATGAAAGTAGTCATCATACAAATATGTTTGTACGCATCTATCTTAACAGCCGTCTATATTAGATGCTGGTGAATGATTCCTAATTAATAATATTCAGTGTTGAAGATAGAAATTATGGCATTAATCATTTCATTATGAATGATTAAGAAGAAATACTGTAAATTCAGAAATTATTGCAATGTTATTATTAATGAGAAAAATGTGACAAGGCTGTAATCGCAATAATTTGAACTCACATTTTGAATTTTTCTTTATGAATATAACATGATTTAAAAAAATTTCAATTTTGCAAAAATTAAAATGGCATTGTAGTCTAAAATGACACAATTCGCAATAATTTCTGAATTTACAGTATTGAAAACAATAATTTTTAGTTGAGATTGTTGTGTTTTTCATTGCAGAGGTGATGAACCACCTGCTAGAGATGATAGAGAAGGATGGCGTGGAAGGGGAACACCATCTAGAGATGAGAGGCCACCACCTGCCAGTGACGACAGAGGACCACCACCAGGTAGAGATGAAAGAGGGCCACCTGGTGATGCTTGGAGGGATAGACGTGATGATCGTGGTCCTCCTCCTTCAGGGGAGTCTGCCTGGGGCAGAGATAGAGGGAGGGATGATAGGGGTCCTCCTGGAGATGCATGGGGAAGAGATAGAAATAGAGATGACAGAGGCCCAGATAGAAATAGAGATGACAGAGGCCCTCCTGCAGAATCTTGGAGAGACAAAGGTAGAGATGCTGCGGCCCCACCTGCTGGCAGCTGGAGAGATAGAGCTGCAGCAAGGGACAGTGAACGAGCACCTCCAAGGGAATTTGATAGAGGACCTTCAAGAGACTTTGATAGAGGTCCTTCAAGAGACTTTGACAGAGGTCCTTCAAGAGACTTTGATAGAGGACCTTCAAGGGATGATAGAGGTTCAAGGTTTGCTTCAAGGGATATCAGAGAGGAGAGAGGTCCACCATCTAGGGATTACAGAGAGGATCGTGGGCCTTCAAGAGATGACAAAGAAGAAAGAGGTCCATGGAGACGAGGTGGAGACTCTGATAGATTTGGTGGTGGTAGTGACAGTTCAAGGGACGATAGATGGGGAAGCCGAGATAGACCTTCAGAGAGGTCTAGAGAAGACCGTGGACCTCCATCACGTGATGATAGAGGACCACCACCTCAAGAAAGGGAGGATACTTGGCGAAAAGGTAAAATATATATTGAGAAAACATACTACTTCACATTCATGTCAAATGTCTAATTTGGCTACCACTATGAACACTATGGTTAATGTTCAGTAGAATTTTCAAATGATTATTGATTGATTGTTTGATCTATTTATGCTGCATTCAGTGGTGAGAGTATGTTACTATATCTTGAAAAACTTTTATGCATATTAGAATATTTTATTATACCATTGTATACTGTGGATTCATTGTTTTAATGCAACAATGTTTGTAACTTTCGCTTTGATTGGATAATGTCGATAATTTTAATGGCATCAATTGACAATTGATGCCATGGAACGTACACGCAATAGCAGACGATATAAGACGAGATTTTCAATACATGTTTTAACATTGTTTTCTGTTAGTTTCATTAGAATGGAGATAACAATATTGTATTTTAAGCTCTGACAGCATCAAGTGGTGATTTGATGGTCGCAAATACCTGTTTACTGTCTCTGCTAACGTGTCTCCAGTAAACTTAATTTGCAACCCTCAAATCACCAATTAATATCGTCGGAGCTTAAAATATGATACAATTATCTTCTAAATATTCATTGGATACCAATTTTCATAGGAACAGGGAAACCATGAATTTAAATGTTTAACGAATTACAAATTTTCAAACGAAATGTTTGCAGACTTTGGAGTGTCAAAACAACAAAATTTAATATCCACAAAAAATGCAAGTTTTCTCAATCCACAAAACTAAATAAATCCAGTTCTTAATATTGTTGACAGTGTCATAATAGATGACAATTTCTCCTGACTTCTTTGCATTAATATTATTACAAAGTGTATAATTAAGGATCAGTGTCTATGTGTATGCATTACTTAACAAGGAAGACTTGATTGTAAGAGAATTTTGTTTTCCAGGAGGTGGAGGTGCACCAAGTGAAGGAGGACCACCCAAGACAAGCTGGAGAGATAAACAACCAGAGAAAGGTAACTTGTTTATGGTTCTTTTACTGGATTTGTTGAAGTATTTTGCTCATATAGATATTGTTTTAGCTTATAGAGCCAGAAAGAAGATGTGGTATAAGTGCCAATGAGACAAGTCTCCATCCAAGTCATAATTTGGGAAATTAAAACATTATAGGTCCAAGTATGGCCTTTAACACAGAGACTTGGCTCACACTGCAAGCTTAAAAATGCCCCAAAAATGTCTTAATGTAAAACCATTCAAACAGGAAAACCCAACTATTTCAATCACTCGCCTGTAATTTATATAAATTTTCTTTGGGGCGTATATATTGCTATCACGTTTGTGGTGGCGTCCAGACACATTTGGTTTCTGGACAATTATTGTAGTTTAAATGTATGGATCTGGACAGTGGTGTAATAGTACAAAATAAGAAAAAACTTTAAAAACAGTTTAGTAACTCGAGTGCTAAATGATTTAACAGTATTCTGAAATAATATGCTTTGCCTTTTAAATGCTGAACAGTTTACATAATTGTTTGGTGGGAAACGGGGCAGAAATTAAATGATAACTTAACGATATGAAATAATCATTTTTGATATTCCATAAAAGTAGTTATCTTACAAATATGATGGCATATTTAATTTTTTTAAACAACAGTCAGTATTAGGTGTTTCCTGAAGATTTAGACATTTAAAAAAAGAAAGTCTGAAAACAAGAATTACTAAGCATTGAGCAACAGCACTGTGTATTGCACAAAAGCTAGAATTCTTCAATTGAATATGAATTCAAATCATATTACCAATTTCAAGTTACTTGACTACATTTAATCTGTGTTAGATATTTAATAACAATTAAAATTCAGACCTGTATCAAGCCTGAATATTGTGTCCATTTTTATTCTCACTTTTGGTGTTTGGACCACTGCAGTTGCATCAAGCTGGGCTTGGCGAAGCAGTTTATTACACTTTATAATCTTCCCTTGTAAAAAATATTTTGCCAATGGAATGTAATGTAGGTTACTTTCTTTTGAAATTCCTCAACTATTTATTTTAAAAAAAATGGCCAGCAAGTGTAATTAATAGGTCATTTTGTTTTTTAAATGTATAAATCCTTTAATCAACATGATTAATTTCTCCCAAAATTCAAATTTGTATTGCATTTAAAGTTACTTGTTTGTCAAAACCATAATAATATATAAAGTTAACATCAAATATTTTAAGCTTTCAAAACAATTTACAGAATTAAGAATTACAAGCTTACAGTGATGATGAAACACAGACCTGTCCTGATTATTTTTGATGACAACTGTTAAAACATCTGAGTACCTGTAATTTCCCCTAAAAAAGTTTGACTCACAGAAAATATCCATAAAATATGTTCTTTCTACCATTGCCTACCCTCCTAGAAAAGGTGTCAAAGATGTGTAAAATTAAATGAGGTAGGAATACAATAGCTTTTATCTGTAGGCCTATAGAACAATTGTTGATTCCTGTTTTATAAGTGCAAACATAATATAGCATTTACTAAATACAAATGTACTCATATGGCTGACAGCAGTGAATGATATGGTACCTTCAAGCACTTCTCAGATTTATAATTTCGACATACAGTGTATATATTTTTAGCATTATGTGAAAATTGATTGTGAATCTGGATTTGATGAATAAAGTTCAGTATTAATAAATGTTGTTGACTTTTAAATTTATGAGTTTTATCAAATTATTGAAATTTTGTGTATTTTCAGAAAGGAAACCTGGTGAAGGGGACGAAGGATGGTCAACGGTCAAATACAAATAACTCTGTAATAGGACAACTATACCATACTGGACAGTGGAATCTTTTTATTGACCAACTCAAATTTATTGAACACTTCTTATTTGAGAACTTGATTATATTAAATGATTCTTCTTATAAGACAACTGTCAGATATTGATCATGTAATATTAAACAACTGGAATATTGATAACTTCTTATTGGACAACTTTACCTTAATGAATAATTGGTCCACTTGAACATTGATATATTTTATAAAGAAAAGAATTATTTAGGATTTTGAAGAAACAAAATATGTTGTGGATGGTTGGGAGTTTCAGTGCCCCTCTAAAAATACATACACATATTGAATAAAGTAAGCAACATTAAAATTTTCTTGATTATTCAACCGATCAAGATTTTTATGCCGCATATATGGGCATTATGTTTTCTGGTCTACGTCCATTCATTCGTCCCGGTTCAGGTTAAAGTTTTTGGTCAAGGTAGTTTTTGATGAAGTTGAAGTCCAATCAACTTGAAACTTAGTAAACCTGTTCCCTATGATATGATCTTTCTAATTTTAATGCCAAATATGACATTTTTATCCCATTTTCACGGTCCACTGAACATAGAAAATGATAGTGCGGATGGGGCATCTGTGTACTTTGGACACATTCTTGTTAAAATATACATTTCCACTTTTTCATTGACGAACTGAGAACTTGATCCATGTATATGACAAATTTGTAGAAACAGTTGTTATTATTTATAAATGTTGTTAATGTTTTTTGTGGGTTTTTTCAAAATCTATGTAATTGAAGTGCTAATAGTTAAATAATTATGATGTTGATTGTAAAATAAATATGATTTGCACAAGTTTTATCAGTCGTTCTCAAGCATTTTCATTCTACTGGAACAATAAAAAAACTGCCCTGCCTCACAGAGTTTTTTAAAAATCATTTGCTTTATAATATTGTCATTATGTTTTGTATTCTGATGGTCAGATGGTAGAGTGCACACATTTTTCATTCAAAATCAAATATCCAATCTTAATTGACTAGGATTGTCAGTTTTCCTATCTACGGTCGTGGTTTCCTCCTGGCACTCTGGCTTTTTTGTATTTTAACTTGATTGGTTGATGTCTTTAAAAGGTTAATGGTGTAATCTAGTGAGTTGACATGATATACCCTGGATTGGTTAGATTAGTTGTAAGTCTCAATTCTTACCAAGATTCTTAGTCAAATATATACACTATGCAAAACCAGCTGTTGACCAATTTTGTTAATGATATTTGCTCCACACTTATAGAACACCATTTTTAAAGGTGGCAAATTCTAACTGCTCGGATTGTTTTCATCTGTTAATTGAACTTTTAATGCACATATGAATTTTGTAACTTAAAAGCATATACCAAATCACTCACTGTCCATGTAAATGTTCTGGTTCTTGAATGCATTCGTATTCCTTGTGAACAAAGGAAGGATAGGTGCCATGTAGATCCAATTTAATGTAAACTGGTCTGTGTTCCAGTGATAGTAAAGACCAATTTTATAATATCATGTTGGACACTGTTGAGCTAATTTATATAACCCTGTTCATCACTTGATCCAAGTAAAAAGATCATTCACTGAGGCAGCCTTTGGATTTATAGAGAACTGTTAAAATGTCACTACTACGCAACAATCAGGGATTACATGATGGGTGTTAAAAATGTTGCCGAGTTACATGGAATCAGACTGAATCTCAGGACCCAAAAGACATTATATCAGTAATGAATGAGTCGCTATTAAACTGGCAGTGTGTTTTAATTTGGTTAATATGTGGGACAACAGGAAAACTAGCAAATACAGGCTTCCAACTGAAGTTTGACAACTAATAGCCCTGGTGAAACGACCCAACTAAGCACCTGCATGGATTATGTTCTGTAAATTCAAAATTTATTGTGTGCATTTATTAATTGCAGACTAAAATACTAATTTTATTTTTTGCAATATAGGTGTCATCAATAACTGAATATAATCTTTCAGAATCCGTTCAAATGTCAGGCTTATTGACGTCACAGAATTGTTCACTTAGTTGCACTTTAAATTTGTTTTAACTTGGTATGAAATCACTTCATAACTCGTGATAAGGGAACTTATATTTTACTTGTTTGAAAAGAAGGGGACACTGTCATGCATGTATATATATCTATATAAAGCAAATGGTTTTTCCAGTGCTATCAAGCTTTTAAGATCTGAATCTGCTATTTGGAGAGATTTGAATGTTACTACCTCTCAGAAGGATCAGAGACATTTATAAATATATGTCTCTGGAAGGATAAGGGATTACTGTTTAACTTCTGTGTCTGTCTGTCTCGTGAAATTCCTTCACATTTTTCTCGAGAAATGCAAATCAGACCTCACTGACATGTGGCGTCGGTCTTTACGAGAACATGACATACTCTGTCAAGAAGTTTAATTATTTATTGATCCTCAATTTCCTGTTAATGAGGACAACAAAAGTAAAATAAAAAAAATACTGAACTCCGAGAAAAATTCAAAACAGAAAGTTCGTAGTAAAATGGCAAAATCAAAACCTCTTAACACATCAAACGAATGGACAACTCATATTCCTCACTTGGTACAGGCATTTTTTTATGTGGAAAATGGTGGATTAAACCTGGTTTTATAGCAAGCTAAACCTCTCACTTGTGTTTGACAGTCTTATAAAATTCCATTATATTGACAATGATGTTTGAACAAAACAGACCTAATAGAAAAATATGTCAAAAATAGGGGAACAGCAGTTGACGTTATGTTATTTATATCTTAATCACTATAAAAACAAACATATATTAACGAACATTTACCATGACACAATGACAGGATGTATGAGTACAGAGCTATGTCACATGCAAGAACTTGGTACCTTTCGATGAACTTTTAAAAAAAAAACTGCTGACATTTTACAACTACAAGTGGTTGCTGCATGCTCTTGAATACTGAATAAGTTGGTAAATGTATATCCCATATGCAGGTGAAGTTGGTATATTGCTACTAAGGTGGGGAAAATTGGTAAATTTCAAAATTAAAATCGTCTCGTTTGTCATAGATTCAAAATTTAACTTATCCAATATCTTCCATATAAACTTAATAGCTGTTATTTATCTACACAACAGCTGAGGTATAAAAATGTTGTTCAAGCTTCAATAAAGGGGAGATAAATACAAGGATTGTGACTTTCAAGTGTTTGTAGAAGATATATTACTACATATAAGGTTTCAGTGGACCTGGTATGCTTCAAATCTTGTCGACTCTGACTTCTCTTGAACTGAATTTTAATGTGCGTATTGTTATACATTGGCTAGAGGTATAGGGGGAGGGTTGAGATCTCATAAACATGTTTAGCCCCGTCACATTTTTGCACCTGTCCCAAGTCAGGAGCCTCTAGCCTTTATTAGTCTTGTATTATTTTTAATTTGTTTCTTGTGTACAATTTGGAGTTTAGTATGGCGTTCATTATCACTGAACTAGTATATATATTTGTTTAGGGGCCAGCTGAAGGAATCTGATATCTGGGTGCAGGAATTTCTCGCTGCATTGAAGACCTGTTGGTGACCTGCTGTTGTCTGTTCTATGGTTGGGTTGTTGTCTCTTTGACACATTCCCCATTTCCATTCTCAATTTTATATACCTTATGATACAAAGTGTCTGTCAATTATATGTCCATTGTCCTTTACCTCATTTTCATGGTTAAGTGACTGCTAGATAATAATCTGAATTTGTTTGGCATGTGAATTTCTCACTCATTCGGATAACTTTATTTGGAATGTGGGTTCCTGGCAACATCTGTCATATATTTAACCCGACCTCAACCTCATTTTATGGATCAGAGATTAAGGTTAGAAGTTCCATGATTAGGTCTATTTTTCAAATACTAGTTTTGGTGTATGGAATGATAATATTGGGTATATAACAGTCTGGCAGGTTTCATTGGACAGTGACACCATTTTCATGGTTCTTTGGTCAATGTTAAGATTTTGCGTTTTTTGTCTGTTTTCCAAGTACAAAAGGCAAAATGTCAACTATATTTGATGTACATGTCTTTCTGGCAGGTGTTATCAGACATTAATCTCATTGTCATTGATCTTTAAAAATGTTAAAGTTAATTAAGACCACAGTCGAAGGTAACAATGTGCAGGGTTTGAACTCGCAATCTCAAAGTTGACAGGCTAGTGATATTTGTAGTTGAAAAACTCCAAGAAAACATCTGTTAAGGCCCCTTTTTCAGTTCGATAATCGCACATAATAATAATGAATGATACATGTATAAAATTTATATTTATTAATAACAAAATTACATTGAGATTTAAATTTTATTCTAAAATGTAAATAACAATCTAACAGATTTTGGAAAATAAAGAACACAGTCTGGAGAAGTGACATGACAAACGTCCACAATAAATCTTCACAATATAGCACTTCACACTTAAAATACCATTTTTTACCCCAAGCATGCAAAGAGCTCACATCTGACACAAGAAGGTTCTCTTACATGAAAACTGATTACAAAGTGTTGAAAACAAAATTAGTGTTGTAGCAAATTTGCAGTTTTTTAAACAAATGCACTAAAAGTTGTATAAAATAGCTGCCACATTTTTACTTTCATTAAAGAAATTTTTGACTTTTAATTTTCATGTTTACATAAGAATCTACATATACCAAAAAACATTTTTTCAAAATTGACATAGATAAACCAATTTTATTCTGCAATCAGCCTTATATTGTACAAATATAACAGGTATACAAATAAATTTTTGCTTTATTTGTACATGTTCAAACAAAGTCTCCTGTTACCCGCTTTGACATTGAGCAAGCGGTACGACGGATATTTTTTTCTGAGTAACAGTTCATTTTGGGGTCCTCAACTATGTCGATTTTTTTGAAAAATCAAAAGCAATGATTTCGATTTAAACAGCTAACCTCAAGTACTGGGTGTAAATTGCAGGATAAAAACAATATACCGGTATATACATTGTCGGAAAATATAAAATTTATTTGTACGAGCTTTAGAAACATGATGAAAAGCGAGGCAATGCCAAGCTTTTCTCCTGTATCGTAGCGAGTACAAATAAATTTTATTTTATTTTATGCTATGGGTGTAAATTGCAGGATAAAAACAATATATGTACATTGTCCGAAAACACAAAATTTATTTGTACTCGCTACGAAACAGGTGAAAAGATCGGCATAGCCTCCCTTTTCATCATGTTTCTAAAGCTCGTACAAATAAATTTTATATTATCCAACAATGTACATATATTGTATATGAATCTGACCACTTAAAAAAATAACATCACTGTTTATAAAAAAGTTTTGGTATTTCAGATTGTCATTGGTTGAAATTTTTTCAAGTTGCAGTATGAATTCACTTTTCCAAACTGGGCTTCTGATGAAAAACCTTTAAAAGTCCACTGAAGCAACAATATATAGATGAAAGCCTGCTTTACTGTTTGTAGATATACCAAGTTGCAATTGTTAATTTCAATTCTGTAAAATTTAAATTGTGCCAATAATAATCTTTCTACATAGTAAATACATTTCAAGAGCAAGGAAATACTAGCATATACATCTATCACAGATCGGCCAATAAATTAAGGGTTATTAAAAATATACATGTATGAGTATATCTGGCTCTAATTACTTGTTAAAAAATAATAAAACCTTGGATTTTTATAATAATAAATAGGATGGATTGTATTGTAACTACTACACACAAAACATGCTCACACCTTCATCAAAATAGTGTCACAACATGAAAACCTCCTTCCTCTACTAAGGAAGATGCAATGTGACTATTGGATCAACCTCAAACAAACTTCACAACATATCACTACGCATATTATCACAAACAAGAATGTGTCCCCAATACACGAATGCCCCACTCGCACTATCATTTTCTATGTTCATTGGACCGTGAAATTTGGGTCAATAGTTATCAAAAGTACCAGGATTATAATTTTATACGCCAGACGCGCGTTTCGTCTACATAAGACTCAAAACTCTTATTTGGCATTAAAATTAGAAAGATGCTGCAAACCCTAAATCCAATATCTTCTGTAGCAGCTAAAGTCAGTAAACCTGTTATACAGAAGAATAAGAAAATAATCAACATGAGAAAACTACTTATATTGGAGATGACATTATAATATATATATATATATCTGCTACATAAATGTTACTCATTCATTATCTAATTATATTTAGTTTTGAATTTTTAAAAAGATAAGATTTTTTAATATTTGTATATTTTAAACATATTAATGTGATATATAATTGAAGATTCTGTAAATACAGAATTTTTGGGTTTTTTTAATTTTTGCACAAACTTCTGAATTGAAAGTGTTTTATGTACTATACATTAAGACAAAATCCTATGCCAATGGTTATTATTTTCCATTTTAAAATTAGCAATGATAATACAATATATCAGCTCAATAACTTAAAATCAATCACAGCAATAATAACAAATAGTGATGAGTTTTTATACTTTTACAAATATCAGCCTTCTTTTGAAACAATATCTTTATGCAACACTGTTGCAAATATACAAGGGTCTGATTGTTCTTCATTTTTTTATTCTTTCAATTTTTTAAAACTTTTTTTTAATTATTTTTTTATTTATTTTTACTCTGATTCTGTATTCTTTATATTCAGCACCCCATCATTCTCTATTCTTTACTTTTTGGTCTATTTTCTCTATCTAATATAATTTTTGCCTTTGTTATAACCTTTTATACTTTATTCTTTATTAAGTATCACATCCAAACCAACATATGCCTAGATCGATTACACATTTTCAGAGGTTCTAGTAAAAATTGTATCTATAAAACATTCAATGTAAACAAAAATACTACAAGTGGACATAATATTATAATTACAATAACATAAACAATAACAATTATGGCAATTTATAATTAACAAGGAAAAAGGTTAAAGCTCAGTTTACCGGTATAATCATCGTTATAATTCTTTACAACAAATAATTTTGAGGTTGTGTTAAATTTGTCCTATCAGAGATTTCCATAGAAGGGAAGTGACATAACTCTACTTTATCTGAAAAATCTATCATGAATGTGTAATAAAAGATCAAAACACGATTTGCTTTAACCATGTTAACACTAGAAAGAAAGTGCATTTACTTTAATTCTACCAAAAAAAGTCAACAGTGATATTTCAACATATATCATAAATACACTACAGTGAATTTACGCAGCTTAACCAAAACAAGATTAGTTGTCAAATAAATATTTTTACATCTATGAGTATTGTCTAATTTTAAATATATCCATTTAAATATGTGTATATTTCAATGTAACTAACTAATTTTATTCAGTAAACATGTATACAAATAGAATTGATAGACTTCATTTTCAAGTTATACTACCTAATCACCTTATCAAATAAAATCTGTCTACAAATAAATAAAAATTAATGCGAAAGTATGGTACACGAAAGGCCACATTTTTGTTGTTTAAAGTTTTCACATATATCCTCAAGATTTTCTTTAATGACAAGCCTTCTGTCAATGACAAGACAAGACAATGAAATTGGTGAAAGGATTACATGGATTTGATAGTCTTAATAAACGAGGTAGCTTTTTCTTTTGAGTATAACTAGCTATTAAAATAAAATGAACATACTAAAATAAATTCTAGCATAAAATGTTCACAAATATGACTTACAAACTAACAAATCATGGGTAATTTAATGAGATGTGCACCAAAAAAGCATATAAATAACATAATCTAACGAGTTAATCCTATAATATTCAGTAAGTGTATACATCTTGTAATGTGAATAGTATACCTTATTTAATGTAAATCATTTGATTAATATATATTTTGTATGATTTAACACTCACTAAAGGTTGAAATGAGTTTTCTATCATCATGAATAATTACCTTTTACAACATATATTTTCCCTTTACATATATTAT